>NC_085141.1:258923081-259230309 GCF_024139115.2 Armigeres subalbatus | reverse complement strand
GCATATCAAAGTATATTGTTAACAAATTTCATAAACTTTGGTCGACAAAAACCCACCTGACAATAATAGAACAAAACCTGCCAAAGCCGTCTTTCCCACTATGTACAATCTTTGTGGTCAAAAAACATAGTTTGCATCATTGGTTTGACATTTTGACTCTAGCCAAACTTTTGACAAGGGCCTAAACAAAAACATCTCGAAAATTAAAAAAAAAATAGCTTGAAAACGGTCTGCCCGATCGTTTTGTTGTCTTCGGCAAAGTTTTAGATAATCATTGGGGCTATGTGAAAAAAATATACACCGCAAAAAAAAATGCAAATTGGTTGTTATTTAAAAAAAATCTTATATTTGTATATAACTTGTCCATCCTGATTATTCAATATTAAATATAAGCCTTCGGCTAAATGATATACCAAACATAAGTAAGGTTGAAAGATTCGGATTTGATTTTCTGTGAGTAAAATTTTTTTTCTCCAATACTAGCATTTGTTAATAAATATCAATGACTCCGTAAAATTTGATTCTAGGTTGAATAGAATCGATAAACATTCGAAAACGAATGAAAACTAAAAAATCGGTATATTTTATCTTATAACTGCTGTTTCTCAGAAACGGTAGCACTTCCATTGGAAATTTAACGTACTTTCATAAAATCGGATCGATAAAACTTAAAAAAAATATTTCAACGATTTTTGAAAACCAACTAATTTAAAAAAATTATAACTTTTTTGTCCATCATTTCTTTATTATGACTCATAAAGCCAAACAATACATATATTACAACATTGCTACAACATATCGAAAAATTAAAAAAATATTGAAAAATTCGTTTTTGAGAAAATCGATTTTTAAGTTTTATTTTCAATATTTGAACAATTTTTTTCGCAATGTATTTTTTTTTTTCACATAGCTTCATTGATTACCAAAACTGTGCTGGAGACATCAAAACGATCGGACAAGCCGTTTTCAGGCCCTTGTCAAAACAAAGGCTAGAGTCAAAATGGAAAACCAATGATGCAAAATATGTTTCTTGATAACAAAGAATGAATATGCAAAATTCAGAGAAATCAAAAAATACAAAATTGAAATCTCGAAAATAAATCATGATTTCACAGAGAATTGCCCAAAACGAGTATCCAAGCAAAAATTCGTTTTTGGAGAGATCACGTTTTGGTGTATGAGAAAGGCAATCTTCATTAGAAATAAAAACCTTATTTCAGAATTTTGGATTAGTTTTGGAATATTTAGATTCTAATCAGAATTTTGAAATAATCAGATTTTTTTTAAATCACACATTGTTTCTACGAGTTTCATTCGGTAAACATCTAGAAAACCTGTATATTTCGTTGTTAACAATAAACATCTAATACTTTTAGCAAAATGGTTCCAATAAAAGTAAAAAAACACATCTCACGTCTTCACATTTTCTGCACTTGAAATGCCCAACCCAGTATACAAACATGTAAAATTAGTTTTTACAAATTTAGCATTCAATTCACTGGAGCAACTGCCATTTATACAAATTTCAAGATAGCAGATCACATCCGTACATTCCATTCGATGGCCTCTTGCTCCCATACTAAATCGTCAACCCGGCACAGAAGAGCGATTGCATTAAAACGACATAACTTATTCATCGCTCCTTGCAGACATTGACAGACGATTTCTGTTCTCTCAAATGTGTACTGCGCTGCTCCACTTCGTTTATCCCGGCCAGTTCCTTGCCAGCAAAAAAGAGAACCTCTAGCCGGACACTCTTGCTGACTTTCCAATGAACTCAATTAGTTAAATCGAATCCCATGATATTATTCAAAGTTTTGTGGCTCTCGAATGCTTCAAAGGCCACTCCATAAATTAACCCGCCCTCCTCAGTTCGCCCACCGTCCACCATCCATGGCTGGATTCTGTCGAATCGTCGTTGTCGTCTTGTTCCCTTGACTTGTGGTGCGATGAGTGGAGAAACGTGATTGATAAAAGGCACCAGCCAGATGGAAAGGAGCGAGAGGATTTTAATTTATTTGCTCTTGTGCAACTCACATTTCGTCAAGTCTTTCCCTCCGCGTGTGTAGATCCCGACTGCGGTAACCAACGACAGTAACTGATGGACGATGGACAACTGCACTAACGATGGACACAGACCAGACGAGCTGTAGCTAATAGTTCTGCAACCTTCGTCAAGTCGTCTTGACTTTGCAACCCGCTTGGCACTGGCACTGAAAACCCCCGAAGATCATGATAATGGCCAGATTGATATTCAGCTGAGAGAAAATTTGCATTACATTTCGGTTTAACCCTTGTTAGTTCGGTATTTTTATCGGAAGGTCCGCAGAACCGTCCCCGACTTGGACGAGCGAACATGCTCCTATGGTGACTGGCTCTTCTCGCTTGCAAAAATCTGAACGTTTAGTTGGTAGTGTTTGATTTCAGGGGCAAGGCCGTGATACATTGCAGACAAGTCACGTTCGTCAGATGCATGTGTGTAGCTGGGATGGTTAATTCTGATCATCTGGTTTCGGTGGAAATCCTGGTCACACCCATGGTTGACCGGTAGGGTGGTCCACTCTAATATATTATTATTTCGGTCTGCCTACGTTTTAAGTACCGTCACCGTCACCCATTGCTTTGAGTTGAATGCTTGGCTAAATGGGGGTAAAAATGAGCCACTGTTTCAACAACTTAAAATGTCTGAATAATGAAATTGATGTATCTAAGGACAAAAGAACTACACTATAAGAAACTTTTTCGAACGACTTAGTCATCCGACCTACAAATTGTTCATGAAAACGATGGTCCAATGTCACCCCCAGGCAGTGTTGGGAAATGTACAGTAAAACACTGTGATTATGCGAATGTTTACATTTTATCCGGTCAAATTTCACGCCCCGCACAAACCGAAACGGTTTTCCAAAAAAAATGTACGCCTCATTGTGACATTTTTTTGTCGATGAGGCAAACTGTTTTTTTGCTGCTGCGTGATAGTCGAGCCGTCGGTGCGGTCAGCATTTGCATGAAATTTTTTTGTTTCGGTTCGTGCGCAGCGCGAACAGAACAAAATCGAGTTTAATTGCCTGTGGTGCAAAGCCTAGAAAGAATGCTAGCCGTTGGTACTAATTCATTAGTTCTAGTCTCTAAAACGACCAAGGAATAATGAAATAATCATTTACCACCTAAAACAGTAATACGTCGTGAAATGAGCGTACAGAAACATTAATTATGGGGAGAGAAAATAATAAAATCATGTGCTGACTGTCGTCTGCTTGGTCGTGGCTGCTGCTGCGGCTGCCGTGGTTTTGTTTTTCTGTGACTGCGTGGCAGAATGAATGATAAAAAGAAATGTCAACCGTTCCCGTCCCTGCCCCCAGGTCCATTGTCACCCCGTGGACGTTAAACTATAAATAGGTGTATGCGCGCGCATACATTAGCAAAGTCAGAGATGAGAAATTTTTTAGTGAAATCATGGATACTAATTAACTTGCAGAACATTCTACATTTGGAAAATTGAAGTCGAATAGATTACAGTCAAACAGCGTTTGTCAGAATTTATTTCAATTCTCATACAGCACATGCATAAGACATTATTATATCAATTTTCAAATTTTGAATATTGCAAGTTTTTTCATTCAGATTTAGGTAGGATTTGGATTCTTCCACAAAATTGTAAGAAGTTTTATGTGTGTAGAGGGCGTAATATTATCGACCAATTTTAATATTTCTGCTTAAATTTATTTGTTTTGCAATATAATAGTACAATTAGATAGAAATATCCACAATTTATGGGTTAAATCAAAAATCGATTCCCAGCTGCACTCAATATTGTCTTTATTTTTTCTTATTGAAAACATCAACAGATCTATCTGACCCCAATGGAAATCTTGATAAAACAATGTTAGTTGTAATAACTTTTGCGACATGAAAACATTTTCAATAACACACAGTGGAAAACGATGAACAAATCTTATATAAACATTCACACACTTAATGCGGTCAAGGCTCCTAGTAAGGTGAACCGTAGCATTGTTAAAATTACAATTTCATTCAGTAGACCACCCTGTTCCGGACTGCAAAGCCGAAAGTTCAAACCAATTCATTCACTCCGGCAGAGTTCAGAACATTTGCATACCGCACAGTTTGTCAGGATCAAAAAAATCTTTCGAGCAGGATTTTCTCAGCTCGAGTGGCGTCTTGAGGACCGTGCACCGTCTGGGTTAACATGACTGATGGGATTCGCTTAATACCCGCACCCATGTGTTGCATGTTCTTACGTTTATCACCTTGTCTGGTAAACAAATTTCCTTCGACTGATTCAATTCCACAAAAAAAATGTGTCGACTTATTCTACCGCGCGATGCAGATCGGTGTGGTGGTGGTGGCACTTGACGACCATACGTGAATGGGAAGAAAATCAAAAGTCACGAATTTATCCTGTGTGTCAAAGGTAAGTTAGATTCTCCACCAAACTGTTCGGCACGGTTGGCTGGCTGGTGGTGTCGTGACTGTCGAGAGTGATTGAAGACACAGCCGTGCTGAAAGGATTGAACCTTATACCTACTGCTGTCGCTTTTGCGAGGATGCATCCATATATGTAAAATTGGAAGGACGACAAAGAGTTTAAAATATTACTGCTTTGCTGTAAACTGTCAGATCTGACGGCGCATCGTTAAGCCCTCTGTACACCTCCCGTGAACATGAACATGAACAAGAGGTGAGAAATAGCGATAATTTCACAGTGAACATCGTCGTGGACAATCAAGTCTAGTTGGAAGTGTAGAATTATTGCCCACGAATGCAGGCAGCAAGTAAGTGTGCAGTAGTAAACGAAGAAAATAGAAATGAAACATATTGTCGCATATATGTATATGAATTATTTGAGTGGGTAATCTAAGGAACGATGTTGATCAATTTGTTTAATTTTTATCATCTTTTCGTTTAAATGCTCGGGAATTTTGTTATGAAAAGTCAGTAGGTACATATACTTAATGATTTCTGAATGGCAAATTTTCAAATGTGCTACCAAAGTATACATTTTATACCGTTCAACGTTGAATTAACAAGTTCCGGTGATCAATTGACCTGAATCCAAATATTATCTTTCGACTGGTATGCATCAAAGGAAAGAACAACACATTTTGTTAAATTATCTATATAATTCTGTACAGGATCATTTCACAATGTATGCACAAATTGGGCCATACAGAATTGCTAGATTCTTCTTTGTACAAGAATGTTGGCCTATATTTTTCATGATTTTCTTCGAAATGTATAAATATTAATTTATCAAATATTCGTTCAATGAAATAATATTTGATAAATAAATTTATAATGCAATTCAAATATAAAGCAATTTGTAATGTCAGTTACCGCTCAGCTTCTGAGACGTGCAGACGTGTTTCCGATTGCGCTCTTGGAAAGTCAAGTGATCGATTACAGTGGTTAAAGTTCGATTCCGTCTGTGCCGCGTCGCGCGTTTTAGTGATCCGCGATGAGGCGAGAAAATACTTTTCGTATTGACTATTCGAGTTTCCCGGTGAAGCCGTCATTCGAAAAGGTTCACGGCTTTTGCCGCACGGTACTCGGCCTGAAGAAAGAAGAAGTGTTGAGACTACAGTGCCACAGAGGTGAACAATGTGCGTTCGTCAAGGTTGACAACCTGGCGCTCGCACAACGAATAGTGCAAGAACATGACGAGAAGCATGAAGTGGAGCACGCGGGGAAAAATACAAGCTTCGCATCACCATGGAAGATGGATGTGTAGAGGTTAAAGTCCACGACCTGCCAGAAAACGTCCCCGAAGAAAAAATCGTGGAATTCTTGAGTGCGTTCGGTGAAGTGTTTTCGCTGCGAGAGCTAACATGGGGAGAAGGGTTCGAGTTCGGTGGGATACCGCTCGGCATTTGGTCGGCCCGAATGCTAGTCCATCGAAACATCGATTCGTGGGTAACGATCGATGGACAGCAGGCCTACATTGTTTACAAGGGCAGATCGTCTCTTGTAAATACTGCAAAGAGCAAGCGCATACTGGCATATCGTGTGTCCAGAACAAAAAGCTGCTAGTCCAGAAGAGCTATGCGAACGTGGCGAAGCAAACTGGGCCACGACAACCACCGAAGAAGGCGAACGGTGCAAAACCCCCGAGCGCCAAACCGGTCGGTCAGCGTTCTGTCGCTCCACCACCAACATCGCTGGAGGCTTTCCCCTAGCTGCCACAGCCGTCGAGTCAGACCGAACCGTCTGACTCAATAAACCCAACTGCAAGCCAGCCGACTGCGCCCATTGCACGAACGGTGTCTCCCAACCCGCTGCAAACACAAATCGCGCGCAGCACATCGTCGTCGTTGCGCACACAACCACAGACCGCTGAAGTGGTCTTGGTTGACATATTCAAAAAGCCAGCAAACGCGTTGCGATCGAAAGACCGAACCGCCGGCAACGACACGGACGATTCATCCACATCGACGAGAAGCAGCCGAAGCCGAGGACGCCCGCCCGGCAAGAAACAGCGTTGCAACGACGGTGACGACGAGCAGGATGTGGACTTTCTTCCATAAATGGCTCTCACGTCTTACAATCTCGCATCCATCAACATCGGCACGATCACGAACCCCACAAAACTGAACGCACTCCGAACCTTCGTAAGCAGCCAAAACCTCGATATCGTGTGTCTGCAGGAAGTCGAGAACGAACAGCTTTCCTTGCCTGGCTTTGTCGTTTTCGCGAATGTGGACCACACGAGGAGAGGCACAGCTGTTGCGGTGAAGGAGCACATCCATGTCACTCACGTGGAGAAGAGCCTGGACAGCCGACTAATCGCGCTGCGAGTGCACGACACAACGATCTGCAACGTGTACGCTCCCTCCGGCACTGCTCAGCGCGCAGCTAGAGAGGAGTTCTTCAATGGCACGCTTGCGTATTATCTCCGCCACCACACCGAGAACGTCATCGTAGCTGGCGATTTCAATTGCGTGCTGCGTGCGTGCGATTCGTCCAGCCCGAACACCAGTCCGTCCCTCAAAACAGCTGTACAGCAGCTGCAGCTACATGATGTATGGGAGAAGTTGTGTCCACGTGATGCAGGTTTTACCTATGTCTGTCGAAACGCGCGATCTCGACTCGATCGGATCTATGTCAGCCGTGGTCTTCGCGACAAACTGCAGTCGGCCTACACGCACGTCTGCTGTTTCACGGATCACAAGGCGCTAACGCTCAGACTTTGTCTTCCCCACTGGGACACGAGCCCGGGCGCGGTTTCTGGGCCCTTCGACCGCATCTTCTAACCGAAGAAAACGTTGCCGAGTTTCAGTATAAGTGGCAATATTGGACTCGTCAGCGCAGAAACTATGCGTCGTGTATGCAATGGTGGCTGTCGTACGCTAAGCCAAAAATCAAATCTTTTTTCAAGTGGAAATCTCGTGCCGTCTACGAAGAGTTTCACGATACGCATCAGCACCTCTATGCGCAACTACGGCTAGCGTACGACGGCTATTATCAGCAGCCACAAATGATCACCACCATCAACCGGCTGAAAGGGGAAATGTTGGCACTGCAGCGAAATTTCTCCCACATGTTTATGCGCATCAACGAGACGCACGTGGCCGGCGAGCCAATGTCGATCTTCCAGCTGGGGGAAAGACGACGGAAGAAAACAACGATCTCGCAGCTACAGACGGGAGAAGACGAAATCATCGTCGAGCCTCAAGCGATCGAGGCAAATCTGTTTGGTTTTTTCTCGAGCCTGTACTCAGAAGAAACAGCAGAAAACGACGGCAATGCCAACAACGGGGACGATTTTGCTCGCGACCGTGTTATCCCACCGGCCGCCCATCTGAACGAAGCGTGCATGGAGGAGATACAAACAGCAGACATTCTGGCTGCTATCAGGGCGAGCTCACATAAACGATCCCCGGTGCCGACGGAATCCCACGAGAATCTTATCTCTGGATGTTCGACGTAATCCACCGTGAGTTAAACATGCTTCTGAATGAAGCACTTAACGGCAATCTCCCCAATACCTTCGTGGAGGGCATCAACGTGCTAGTGAAGAAGAAGGGAGGCGACAACACAGCGCGAGCATACCGGCCCCATATCGCTGCTCAACAGCGATTATAAATTGCTCTCTCGCTTCCTGGAAAACAGGATGGAACGCGCATTATGCTGGCCCACCGCGTCCTAAGCAACGGACAGAAATGCTCAAACGCAGAGCGAAACATCTTCCAGGCCACTCTCGCTTTGAAAGATCGGATCGCCAGTCTCCGTCATCACCGTCGCGCTGGTAAGCTCATCAGCTTCGAACGAGGAACTCATCTCTCTTCTCTCGAACATAGCCAGTCGGTCCACATCCCGGCTGCTTATCAATGGGCACTTCTCTCGATCGTTTGAGATCACACGGTCGGTGCGGCAAGGCGACCCGTTGTACACGCATCTGTTCGTGCTCTATCTCCATCCACTGGTGTGTAGGCTTGAGCAAGTGTGTGGGGATGATCTGCTCGTTGCCTACGCCGACGACATCAGCGTCATCGTAACGTCACCGTGGCAGATCGAGGCGATGAGGGAAGTTTTTCGTCGTTTTGGTCTTGCCGCCGGCGCGAGACTGAATTTGCGCAAAACAGTTGCGGTAAATGTTGGGTTTTGCGAAGGAAATATGTTTGAAACCCAGTGGCTACAAACTACTCATGTAGTCAAAATTTTGGGTATTTCCTTCGCAAACTCAATACGCTTGATGACATCGATGAATTGGAACGCGATGGTGGGAAAGTTTGCGCAACAAATGTGGCTACAATCTTTGCGTAAGCTTACACTGCACCAGAAGGTAATCACGCTGAATACGTTCGGCACGTCGAAATTGTGGTACCTCTCTTCGGTGCTGCCTCCGCTTGGCGTGCATACAGCAAAAATCACATCGACGATGGGATCCTTCCTATGGAGAGGAATAGTCGCCCGCGTTCCCATTATGCAACTTGTTCGGAAGAAGGACCACGGTGGCTTAGGCTTACAAGTTCCAGCACTGAAAGCAAAGAGTCTTGCAATAAATAGACACATAACAGAGATCGATTCCATTCCTCACTATAAATCCTTTATTCTCCACGCAAATCCTCGCCCAGCAACTCCAATAGACAATCCCGACATCAAATCAATCCTTTCAAACTTATCCCACATTCCTCGCCAAATCTTACAAAACCCTCTGCCGATCAAATCCACCAGCATTTCGTGCTGCAAACTGAGCTACCAAAGGTGGAACGCAACAGTCCGGCAGTTTACTGGCCACGCGCGTGGCGCAATATACGCATGAAAGAGCTATCATCAGCACAACGTACACAACTCTATCTTTTCGTGAACGGGAAAATTGAGCACCGTAAACTGCTACACGTGATGCAATTAGCAGCTGACGAGAACTGCCAGCACTGTGGCAACCCCGAAACACTTCAACACAAGTTTTCTTCCTGTGCTCGTTGGGCCTGGCACGGACGGTCCTGCAGCAGAAGCTGGCGGAAGTAACGGATGGATGGAGACGACTTTCGTTTGAAGACCTCGCGAAGCCCGCTTTGCCAGGCATACGAAGAGCAGCTCGTGTACAAATTCTAAAACTTCTAATTAATTACATCTGCTACGTTAATCTTTGTAATGGAAGAATTGATGTAAACGCTTTAGAGTTTGAACTAACTGTAGATTTTTGAATTCGAAACAACATTATAAAAACTAACATGAATTTGACAAAATAAACTGAATTTTAAACCACAAAAAAAAAAAAAAAAATGTTGCAAGAAGCAAATCTACTGAACAGAGAGATACGAAAATAAAAATAAATTAGATGGAAAGTTATCACTCACGAAATCGTGAGGATGCGAATGCAGCGTTTTTTCGATGATGGTTTTATTTAACTCTAGCGAATTTGAGGAGTTCTGGCAAACCTACCCAAGAAGCATGTAATTCACATGATTCATTCTGTTCCATACATTAATACAATAATGTTCAATTATGCAATTATAGTTAAGAAAATACGAATTTACGAAAAGTAGGGGAAGTGCAACGGTTTTGGCCAACTTAGTGCCTAATTTGGCCAACCCTGAAAAACACATATTTTTCCAAAATAATTGATCAGTTGAAAGCAGCGTTGAACCGTGAGGGATATACCTTTTGATGGAACTAATGAAACCCTCTATTTTTGCAGTTATTCCCAAAATTGGCCAAATTAGGAACATGGCCAAAACCGGTACAGTTCCCCTATTTCTTCTAATTTTCTATCTAGTGACTTCTATCCCATTTGAACGATTGATTTTGACATGTAGTAACAAGTTTAATTTAATGAGGAATTATTTATTTTTTTTTCTTTTGCTAGATGTATTTTTTGACTTTCTCTTTTGGCTTACATTTGTTTAATACTTTTCTTTAACGCCTTTTTTTTTAATTTATTATTCATTTGTTCGAATAGTGTTAATTAATGTTTGAATATTTGACCAGAGTTCGCCAATAAAAAATCCCAATTTTTGCTCAAGTTTTCGTGTATAAAATTCAATTGATCACATATCGTATCGTATATAATTGTTGTGTTTGCTATTGAAAGTCTTAATATGCATTTAATAATGTTTGCTATGCTAAGATTTTGTTGATAGTCATTATCCAAATTATGTAAATTACTCACATAAACTGTTTGACAAAACAAGGTATAACTTTCCTGAGTTTTCACGGAACTTATGTTTCCTGATATTCACATAAATACCTTTATTGAATAAATTCATACATATACCTAATCACAAACATTCTGAATAATAATTATGTATTATAAATTTGTGTACCTCGTCGACGGTCATAACGCAAACCGCATACGAGCACGTGTGTACCAAAAAAACAAGGGCAGACAGACAGGCAGGATGAAAGCGACAGAGAGGCAATCTACACATCTTGTTGGATTCTTCATTCTCTCTGTATCGCTGTGGTGGATATAGCGTATATGGTGTATATATCAGAGAGGAGAGAAGCTTTCTCTGGTGAATACAGGTAAAAAAAATCCACGGAGCTCGTTCACGTTCGAATGCCAAAAGCATTCTGAAAATCTGTTCACCGTGAACGACAGAGACGATGCGCAAGCATATCAGAAGCATATCAAATGATTAAGCAGTAGCCTAATAGGCAAAGCAGAAATATTATGCCAAACATTTATAAGTAATATAGCTAAGACTTTGAATAAACAAATGAATCAATATATAAATCAATAGCTTGAAATTAATGGGTTGATAATTTTTTAGATTAATAAATTCAGAAATGAATAAATGAATGAATTATTGAATCAATAAAAAATAATAAATAATAAATATAATAAAATAATAAAAAATAAAATAGTAAAATAATGAATAAATAACTCATAATAAATAAGTTAATAAATTAATAATAATAAGTTATTAAATTAACAATTTGATAAATAAGCAAATTAATAAATTTTTAAATCAATGAAATAATAAATTAATTAATTGATGAATACCAAATACATAAACAAATAGATTATTGAATTAATCAATTTATAATTCATAAAATACCACATTGTCGCTGCACACATAACTGTCCAATATTTACAAGATTTGCTATCTATATGGGAAAGTTATGCTTTTATGGGCAGTAAATTAATAAATTAAAAAGAAATTAATAAACTAATAAATCAAAAATCTAATATATCAACAACAAAAAATAATAATTCAATAAATTAATCTTGAAACCTAGTAAATCAGTGACTCAATAAAAAAGCAAATGAACAAATTATAATTAATAACAATAATTATGGTGTTGTAGAAAATACACAAAAAAAATTAAATGATATTTTTTCCTTCATTGCACACTAGGTAATCCGCTTTCAAAAGAGGAAAAAATAATAACTTTCTTTACGGACAACTTACAGAAGAGATCAAGGGCTTAGTCAAAAGGGAATTTTCCAATGAATTCAAGAATCAAGGACGTGGAACACTTCTGTATGTAGTAATGAGGCTCGTTTTGCTCCAATGTCCCACACATCACGAATATACATAAGTTTTGTCATTTTATCTTTCGGACATTGCTTTAAAATTGTGTTTATCTCTTCATTGTGGATTGACAGAAGGGCACTACATATATTTTGCTGGTGAAAGTTGAAAATTTAAGGGATTTTGGTGTTTAATAAGCGTCAAAAAACAATTTATTTGAATTTTCCGGCCCCGTCGATTTGAAATCGTCGCAAAGCAAATTGTCGTCGAAATCGTCGCCAGTTAACAAAAGTGTTTGATTTCAATTATCAGATTATTTCCAGAAATTGAGTATTTTTTTGCATGTTTTAATGATTTGGCTTTGCATTCACTCAGATTTAAATTAAAGATATTGGCGACAATTTTAAAGGTGCATAAAAAGTGATCGACGCGTTTTGTTACCAGCGAAACAGAAAATACTATTAATTTAAATGATATTTGCCAATGATATAATGAAAATAACAAATAATCATATATTTCATTGAGTGTATTGAATTATAGGAGGCTTTAAGGTCATACAAGTCTTAAAGCTCATTAAATATATTTTTTCATTCAAAATAAGATAACTTTTTTCACGGACGACTCACGGAGGAGGAGGAAATTCAAAAGGAAATTTTCAAAGAAATTCGGTGAGTGATTTTGGAGTGAAATTGGAAATTAAAGTGATTTTGGTGTAAAAAAAATCATCAAAGCGCATTTATGTGAATGTATTTTTAATATAAAATAAGCTTCTGAACTTGTTTACCTCAAAAACCCCCTGGAATCAATTTTTTCCATTCAATATACGAATATTTGTTATTTTCATAGTATAATTGACAAATTATCATTAAAATCATATTACTCCATCATTTCTTAACTCACAATTAGTGAGCTATATAATTTCATAGAGGAATTTGGGCGAAAAGGCATGAGAAAAGAGTATTTACGATCTCATCCTATCTATTGTCACATCGACTCTCAAATAATATGATAACTCTTGTCTAGTTGTGCAATCGGATATGGTTTGGAAATGTTCGGCATCGGCTCTATCCAGAAGCATTTAAAAATCGTGTTTTGTCCAATAAATCACAAAATAAAACATTTGCGAAATGATTTACTTCATTAGTTATTGTTTCACAAACATTCATCAATATCTGTACAATATTTTTGAACAATAATACCAACAACTATCTGTAAATATTATTTATTCCTACAGAATACATGAAAAATTCACATAAAATGCACTTTGTTGCCTATTTGACCACAAATTCCCTTAAATTTCTAACTTTTACCATAATTAGTGCACCTCTATGGATCCACAGTGAAGAGATGAACACAATTTTAGAGCAATTTCCTAAAGATAAATATAAAAAAACTATGAAAACTCATGATATATGGAACATTTGGCCAAAACATGCTCTACATATCTACATACAGAAGTCTTCCACGTCCAATGAAACATTACTCACTGAATTTTCTTAAAAAGTAGCCCTTGATTTCTTCTGTAAATTGCTCGTAAAGAAAGTAAAAAAAAATCCTCCTTCGAAATCGGATTTTCCCACTGTGCATTGGCTTTACATTCCACTGAAACTTGGCTTACCTTGGCTTTCCAACCCGCAAACATTTTAGGCCGGACCAAGAATCGAACTCGCCATTTGGGTTGGGAATCCTACGCCTTTGCTGGAGACTCGTATAAATTAATATATTAATATAATTTAAGAAAATATAACTATTACATCAAATATAAATCATGAAATAAAAAAAAAAAAATAGATGAAATTATGAATAAATACAATGGTTTCTAGTTAGCCTTGTCAGCAAAGGCGGAGTATTCTCGATTTTCGTTGCGGCCTAAAAGATTTTTTTTGGGTTTTCGGCCATTATCGACTCAGTGGGCATAGCGTATCTTTGTACTTGCCACATAAGACACATATCCATGAAATTGATGGGCACAGAAATAGAAACATCAAATAATAACTATGGAAATGTTAATGAAACATTGAGTAAAGAGGCATGCCAAGATTCAGTGATAATATAGAGCCATTGAAGAGGAAGGAGAAGAAGAAAAAGAATGAAATTATTTTTTTATGAATGAAGCAAGGAATGAAATAATCAATCTATGAAAATATAAATATTTCGATTAAATATACGAATGATTGAAGATATTTTAAAATTTTAAAATTTAAAATTTTTAAATTTAAATTTTTAAATTTAAAATTTTAAATGTTTCAAAAGAAGAATAATATTACCAAATAATAAAAAGGAAACACAATTCATTTATGAGAAACTACTGAGTTAGTTTCCTTCCGACCAAACCGATACGACTATTAAAATGAGCGACAGCGACACACAAAGCAGGAACCCACCCGAAACCGATTCAACGAGAACATTAAACACTCTCGGTCGATGTGAACTCCCAATCAAAATCAGTCTATTCTCCTTGTATTTTTGAATTCACCACAGCTCCACGTTCATGTTCACCGTCGCGTTTACATTTGCGGTGAGTTCACCGCTGATACGATTTCACGATGATTTCACAGGCATGACCGTGGAATGCTCATAAATCTGATATAATTGATGTTTTTCATGTTTTTATGCATCTCACTACTAAATGCAGCATCTGCCTTTCATTTGAACATGATTCCCTCACGATTTGAGTATGCATCAAGAAGTTATTATCGAAAAACAGTTTGTTCACGTTCACGTTCACGGGAGGTGTAAAAAGCGCTTTAGATTTATATCCCAATAAGACAGGTTTGTACTTGACATTTGACAAGGTTTGCTTATCTTGCAAATAAGTGCTGAGGTATGCGTGTAAGGTTGTACCTTTCATGTTAGTATTTTGTTATGTGATTTGTTTTTCATTGCTATGGTAAGTTCTTATTTTTAACGAAGGATTACAGGATGATACAGGGGTCATTCTGCGGATTAGAATTTGAGACCGCCGCGAAAAGTGGTCAGGAAGTATGAACTAACATCTCAGCCGTCCTCCAACCGGTTTCGGAGATTTTGGTATCAATCGTTAGACGAACTTTTCAAGATTTTGTACAATTATAAAAAACAATGGGTTGAAAGCCCAAATCTATTGAAAAATTGAATTTTGCCAAGCACTGACGAATTGGACTAGCCAATCCCGTACGTGCATCGCAAGCACAGATATCAAAATCGTCCAACTGGATGGCTGGACTCTTATCGTCCGTTCACTTAAGATTTCACGGAGAACGGTGCAAAGACAACGGTGACCCTGCAAGCAGCAGTCCCAGCAGAAATCTGATCATCCTGTGGTTGTCGCTGCCAGCAGCAGCGTGAGGACTTCTGTGAAGGTATCCGCCTGTTTAAAGTCAGCTGTGTTCGGCTCGCTGATGAGAATGCTGTCGTGTTTACATCGGAACGTTATATGGATGTGTAACGACTGTCGTGGATTAATGGAAAACATGCGATTATATTTAATTATTAATGAGATTAATGCTAATTTGAAAATGGAGATCGATAGAAACCACCGATGCTTCTCTTGAAAGAAACCTTCCAAGCCTCTTGAAAGGAACCTTCCAAGCCTCTTGAAGGGAACCTTCCATGCCTCTTGAAAGGAGGCTTTCAAGCCTCACGAAAGAAGATATCCGAGCCTCTTGAAAGGAGGCTTCCAAGCCTCTTGAAAGGAGGATTCCGAGCCTCTTGGAATGAGACTTCCGAGTCTCTTGAAAGGAGGCTTCCGAGCCTCTTGAAAGGAGGCTTCCGAGCCTTTTGAAAGGAGGCTTCCGAGCCTTTTGAAAGGAGGCTTCCGAGCCTCTTGAAAGGAGGCTTCTGAGCCTCTTTAAAGGAGGCTTCTGAGCCTCTTGAAAGGAGGCTTCTGAGCCTCTTGAAAGGAGGCTTCTGAGCCTCTTGAAATGAGGCTTCTGAGCCTCTTGAAATGAGGCTTCTGAGCCTCTTGAAAGGAGGCTTCTGAGCCTCTTGAAAGGAGGCTTCTGAGCCTCTTGAAAGGAGGCTTCTGAGCCTCTTGAAAGGAGGCTTCTGAGCCTCTTGAAAGGACGCTTTCGAGCCTCTTGAAATGGGGCTTCCGAGCCTCTTGTAACTAGGCTTTTGAGCCTCTTGAAAGGAGGCTTCCGAGCCTCTTGAAAGGAGGCTTGAGCCTCTTGAAAGGGAGGCTTCTGAGCCTCTTGAAAGGAGGCTTCTGAGCCTCTTGAAAGGAGGCTTCTGAGCCTCTTGAAAGGAGGCTTGAGCCTCTTGAAAGGAGGCTTGAGCCTCTTGAAAGGAGGCTTCTGAGCCTCTTGAAAGGAGGCTTTGAGCCTCTTGAAAGGAGACTTGAGCCTCTTGACAGGAGGCTTCTGAGCCTCTTGACAGGAGGCTTCTGAGCCTCTTGACAGGAGGCTTCTGAGCCTCTTGACAGGAGGCTTCCTGAGCCTCTTGACAGGAGGCTTCTGAGCCTCTTGACAGGAGGCTTCTGAGCCTCTTGACAGGAGGCTTCTGAGCCTCTTGACAGGAGGCTTCTGAGCCTCTTGACAGGAGGCTTCTGAGCCTCTTGACAGGAGGCTTCTGAGCCTCTTGACAGGAGGCTCTGAGCTCTTGACAGGAGGCTTCTGAGCCTCTTGACAGGAGGCTTCTGAGCCTCTTGACAGGAGGCTTCTGAGCCTCTTGACAGGAGGCTTCTGAGCCTCTTGACAGGAGGCTTCTGAGCCTCTTGACAGGAGGCTTCTGAGCCTCTTGACAGGAGGCTTCTGAGCCTCTTGACAGGAGGCTTCCGAGCCTCTTGACAGGAGGCTTCTGAGCTCTTGACAGGAGGCTTCCAGCCTCTTGACAGGAGGCTCTGAGCTCTTGACAGGAGGCTTCTGAGCTCTTGACAGGAGGCTTCTGAGCTCTTGACAGGAGGCTTCTGAGCCTTCTTGACAGGAGGCTCTGAGCCTTGACAGGAGGCTTCCGAGCCTCTTGACAGGAGGCTTGAGCTCTTGACAGGAGGCTTCTGAGCCTCTTGACAGGAGGCTTCCGAGCCTCTTGACAGGAGGCTCTGAGCCTCTTGACAGGAGGCTTCCGAGCCTCTTGACAGGAGGCTTCCTGAGCCTCTTGACAGGAGGCTCTGAGCCTCTTGACAGGAGGCTTCCGAGCCTCTTGACAGGAGGCTTCCGAGCCTCTTGACAGGAGGCTTTCGAGCCTCTTGACAGGAGGCTTCCAAGCCTCTTGACAGGAGGCTTCCAAGCCTCTTGATAGGAGGCTTCCGAGCCTCTTGATAGGAGGCTTTCGAGCCTCTTGATAGGAGTCTTCCGTGCCTCTTGACAGGAGTCTTCCGAGCCTCTTGACAGGAGGCTTCCGAGCCTCTTGACAGGAGGCTTCCTAGCCTCTTGACAGGAGGCTTCTGAGCCTCTTGACAGGAGGCTTCTGAGCCTCTTGACAGGAGGCTTCCTAGCCTCTTGACAGGAGGCTTCCGTGCCTCTTGACAGGAGGCTTCTGAGCTCTTGACAGGAGGCTTCTGAGCCTCTTGACAGGGAGGCTTCTGAGCTCTTGACAGGAGGCTTGAGCCTCTTGACAGGAGGCTTCTGAGCTCTTGACAGGAGGCTTCTGAGCCTCTTGACAGGAGGCTTCCGAGCCTCTTGACAGGGAGGCTTCTGAGCTCTTGACAGGAGGCTCTGAGCCTCTTGACAGGAGGCTTCTGAGCCTCTTGACAGGAGGCTTCTGAGCCTCTTGACAGGAGGCTTCTGAGCCTCTTGACAGGAGGCTTCTGAGCCTCTTGACAGGAGGCTCTGAGCCTCTTGACAGGAGGCTTCTGAGCTCTCTTGACAGGAGGCTTCTGAGCCTCTTGACAGGAGGCTTCTGAGCCTCTTGACAGGAGGCTTCCTGAGCCTCTTGACAGGAGGCTTCTGAGCCTCTTGACAGGAGGCTTCTGAGCCTCTCTTGACAGGAGGCTTCTGAGCCTCTTGACAGGAGGCTTCTGAGCCTCTTGACAGGAGGCTTCTGAGCCTCTTGACAGGAGGCTTCTGGAGCCTCTTGACAGGAGGCTTCTGAGCCTCTTGACAGGAGGCTTCTGAGCCTTTTGACAGGAGGCTTGCGATCCTCTTGACAGAAAGCTTTCGAGCCTCTCGGCAGGAGACTTCCAAACCTCTTGACAGGAGGCTTCTGAGCCTCTTGACAGGAGGCTTCTGAGCCTCTTGACAGGAGGCTTCTGAGCCTCTTGACAGGAGGCTTCTGAGCCTCTTGACAGGAGGCTTCTGAGCCTCTTGACAGGAGGCTCTGAGCCTCTTGACAGGAGGCTTCCGAGCCTCTTGACAGGAGGCTTCCGAGCCTCTTGACAGGAGGCTTCCGAGCCTCTTGACAGGAGGCTTCCGAGCCTCTTGACAGGAGGCTTCCGAGCCTCTTGACAGGAGGCTTCCGAGTGAAGCGAAGCTGAGTCCTCTCTGGAGTGGCCTCAGCCATCTCCAGCTCCTAGGGAATGTGATATGGTCGGTGGAGAGAAGAACAAGCTCTACCTTAACTCTAATTTATTAATTCTAATTACGTGCTATATATACATTGTCAGGTAACTATCGAGAGGTAAATATTCATAATTATTTACCCGTCGATGAGCTGCCCGTTTTATCATCCTAAACTACCTCGACGGGTAGTTGGCAAAGGACAATGTAGTGGTAGATCACCACATGAGCCTCTTGACAGGAGGCTTCCGAGCCTCTTGAAAGGAGGCTTCCGAGCATTTTGAAAGGAGGCTTCCTAGCCTCTTGAAAGGAGGCTTCCGAGCCTCTTGAAAGGAGGTTTCCGAGCCTCTTGAAAGGAGGCTTCGAGCCTCTTGACAGGAGGCTTCTGAGCCTCTTGACAGGAGGCCTGAGCCTCTTGACAGGAGGCTTCTGAGCCTCTTGACAGGAGGCTTCTGAGCCTCTTGACAGGAGGCTTCCTGAGCCTCTTGACAGGAGGCTTCTGAGCCTCTTGACAGGAGGCTTCTGAGCCTCTTGACAGGAGGCTTCGAGCCTCTTGACAGGAGGCTTCTGAGTTTCTTGACAGGAGGCTTCCAGCTCTTGACAGGAGGCTTCTGAGCCTCTTGACAGGAGGCTTCCAGGCCTCTTAACAGGAGGCTTCCAGGCCTCTTGACAGGAGGCTTCTGAGCTCTTGACAGGAGGCTTCTGAGCCTTGACAGGAGGCTTCTGAGCCTCTTGACAGGAGGCTTCTGAGCCTCTTGACAGGAGGCTTCTGAGCCTCTTGACAGGAGGCTTCTGAGCTCTTGACAGGAGGCTTCTGAGCCTCTTGACAGGAGGCTTGAGCTCTTGACAGGAGGCTTCTGAGCCTCTTGACAGGAGGCTTCTGAGCTCTTGACAGGAGGCTTCCAAGGCCTCTTGAAAGGAGGCTTCTGAGCCTCTTGAAAGGAGGCTTCTGAGCCTCTTGAAAGGAGGCTTCTGAGCCTCTTGAAAGGAGGCTTCTGAGCCTCTTGACAGGAGGCCTGAGCCTCTTGACAGGAGGCTTGAGCCTCTTGACAGGAGGCTTCTGAGCCTCTTGACAGGAGGCTTCCGAGCCTCTTGACAGGAGGCTTCTGAGCCTCTTGACAGGAGGCTTCTGAGCCTCTTGACAGGAGGCTTCCTGAGCCTCTTGACAGGAGGCTTGAGCCTCTTGACAGGAGGCTTCTGAGCCTCTTGACAGGAGGCTTCTGAGCCTCTTGACAGGAGGCTTCTGAGCCTCTTGACAGGAGGCTTCTGAGCCTCTTGACAGGAGGCTTCCGAGCCTCTTGACAGGAGGCTTCTGAGCCTCTTGACAGGAGGCTTCTGAGCTCTTGACAGGAGGCTTCTGAGCCTCTTGACAGGAGGCTTCTGAGCCTCTTGACAGGAGGCTTCTGAGCCTCTTGACAGGAGGCTTCTGAGCCTCTTGACAGGAGGCTTCTGAGCCTCTTGACAGGAGGCTTGAGCCTCTTGACAGGAGGCTTCTGAGCCTCTTGACAGGAGGCTTCCAAGCCTCTTGAAAGGAGGCTTCCTGAGCCTCTTGAAAGGAGGCTTCCGAGCCTCTTGAAAGGAGGCTTCCTGAGCCTCTTGAAAGGAGGCTTCTGAGCCTCTTGAAAGGAGGCTTCTGAGCCTCTTGAAAGGAGGCTCTGAGCCTCTTGAAAGAAGGCTTGAGCCTCTTGAAAAGAGGCTTCTGAGCCTCTTGAAAGAGGCCTGAGCCTCTTGAAAGGAGGCTTCTGAGCCTCTTGAAAGGAGGCTCTGAGCCTCTTGAAAGGAGGCTTTCGAGCCTCTTGAAAGGAGGCTTCTGAGCCTCTTGAAAGGAGGCTTCCTGAGCCTCTTGAAAGGAGGCTTCTGAGCCTCTTGAAAGGAGGCTTGAGCCTCTTGAAAGGAGGCTTCCGAGCCTCTTGAAAGGAGGCTTCTGAGCCTCTTGAAAGGAGGCTCTGGGCCTCTTGAAAGGAGGCTTCTGAGCCTCTTGAAAGGAGGCTCTGAGCCTCTTGACAGGAGGCTTCCGAGCCTCTTGACAGGAGGCTCTGAGCCTCTTGACAGGAGGCTTCTGAGCCTCTTGACAGGAGGCTTCTGAGCCTCTTGACAGGAGGCTTCCTGAGCTCTTGACAGGAGGCTTCCTGAGCCTCTTGACAGGAGGCTTCCGAGCCTCTTGACAGGAGGCTTCTGAGCTCTTGACAGGAGGCTTCTGAGCCTCTTGACAGGAGGCTTCTGAGCCTCTTGACAGGAGGCTTCTGAGCCTCTTGACAGGAGGCTTCTGAGCCTCTTGACAGGAGGCTTTGAGGCCTCTTGACAGGAGGCTCTAAGCCTCTTGACAGGAGGCTTCCAAGCCTCTTGACAGGAGGCTTTCCAGGCCTCTTGATAGGAGGCTTGAGCCTCTTGATAGGAGTCTTCCGAGCCTCTTGACAGGAGGCTTCCAGGCCTCTTGACAGGAGGCTTCTGAGCCTCTTGACAGGAGGCTTCCTGGCCTCTTGACAGGAGGCTTCTGAGCCTCTTGACAGGAGGCTTCTGAGCCTCTTGACAGGAGGCTTCCTGAGCCTCTTGACAGGAGGCTTCTGAGCCTCTTGACAGGAGGCTTCCCGAGCCTCTTGACAGGAGGCTTCTGAGCCTCTTGACAGGAGGCTTCTGAGCCTCTTGACAGGAGGCTTCTGAGCCTCTTGACAGGAGGCTTCTGAGCCTCTTGACAGGAGGCTTCCAGAGCCTCTTGACAGGAGGCTTCCAGAGCCTCTTGACAGGAGGCTTCTGAGCTTCTTGACAGGAGGCTTCTGAGCCTCTTGACAGGAGGCTTCTGAGCCTCTTGACAGGAGGCTTCTGAGCCTCTTGACAGGAGGCTTCTGAGCCTCTTGACAGGAGGCTTCCTGAGCTCTCTTGACAGGAGGCTTCTGAGCCTCTTGACAGGAGGCTTCTGAGCTCTTGACAGGAGGCTTCTGAGCTCTCTTGACAGGAGGCTTCCTGAGCTCTTGACAGGAGGCTTGAGCTCTTGACAGGAGGCTTCTGAGCCTCTTGACAGGAGGCTTCTGAGCCTCTTGACAGGAGGCTTCTGAGCCTCTTGACAGGAGGCTTCTGAGCCTCTTGACAGGAGGCTTCTGAGCCTCTTGACAGGAGGCTTCCTGAGCCTCTTGACAGGAGGCTTCTGAGCTCTTGACAGGAGGCTCTGAGCCTCTTGACAGGAGGCTTCCGAGCCTCTTGACAGGAGGCTTCTGAGCCTCTTGACAGGAGGCTTCTGAGCCTCTTGACAGGAGGCTTCCGAGCCTCTTGACAGGAGGCTTCTGAGCCTCTTGACAGGAGGCTTCCTGAGCCTCTTGACAGGAGGCTTCCTGAGCCCTCTTGACAGGAGGCTTCTGAGCCTCTTGACAGGAGGCTTCTGAGCCTCTTGACAGGAGGCTTCTGAGCCTCTTGACAGGAGGCTTCTGAGCCTCTTGACAGGAGGCTTCTGAGCCTCTTGACAGGAGGCTTCTGAGCCTCTTGACAGGAGGCTTCTGAGCCTCTTGACAGGAGACTTCTGAGCCTCTTGACAGGAGACTTCCAGAGCCTCTTGACAGAAGGCTTCCTAGCCTCTTGACAGGTGGCTTCCGAGCCTCTTGACAGGAGGCTTCCGAGCTTCTTGACAGGAGGCTTCCGAGCCTCTTTACAGGAGGCTCTGAGCCTTTGACAGGAGGCTTCTGAGCCTCTTGACAGGAGGCTTCCAGGCCTCTTGACAGGAGGCTTCCTGAGCCTCTTGACAGGAGGCTTCTGAGCCTCTTGACAGGAGGCTTCCGAGCCTCTTGACAGGAGGCTTCTGAGCCTCTTGACAGGAGGCTTCTGAGCCTCTTGACAGGAGGCTTCCGAGCCTCTTGACAGGAGGCTTCCGAGCCTCTTGACAGGAGGCTTCCGAGCCTCTTGACAGGAGGCTTCCGAGCCTCTTGACAGGAGGCTTCCGAGCCTCTTGAAAGGAGGCTTATGAGTGAAGCGAGCCGAGTCCTCTCTGGAGTGGCCTCAGCCATCTCCAGCTCCTAGGGAATGTGATATGGTCGGTGGAGAGAAGAACAAGCTCTACCTTAACTCTAATTTATTAATTCTAATTACGTGCTATATATACATTGTCAGGTAACTATCGAGAGGTAAATATTCATAATTATTTACCCGTCGATGAGCTGCCTGTTTTTATCATCCTAAACTACCTCGACGGGTAGTTGGTAAAGGACAAGGTAGTGGTAGATCACCACACGAGCCTCTTGACAGGAGGCTTCCGAGCCTCTTGACAGGAGGCTTCCGAGCCTCTTGACAGGAGGCTTCCGAGCCTCTTGACAGGAGGCTTCCGAGCCTCTTGACAGGAGGCTTCCGAGCCTCTTGACAGGAGGCTTCCGAGCCTCTTGACAGGAGGCTTCTGAGCCTCTTGACAGGAGGCTTCTGAGCCTCTTGATAGGAGGCTTCCGAGCCTCTTGAAAGGAGGCTTCCGAGCCTCTTGAAAGGAGGCTTCCGAGCCTTTTGAAAGGAGGCTTGCGAGCCTTTTGAAAGGAGGCTTGTGAGTCTTTTGAAAGGAGGCTTCCGAGCCTCTTGACAGGATGCTTCGAGCCTCTTGACAGGATGCTTCGAGCCTCTTGACAGCAGGCTTCCGAGCCTCTTCACAGGAGGCTTCCGAGCCTCTTGACAGGAGGCTTCTGAGCCTCTTGACAGGAGGCTTCCTGAGCCTCTCTTGACAGGAGGCTTCTGAGCCTCTTGACAGGAGGCTTCTGAGCCTCTTGACAGGAGGCTCTGAGCCTCTTGACAGGAGGCTTCCGAGCCTCTTGACAGGAGGCTTCCGAGCCTCTTGACAGGAGGCTTCCGAGCCTCTTGACAGGAGGCTTCCGAGCCTCTTGAAAGGAGGCTACCCAGACTCTTGAAAGGAGGCTTCTGAGCCTCTTGAGAGAAGGCTTCTGAGCCTCTTGAAAGAGGCTTCCGAGCCTCTTCAAAAGAGGCTTCCTGAGCCTCTTGAAAGGAGACTTCCGAGCCTCTTGAAAGGAGAATTCTGAACCTCTTGAATGGAGGGTTCCGAGCTTCTCGAAAGGAGGCTTTCGAGCCTCCTGATATGAAGCTTCCGTGCCTCTTTTTTGGAGTCTTCAGAACCTCTTGACAGGATTCTTCCGAGCCTCTTGACAGGAGTCTTCCGAGCCTCTTGACAGGAGGCTTCCGAGCCTCTTGACAGGAGGCTTCCGAGCCTCTTGATAGGAGGCTTTCGAGCCTCTTGATAGGAGTCTTCCGAGCCTCTTGACAGGAGTCTTCCGAGCCTCTTGACAGGAGGCTTCCGAGCCTCTTGACAGGAGGCTTCCGAGCCTCTTGACAGGAGGCTTCCGAGCCTCTTGACAGGAGGCTTCCGAGCCTCTTGACAGGAGGCTTCCGAGCCTCTTGACAGGAGGCTTCCGAGCCTCTTGACAGGAGGCTTCCAAGCCTCTTGACAGGAGGCTTCCAAGCCTCTTGACAGGAGGCTTTCGAGCCTCTTGATAGGAGGCTTTCGAGCCTCTTGACAGGAGGCTTCCGAGCCTCTTGACAGGAGGCTTCCGAGCCTCTTGACAGGAGGCTTCCGAGCCTCTTGACAGGAGGCTTCCGAGCCTCTTGACAGGAGGCTTCCGAACCTCCCTACAGGAGGCTTCCGAGCCTCTTGACAGGAGGCTTCCGAGCCTCTTGACAGGAGAGCCTCTTGACAGGAGGCTTTCGAGTCTCTTGAAAGGAGGCTTCCAGAGCCTCTTGACAGGAGGCTTTCGAGTCTCTTGAAAACAGGCTTCCAGAGCCTCTTGACAGGAGGCTTCCAAGCCTCTTGACAGGAGGCTTCCAAGCCTCTTGACAGGAGGCTTCCAAGCCTCTTGACAGGAGGCTTCCAAGCCTCTTGACAGGAGGCTTCCAAGCCTCTTGACAGGAGGCTTCTGAGCCTCTTGAAAGGAGGGTTCCGAGCCTCTTGAAAGGAGGCTTCCGAGCCTCTTGAAAGGAGGCTTCTGAGCCTCTTGACAGGAGGCTCTGAGCCTCTTGACAGGAGGCTTCTGAGCCTCTTGACAGGAGGCTTCCGAGCCTCTTGACAGGAGGCTCTGAGCCTCTTGACAGGAGGCTTGAGCCTCTTGACAGGAGGCTTCCAAGCCTCTTGACAGGAGGCCTGAGCCTCTTGACAGGAGGCTTCCGAGCCTCTTGACAGGAGGCTTCCGAGCCTCTTGACAGGAGGCTTCTGAGCCTCTTGACAGGAGGCTTCTGAGCCTCTTGACAGGAGGCTTCTGAGCCTCTTGACAGGAGGCTTCCTGAGCCTCTTGACAGGAGGCTTCCGAGCCTCTTGACAGGAGGCTTCCTGAGCTCTTGACGGGAGGCTTCCGCGCCTCTTGACAGGAGGCTTCCGAGCCTCTTGACAGGAGGCTTCCGAGCGTATTGACGGGAGGCTTCTGAGGCTCTTGGCAGGAGGGTTCTGAGCCTCTTGACAGGAGGCTTCCGAGCCTCTTGACAGGAGGCTTCTGAGCCTCTTGACAGGAGGCTTCCGAGCCTCTTGACAGGAGGCTTCTGAGCCTCTTGACAGGAGGCTTCTGAGCCTCTTGACAGGAGGCTTCTGAGCCTCTTGACAGGAGGCTTCTGAGCCTCTTGACAGGAGGCTTCTGAGCCTCTTGACAGGAGGCTTCTGAGCCTCTTGACAGGAGGCTTCCGAGCCTCTTGACAGGAGGCTTCCGAGCCTCTTGACAGGAGGCTTCCGAGCCTCTTCACAGGAGGCTTCTGAACCTCTTGAAAGGAGGGTTCTGAGCCTCTTGGCCGGCGGCTTCCGAGCCTCTTGACAGGAGGCTTCCAGGCCTCTTGACAGGAGGCTTCCTGAGCCTCTTGACAGGAGGCTTCCGAGCCTCTTGACAGGAGGCTTCCGAGCCTCTTGACAGGAGGCTTCCGAGCCTCTTGACAGGAGGCTTCTGAGCCTCTTGACAGGAGGCTTCTGAGGCCTCTTGATAGGAGTCTTCCGAGCCTCTTGACAGGAGTCTTCCGAGCCTCTTGACAGGAGTCTTCCGAGCCTCTTGAAAGGAGGCTTCCGAGCCTCTTGAAAGAAGGCTTCCGAGCCTCTTGAAAAGAGGCTTCAGAGCCTCTTCAAAAGAGGCTTCCGAGCCTCTTGAAAGGAGGCTTCCGAGCCTCTTGAAAGGAGGCTTCCGAGCCTCTTGAAAGGAGGCTTTCGAGCCTCTTGAAAGGAGCATTCTGAGCCTCTTGAAAGGAGGCTTCTGAGCCTCTTGAAAGGAGGCTCTGAGCCTCTTGAAAGGAGGCTTCTGAGCCTCTTGAAAGGAGGCTTCTGAGCCTCTTGAAAGGAGGCTTCCTGAGCCTCTTGAAAGGAGGCTTCTGAGCCTCTTGAAAGGAGGCTTCCGAGGCCTCTTGAAAGGAGGCTTCCTGAGCCTCTTGAAAGGAGGCTTCCGAGCCTCTTGAAAGGAGGCTTCCTGAGCCTCTTGAAAGGAGGCTTCTGAGCCTCTTGAAAGGAGGCTTCCTGAGCCTCTTGAAAGGAGGCTTCTGAGCCTCTTGAAAGGAGGCTTCTGAGCCTCTTGACAGGAGGCTTCCGGGCCTCTTGACAGGAGGCTTCTGAGCCTCTTGACAGGAGGCTTCTGAGCCTCTTGATGGGAGGCTTTGAGCCTCTTGAAAGGAGGCTTCCGAGCCTCTTGAAAGGAGGCTTCCGGGCCTCTTGACCGGAGGCTTCCGCGCCTCTTGACAGGCGGCGTCCGGGCCTTTTGACAGGAGGCTTCCGAGCCTCTTGACAGGAGGCTTCCGAGCCTCTTGACAGGAGGCTTCTGAAGCCTCTTGACAGGAGGCTTCCAAGCCTCTTGACAGGAGGCTTCCTGAGCCTCTTGACAGGAGGCTTCTGAGCCTCTTGACAGGAGGCTTCTGAGCCTCTTGACAGGAGGCTTCTGAGCTCTTGACAGGAGGCTTCCGAGCCTCTTGACAGGAGGCTTCCAGAGCTTCTTGACAGGAGGCTTCCGAGCCTCTTAACAGGAGGCTTCTGAGCCTCTTGACAGGAGGCTTCTGGGCCTCTTGACAGGAGGCTTCCGGGCCTCTTGACAGGAGGCTTCTGAGCCTCTTGACAGGAGGCTTCTGAGCCTCTTGACAGGAGGCTTCCTGAGCCTCTTGACAGGAGGCTTCCTGAGCCTCTTGACAGGAGGCTTGCGAGCCTCTTGACAGGAGGCTACCGAGCCTCTTGACAGGAGGCTTTCGAGCCTCTTGACAGGAGGCTTTCGAGCTTCTTGACAGGAGGCTTCCGAGCCTCTTGACAAGAGGCTTCCTGAGCCTCTTGACAGGAGGCTTCTGAGCCTCTTGACAGGAGGCTTCCGAGCCTCTTGACAGGAGGCTTCTGAGCCTCTTGACAGGAGGCTCTGAGCCTCTTGACAGGCGGCTTCCGAGCCTCTTGACAGGAGGCTTTCGAGCCTCTTGACAGGAGGCTTCCGAGCCTCTTGACAGGAGGCTTCCGAGCCTCTTGACAGGAGGCTTCCGAGCCTCTTGACAGGAGGCTTCCGAGCCTCTTGACAGGAGGCTTCCGAGCCTCTTGACAGGAGGCTTCCGAGCCTCTTGACAGGAGGCTTCCGAGCCTCTTGACAGGAGGCTTCCGAGCCTCTTGACAGGAGGCTCCGAGCCTCTTGACAGGAGGCTTCCGAGCCTCTTGACAGGAGGCTTCCGAGCCTCTTGACAGGAGGCTTCCGAGCCTCTTGACAGGAGGCTTCCGAGCCTCTTGACAGGAGGCTTCCGAGCCTCTTGACAGGAGGCTTCCGAGCCTCTTGACAGGAGGCTTCCGAGCCTCTTGACAGGAGGCTTCCGAGCCTCTTGACAGGAGGCTTCCGAGTGAAGCGAAGCCGAGTCCTCTCTGGAGTGGCCTCAGCCATCTCCAGCTCCTAGGGAATGTGATATGGTCGGTGGAGAGAAGAACAAGCTCTACCTTAACTCTAATTTATTAATTCTAATTACGTGCTATATATACATTGTCAGGTAACTATCGAGAGGTAAATATTCATAATTATTTACCCGTCGATGAGCTGCCTGTTTTTATCATCCTAAACTACCTCGACGGGTAGTTGGTAAAGGACAAGGTAGTGGTAGATCACCACCCGAGCCTCTTGACAGGAGGCTTCCGAGCCTCTTGACAGGAGGCTTCCGAGCCTCTTGAAAGGAGGCTTCCGAGCCTCTTGAAAGGAGGCTTCCGAGCCTCTTGAAAGGAGGCTTCCGAGCCTCTTGAAAGGAGGCTTCCGAGCCTCTTGAAAGGAGGCTTCCGAGCCTCTTGACAGGAGGCTTCCGAGCCTCTTGAAAGGAGGCTTCCGAGCCTCTTGAAAGGAGGCTTCCGAGCCTCTTGAAAGGAGGCTTCCGAGCCTCTTGAAAGGAGGCTTCCGAGCCTCTTGAAAGGAGGCTTCCGAGCCTCTTGAAAGGAGGCTTCTGAGCCTCTTGAAAGGAGACTTCCGAGCCTCTTGAAAGGAGGCTTCCGAGCCTCTTGAAAGGAGGCTTCCGAGCCTCTTGAAAGTAGGCTTCCGAGCCTCTTGAAAGGAGGCTCTGAGCCTCTTGAAAGGAGGCTTCCTGAGCTCTTGAAAGGAGGCTTCCGAGCCTCTTGAAAGAAGGCTTCCGAGCCTCTTGAAAGGATGCTTCCGAGCCTTTTGAAAGAATGCTTCTGAGCCTCTCGAAAGGAAGTTGCCGGGCTATTGAAAGTAGGCTTCTGAGCCTCTTAAATGGAAACTTCTGAGCCTTTTAAAAGGAGGCTTCCGGGCCTCTTGAAAGCAGGCTTCCGGGCCTCTCAAAATGATGCTTCCGAGCCTCTTGAAATGGGGCTTCTGAGCGTCTTGAAAGGATGCTTTCGGGCCTCTTGAAAGGACGCTTCCGAGCCTCTTGAGAGGACGCTTCTGAGCCTGTTGAAAGGAGGCTTCCGAGACTCTAGAGAGGAGGCTTCCGAGCCGCTTGAAAGGAAACTTCGAGCCTCTCGAAAGGAGGCTTCCGAGCCTCTCGAAAGGAGATTTCCGGAGCCTCTTGAAAGGAGGCTTCCGAGCCTCTTGAAAGGAGGCTTCCTGAGCCTCTTGAAAGGAGGCTTCTGAGCCTCTTGAAAGGAGGCTTCTGAGCCTCTTGAAAGGAGGCTTCTGAGCCTCTTGAAAGGAGGCTTCTGAGCCTCTTGAAAGGAGGCTTGAGCCTCTTGAAAGGAGGCTTCTGAGCCTCTTGAAAGGAGGCTTCCGAGCCTCTTGAAAGGAGGCTTCCGAGCCTCTTGAAAGGAGGCTTCCGAGCCTCTTGAAAGGAGGCTTCCGAGCCTGGAGTTCAGTCATTACTAAGAGCATGTTCAAATATTGCACATGCTCTTAGTAGGGCTTTCTTTTATGACCAAGAACATATGCTGTGATCGTCACGTTCTAATCTTTGTATCACTTGGAACATGTACAATATTTGGAAGACATTAACTGGTGTTTCATTACGCGTGTTCACCCAAATGCCAACTCCACAAATTTAGAGGAACGTGTACCAAATCTGAACCACGCTGACTGATCATTGCTTACGCGAGTAGACCCAAGCGCCCTTACTCCATGAGTATTACCCAAAACATATGCTGTGAAAGCTGTAAATGCCTGTAAAATGTTAAATGTAAATAGTACCAACGTATCAGGTATCAGGTATCAGAACGTTGGCTCAGGAGGCACGTTCCCCTCAATTTGGGAGATTTGTGCCATCGCTTTCAATAGCCTTTCTCAGCATTTACCTGGCGGAAAAGGAAGTGAAAAGGGGAAAGGAAGAGGAAGTGAAGTTGGAAAGGAGAATGGAACAGGTTTCTGGAGAGGAGGATGCAATCAATAATACATACATACTATGCATTTTGTAAAACGCAATGAAACGCAATGAACGAACGTCAAAGACGAAACACAGAGGGCACTGTGAAAAACGCATAGTGCGAATCCATATGTGACATTTTTTTGAAAAACTTAGTAAAAAAACAAAGATTCATAACCCCACCCTTATTTAACTTCAAGTTGAGATTAAACAAGAGTAGCCGAAGCCGAACGTCAAAGACGAAACACAGAGTACACTGTGAAAAATGCATAATGCGAATCCATATAGGTTACAATTTGTTGAAAAACTAAGTAAAACACATATTCATAACTCCACCCTTATTTAACCTCTCGTTGATATTGAGAGTAGCTGATTATCTCGGAGAAGCAAAAAATCAACTTCACCATAGCTCCGGTTAGCGCAGCGAGGGCTTAATACTGTGAAGGGGGTGGGGCCTGGTGCTTCACAGGCTCCGTTTGCGGTTAGGATCTTATTGGACCTTCCTAACCATCCATTCGTGAGGGCCCTCCTTAGCCGTGCGGTAAGATGCGCGGCTACAAAGCAAGACCATGCTGAGGGTGACTGGGTTCGATTACCGGTCTAGGCAATTTTCGGATTGGAAATTGTTTCGACTTCCCTGGACATAAAAGTATCATCGTGTTAGCCTCATGATATACCTGGCTTAGAAACCTCGCAGTTAATAACTGTGGAAGTGCTTAATGAACACTAAGCTGCGAAGCGGCTCTGTCCCAGTGTGGGGATGTAATGCCAATAAGAAGAAGAAGATTGTTTAAAACAGTCATTTCAAATTCACAAAAGAAGTGTTGTACATAATATTTATCACCTCGATGAAAGTCCATTTACAAATTCTGAACCCAATCAGACTGGATTTAGCGATGCCGCAAATCGTTTGATTTTTTGGATTTTTGAACAACAAATTAACTCAAGGAATGCAAGCAATTTCGCTAATCCGACAGTTATCGATACCGGATGCTCCAAAAACTCATTAGACGTTATTTTAAGAAATAATATCAAAATTGACTTGTATGAATTTTGATTCTTTTCGGGAATAATAAAGTTGTTAAACGTTGCTCCTAGTTTGGGTATCCCAGACAACATTTTTGTTCTGAGATGTTCGCATCGTGTGTTCGAGTGCTCAAACATTGCAAAGAAAACCCGAAATCTAGAATTTTTGAATTCCTCTTATCGCAAGCACCTATAATCGCCACATGACAAGTGAAAGTCTATTCTCCTATGAATGTCTGTACAAAATCTCATAGTTGGGCGCTTCAATGCTATGAGGAATAAATCGATAATTTGTGATTTCCAGGTATTTACCATCGCTTCCAAACCATGACAGCTTGCGATAAGCCTAACTGATCCCTTTTAATTTTGTAATAAAGGCGTATAATTGAATTGGATCATGTTAATGTGAAATTCGACACGGATGTTACAGAGCTGCTTCGTACGCTCACGAATTGAATAATGTAACAGCGAAGCCTCCACGAGGCACATGTGTAATGTGTATAGACGAGAAATTATGTGCGAAAATGTATCATTAATTTTAATTATTCATGCACTTCCTGTAGAACCAATATGATCGAGTTCGGGGTTTTAAATATGCAAACACAACAACAGTAAGTGATTCGACGAAGTCAAACATGTGTCGGCATTTTAAACTTCAGTCAACTTGATATGCCTATGTATTGAAATATGTTCAGAGTGATAAACAGAACACAATAACGGACCTTTGACAAGTAACTCTTTAGTAATAAAAAAAAGTTTACAGTTGCTGGAGAAGAATGGTCTGAAACGCACCCGCACAAACGAAATGCTGTTTCTTTTGATACGGCTGTCACCGTTTATTTTCCTTGCAAAGCAAACATGTTTTTTCAACCACGCCCCTTAGGGTTAAGGCAGGTATTTTCATCTGCGTTCTTATTTTCATCATAGTCTCGAAAACCAATTAAAGAGACAATTGTTTTCCAAACTCATCCGTACCAAATCGTAAGCTCAAGAGAAATGTTTTGCTATAGCGTAGTTCTAGCATATGGACGTTGCTTTCGCTAGTTTTAGCCCTCACGACCATGGTCAGAAATACCTGCAGTGTCCCTAAGCTGTTTTACATCAGGTTAGAAAATCAAAAACATAAGGGATCTGTTCGGCACTTCATTTCATAGCTCCCATGTTCATTCCATCAGCGTCGATACACCTATGCCTGGCGTATTGTAGAGCTCCATGATTGTCGGTCTGGAGCGATGTTCATCCAGTTTCCGCGAACGTTTAGGGTCCCCAGGTCCGATTCCACCGCGTGCAGCCAGCATGTTCGTGGCCTTCCCCGAAGTCGCCGGCCCCTTTCTGGATCTCTGTTAAATATTGTTTTCGCTATTCTTTCTTCCGACATTCGCACTAAGTCTGCCGTATTTTATACGATTCACAATATTTTCTTCTTTGTATACTTGATAAAGCTCATGATTCATGCGTCTGCGCCACACACCATTTTCTGGTTTCCCTTCGAGTATTGAACGCAGAACTTTTCGCTCGAAAACCCCGAAAGCTCACCTGTCCGCCTCTTCTAACGTTCATGCTTCATGGCCATAAAGGGAAACTGGTAGAATCAGAGTTTTGTATAGAGCAAATTTCATTTCCGTCTGCATGTAGCGGGACATAAGCTGGTTACGTAATCTTTGAAGGGCCCTATTCGCAGCAGCAATACGTCTTTTCACTTCACGGGAAACGTCATTGCCATAAGTCACATGCGTTCCAAGGTAAACAAATTCTTCAACAACTTTAAACACATCCCCATCAAGCACTTCCTCAGCACCAACACCACTAGGTCTTCCTCAATCTCTACCTGGCACCATGTGCTTTGTCTTGGTAAAGTTAATGATTAAGCCTATCCTCGCCGTCTCCCTCCTCAGTGGGACAAAAGCCTTCACTACTGTTCTGCGATCGATTCCAATAAGGTACATGTCGTACGCAAAGCCCAGGAGCATGTGCGACCGTGTGATGATAGTGTCGTTCCTCTGCACGCCAGATCTCCTAATACACTGAATTCTGTTTTTTACACGATTTACATTTTCTCAATTTTGCACTCATCCGAAATGTTTATCGCATATTAGTTACCATGTGATTTTTCTTTGAATTATTTAGAATTTTTTAAAACATGTTGCAAAGACTTTGGTTGCAAATTGAAGTAACGCGATCAAATTTACGGGCGAAACATATCGTGTAAAAACAGAATCCTGTGTAGTGCCTTCGAGTGCAATGTTGAACAATAAATTCGAAAGTGCATCACCCTGCTTCAATCCGTCTAAGGTCATAAACGAGGTTGACACTTCGTCTGCAAACCGAATACTTGATTTCGAGTTATCCACCGTTGCACGCATCAGTCTAATCAGTTTCGCTAGAAAACCATGTTCGGACATTATCTACACTGCTAATTTTTTACGCTACTTTGAAATCAATGAACAGACGGCGAGTCTGCAAGTTGTACTCCCGGAATTTATCAGGGATCATCCACAGATTAAACATCTGATCCGTCGTTGATCGGCCCTCACGAAAACCTGCCTGGTATTCGCCGACGAAAGGCTCCTCAAGTTTCCTCAGTCTATTAAACAGGATTCGAGACATGATTTTGTACGCCGAGTTCTGAAGGGTGATCCCTCTGTAATTGACACACTCTAGTCTGTGCCCTTTCGTATAGATTGGGCATATGAGGCCATCCAACCAGCCGGCAGGTAGTTCTTCATCCTCCCATTTTTTCTGAATAATGTGGTGGATTTATTGATGCAGCTACTCACTTCCGTGTTTGAGAGGCTTGACCGGGATCTCGTCCTTCCCAGCAGCTTTACTGTTTTTCAGCTCGTTTAGAGCCTTCCTTCGTCCAGTGTTGGTGGTTCCACAGCTTGACCGTCGCCGACTATGTCCATCCTGCTCCTTAATACAGCTTCATTTTCACCGTTCAACAAATCTTCGAAGTGCTCCTTCCACCTGGCTGCTACCATAGCCTTGTCTGTCAGCAAATTCCCCTCTCGGTCATTGCACATGGGGGGCACTGGCGCAGTCTTATGCCGCGCGCCATTCACAGTTGCGTAAAACCTCCGCATATCGTTTCTATCCATGTTCTACTGCGCTTCAGATATCACACTCTCTTCGTGTTGCCTTTTTTCTGCTGTGGATTCGTTTCTCTTCTGCCCTTGATACACTGTACCGCTCTCTGTTGGAACGGGTACGAGCCACTAGCATTTGACTCCTAGCAACATTTTTCTCGTCCGTCACTCGCTGGCACTCCTCATCAAACAACCATTTCGTTGGCGTCGCTGTGCAGTGCCTAACACGTCCTGCGCTGTTGTAGTCACAGCTTCGTGGATATTTTCCCACAATCTGTTGACGTCGCCAGATCCGGTGGCATCTCCTATCCGCTCGTCCAGTTTCAGGTGGTACTGTTCTGTACGATCCATGTATGTTATATACTCTAGGCCGATACCATCACCGATAAGGTGTGGAGAGTTTCTCACGCTTTCGACTATCACACGATAGACAGCTAGTCGGCATATCAGTAGCCGACGGTCACTCAGTTTAGTTGTTCGCTAGCCACCGGTCAAGGTAGACGTTAAAATAAATCAAAACTATCGAAATTATCTTTGCATGCACTTTCTAATAAAACGAGAAGTGGTAGAATTTATCGTGTCTTGTGCTACTCGCGTAGAGAAAATACCACCTGTGCAAAGGAAAACGTTTTCGTTCGCTGTTAGGAGTTTATGCTAGTGAATTACGGTGACCATTCCGTTGGAGTTCTAGGTGAGCCACGACCTGCCCATACAGGTACTGTTCAGCAACTCCTTCAACTGACAAGCGTTGGATATTGAAACGCATCATTCTGACGCTGGAAAGTCGCGCCCGATTTTTTGCAACTACAAGTTAGTGATCCGAGTCGATGTTTGGACCTCTGAAGGACCTTACATCTATAACATCCGAGAAATGTCATCCGTCGACCAGCACGTGGTCTATCTGTGAGTAAATGTCTCCACTCGGATGTTGCCAGGTTTGTTTGCGGATATTCTTACGTGCGAAGTAGGTACTGCTTATTGCCATTCCTCTAGCAGCAGCAAAGGTTTCAAGTCGCAGACCTTTCTCGTTGGCAGTGGAATGAAGGCTTTTCGTACCAGGGACAGGGCGAAATAAACTTTCTCTTCCGATCTGCGCATTTGCATCCCCTATGAAAAACTTTACATCGTGTATTGGCCTTATCAAGGCTCTCATAGAACTCATCCTTCACGTCATCAGGCTTTTCGTTCGTTGGGGCATAGATGCTGATCTATAATTGAAGAATTCGCCCTTCATTCACAACACGCAAATGCGGTCGCTTATCGGTTTCCACCGGATAACACGCTTCATCTGCTTCTCGATCACCATGAAGCCGACTCCTCGTTTTGCTCTGTCACCGCCGCTATAGTGGATGTGGTACTTGAATGAAGTGTTCGCTATGGGATCCACCGCCCGGAATTCACGATCTCCAGTTCTGGTCCACCGTGTTTCCTGGATGGCCGCCATACTCATGCCGACCTTCTGCCGCTCACGAGCCAGGAGCCCAACATGTGCGGGTTCATTCAAAGTTCTCACGTTCCAATATCCGACTTTCCAATCGTTGTCCTTTATTCCTTGCCGGGTCTGTTCCGTTTGCTCTACTTTTGCCTTTCTTGGTAACTGTAGAATATTCGGTAGGCTACCTTACCTGGGATGCGCTACCTACATCGCGTTGAAGGGGCTGCCTTCTCGATGCTGACATGATGTGCACAGTTTAGTTTAGAGTCCCTCGCTGGAACTCGGACGATGTTCAGCCGCCCCTAACACGGGGAACAGACGCTGTTGTGAGCCGCATACGACCATAGTTCTCACCGGGGTTGGTTACTCGATCTTCCCCAAAAGTTGCTACAGTCAAACCTCCATGAGTCGATATTGAAGGCACCATCGACTCATGGAAATATCGAGATGAGGAATAGCAAATCTTTGGAAAGCCGAAAGAAGAAAATATTTTTTAATATGGCATAATTTGCTTCCATGAGTCGATATCGAGTCATAGAACATCGACTCATGGAGGTTTGACTGTAGTATCCCGGCCAGCGCCACGAGGCGGTAGGGATAGCAGTTGCTGGGTAAGAGGCTAAGACCCATATAAAATCAAAAATGTTGCTAGGAATGATAGCAAATAAATTATTTGAATTAAATTTGTGATAAAACATTCTTGTGTCTGGACTAGAAGGCTCTCTTCAAGACACGTAGATTCTTTCTCTCAAAATTATGCCATTCAGCCTTTTAAATACATGTATTTAGTATTTTATTTAATCGATTGTATGAGATCATATGAATTCGAATTGAATACACTAGATTTTTTCCTGGTGTGCTAAACGATATCATATTCTAACACTCATAAAATATAGTGCAGCATAGTCTATGAAATCAAGTGCTCCAAACTAGTGCAGCGGTCTTCTGTGGGGAGGCCACTTTTTTTCATAGATTCGAAGTATTCTAAATCGTTTGGACGATTCCAAATTCCAACAGACTCTAAACAAATATTGAGCTGCAAACAAGTAGGTATGACTTTTTTCTGTAACTAATAGGTTTTGGGTTGAAAAAAAAGAGAATTTTCAAATAGGGCATATTAAAAATTTCACCGATGAAAATTTTTTAAACACCCCGAATGTTCTTTTCTTGATGCTCCAAGAATTCTTTTGGTGGAAAAATTTCAGAGGTTTATGAAAGTTCGATAATATTTGCGTTAGAGGGCACTGTGAAGCATAGTTTAAAATAAACTCATTTGGATTTAAATTAGCAGCAAGCGTGTTTAATTGTTGCGTTCATTTCCATGGGGCAGCAGGGACTATGTCCAAGGGCTTGACGATCCCTTCCCAGGCCATCTGTGAGTTGTAACGCCTGCCTAGGATGTGGTGGGGTTTGACAGTGGGCCCTGTTAAACCTCTATAAAAAGCTGCATGCATCCGCAAGTAGGCCCCACCAAAGCGACCGTGTGCCGCTCAAAGCGCACAAGCCCAAGTCCTGGTGTTAGATGGGACGCTAAACAGCCCTGACACGACGAGACAGGAGGTTTGCGCAGGCCTAATAAGCCGCCTTTAAAAACAACCATTACGAACGACATAGAAGATAATACGACTCGATACAATCGGCTTACCAGGAGAGCTGTTTAAACATGGTGGTGAGGCACTGGTGTCGTGCCGTGTGTTCCATCTACAAAAAGGGCGATAAGCTGGATTGTAGCAACTACCGCGCAATCACATTGCTGAACGCCGCCTACAATATTTTATGCCGATGACTAACATCAATTGGAAGAGAGTTCGTGGGGCTGTACCAGGCGGGATTTATGGGTGAACGCTCTAAAGCTATGTCCATTTAGAATCCGGAATAATAAAATTATCTGTATCTCGGTAACGGATTGACGTTCAAATTAGGTTAATAAATCAGAACAAGGTTGATTAACTGTACTTTAAGGAAAAAATATCAATACAAATCATTTCTCTTTGTTTCTAGTGAAAATTCGAACCCTCTTCTTTGTTCCTCTCATCAAAAGTTGCACACCTCCGGATTCAACTTTCTTGACACATTTGTTCCACATTTTGGTCATCTGAGTCGCGTCCGGAGCTGTTTTAGCACTTTTCTTAAGCTTCCGCTTCATTACTGCCCAAAATGTCTCGGTGGGCCGGAGCTGCGGGCAGTTAAGTGGATTTATGTTTATATCGAAGAAATCTTCATTATTGTCGCGGTACCACTGGATGACTTCCTGGCTGTAGTGGCAACTCTGGCCAAAACTTCACGGGACCTTTATGAGCTTTATGGAAGGTAGACCGCGGTTTTTTAGACATCCCTGCTTGTACAGCTTCGCGTCCATCGCCTTATTCGTCACAAACACTTAGGTCTTTGATCCACAGCTGCATATCCCTTGCCAGAATCATTTGTTTTTTTGCAAGTTTGTCCTAAAAGCAAATTAAAACTTCGCAGGAACTACTCCTCGTGCCGTCGCCATGTAGAATTTTAGACTAGGAAGCTGTTCGAAATCCATTTTGACGTAGGTTCAATCATCGATGAGCAGGATTATCAACGTGGGTGTGGAGATTTTTTTCTCTCCTTTCGGCTTCCATCTGAAATATTTTTTTGACTCACTGCACGAAACATCGTGAAACTTAGGCGCCTAGGTAGACAAACCGCTGTAAAAGAATTCTTGAAGTGGTCACTTTCCTTGCCGCTGCAATACAATAAATGATTCCGGATTCTAACTGGACAGAATTTCACCACAGACCATACATCATCTATTTATCGACTTCAAAGCCGTATATGATACAATAGATCGGGGCCAGCTATGGCAGCTAATGCACGAAAACAGATCTCCAGATAAACTGATACGGAGTCCCTTCGAAACGCGCAGAGGGTTACGGCAAGGTGATGGTCTTTCGTGTCTGTTATTCAACATCGCTTTGAGGGCAGAAGGGACTATGTCCAAGGGCTTGACGATCCCTCCCCAGGCCATCTGCGAGTTGTGGCGCCTGCCTAGGATGTGGTGAGGTTTGACAGTGGGCCCTGTTAAACATCTATAAAAAGCTGCATGTATCCGCAAGTAGGCTCCGCCAAAGCGACCGTGTGCGGGACGCTAACAGGAGGTTTTTGCAGGCCCAATAAGCCGCCTTTAAAAACAACTATTACGAACGACATAGAAGATAATACGACTCGATACAATCGGCAACGACCTAGGCGACGAATAAAGGATCACGATTGGAAGCTTGGAACATGGAACTGCAAGTCGCTAGGCTTCGCAGGTTGCGATAGGATAATCTACGATGAATTACATCCCCGCAACTTCAACGTCGTAGCGCTGCAGGAAATCTGCTGGACAGGACAGAAAGTGTGGAAAAGCGGGCATCGAGCGGCTACCTTCTACCAAAGCTGTGGCACCACCAACGAGCTGGGAACCGGCTTCATAGTGCTGGGAAAGATGCGCCAACGCGTGATTGGATGGCAGCCAATCAACGCAAGGATGTGCAAGCTGAGGATAAAAGGCCGTTTCTTCAACTATAGCATCATCAACGTGCACTGCCCACACGAAGGGAGATCCGACGACGAGAACGAATCCTTCTATGCGCAGCTGGAGCAGATATACGATGGATGCCCACTGCGGGACGTCAAAATCGTCATCGGTGACATGAACGCTCAGGTAGGAAGGGAGGAAATGTATAGACCGGTCATCGGACCGGATAGTCTGCATACCGTATCGAACGACAACGACCAACGATGCATAAACTTTGCAGCCTCCCGTGGAATGGTAGTCCGAAGCACTTTCTTCCCCCGTAAGAATATCCACAAGGCCACATGGAAATCACCTAATCAAGTAACGGAAAACCAAATCGACCACGTTCTAATCGACGGTAAATTCTTCTCCGGCATCACGAACGTACGCACTTACCGCAGTGCGATTATTGAATCCGACCACTACCTCGTCGCAGTATGTCTGCGCTCAAAACTCTCGACGGTGATCAACACGCGTCGGAGTCGTCCGCCTCTGCTTAACATTGGGCGGCTACAAGACGGTAGACTAGCCCAAGACTACGCGCAGCAGCTGGAAGTGGCATTCCCAACGGAAGAGCAGCTAGGCGCAGCATCTCTTGAAGATGGCTGGAGAGATATTCGATCCGCCATTGGAAGCACCGCAACCGCTGCACGGTGGCTCCGGATCAGAGAAACGACTGGTATGACGGCGAATGTGAGCAGTTAGTTGAGGAGAAGAATGCAGCATGGGCGAGATTGCTGCAACACCGCACGAGGGCGAACGAGGCACGATACAAACGGGCGCGGAACAGACAAAACTCGATTTTCCGGAGGAAAAAGCGCCAGCAGGAAGATCGAGACCGTGAAGAGACGGAGGAACTGTACCGCGCTAATAACGCACGAAAGTTCTATGAGAAGTTGAACCGCTCACGTAAGGGCCACGTTTCACAGTCCGATATGTGTAAGGACATAAACGGGAACCTTCTTACGAACGAGCGTGAGATGATCCAAAGGTGGCGGCAGCACTACGAAGAGCACCTGAATGGCGATATGGCAGACAACGGTGGCGGTATTCATTGGTGTAACTACCTCCGATGCCTAGAGGGGGCTATAGCCCTTTTATATTTTTTCTCGAAATTGACCCTCTTATTGAAAATTCTCGAACATTTTATTATGCATCTCGAGATAAAATAGAATACTGCGGTTTCCTGCTGGTTGCTTCTCAGGTAATCGCAACGGTCACTAAACACAACAGAGTCAATGAAAATCTCACCCACCGTATGCACTTGCCATGATAAACACTCTCCATGTACTCAGTGACTCCGGTTGCCTCTAACTAATACAATCGAACACTGCTGTCATTTCGCGAAAAGCATATAGTTTTGTTTTGAGCGGGAAAATTCTCCCTCTCTTTAACACGGCAGCTATCTTGACGTTTATTTTAGCAGTCGAGCCTGCGAGAGTAAGACCGCCGCAGCACTCTAGAAAAAGATAAGCGCGACTAGAGTCCTATAAGAAGAGTACCGCCATGTGTCTCATTTGACAGGTCTCCTGCTCATTTGGAACGCGCATTTGTATGGAACTGACAGACGATTCTGTTCCAATTCTGACACTTGACGACACTGTTATTATAGTCACTGTAAGCGCGACAATAACATCTCATCAAGTTATCAGCGGTAATGTGACAAATGCAGTCCTGAGACGAGACCTGCAAAGACGCTTCTTCTTTTCTCTTGTTTTGACACTTTTTCTTCTTCTCATCACAGTTGACCATCGAGTTTCAACTGTTTCCTTGACTGTTTCACCTAAGCCCCGAGTGGACTTTTCTGAGCACAATAAAAGTGTATCCAAATCACGAATTTTTAAATTCATTTCCATAAGAATTTTTTGGAAACAAAACACACGTTTATAACTGATTATTAATAAGCTAAACGGATGATTTAGAATACTCGTTAAAGTGAAAAAGTCTTCGTAAAACAAAAATCATGCGGAATATTTGATTTGGGATACCAATACTTTCACACAAAAAGCTGCTGGCTGCACCTGACAGTTCGTGACAGCAGTTGACTGGCAGCAGCTGAAGTTACATTTTTTCCTCTTTGCAAGTCCCGTGACGTCCCGTGACTCCCGTCCCAGATGCAGTCCAACCACCTAAGGCAATTGCGGATCCATCACACTCAGTCATATTATTCTCTTTTCTCAAGCACGTGCACGTGTGCACGTGTAAGCAATAACTCACAGTCTATGTTTAATTGCGCTCGACTAGCGTCAGGATTGGATATATTTGCATACTTCATAAATATTCTTTCTATCTCAAATGAAAAAAAAATACAGCTACTTTCATGGATTCCGCCGAGAATCTTCCAAGAATTCTGATGAGAATCCTTTAGTGATCCTGACTGGAATGTTCCATGGATTCCAACGGGAATCTCTAGATATTTCGAGGAGAATACCGATGGGAGCCTCCAGGGATCATGGAGCGAATGCACCAGAGATTTCAGAGGGAATGTTTCAGGAATTCCAACGAATTCCACCCTCCATGAATTTCGACGGGAATATTTCAGGAATTTGAAGGGGAATATTCCAGGGATTTCGTCGAAAACCCTCCAGGAATTCCAATATGATGGTTCCAGATATTTCATGAGCAATGTTCAATGCAGAAGACGCATATCGTCGAAGGATTCCGAAGCAATCCGTTGAAGGACTTCGAAGCAAATCGTCGAGCGACTCCGAATTAATCCTTCAGTTATTTCGAAAATAATCCTCCAGCGATCCCGAAGGGAATCCTCCAAGGATGTTGAAGCAAATCGTTGAGGGACTCCGATGCAAATCATCAAAGGATTTCGAAGCAAATCGTCGAATGGTTCCAAAAAAAATTCGTTAAGGGACTCCGAACAAAATCTATGAGAATTCTGAAGCAAACCGTCGATGTATTCCGAAACGAAACGTCGAATGATTCTGAAGCAATTCTTCACGGGATTCCGAAGCTAATCGTCAGCCGAATTCTTTATCGTCCAGAGATCCCAACGCAGATCATTTGCAAAACATCGGGGGACTCCGAATTAAATCTTCAAAGGATTACGAAGCAAATCGTCGAAGGATTCTGATTTGTCAAGGAATTCCTAAACCAATCTTAAAACGAATCTGGAGATATTCCGGAGTAAATCAACGAGAGATTCTAAAGCAAATCTTCCATGGATTTTAAAGGGTATTTTTCACAGATTCCCTAGGGTATTGCTTAACAATACTGGAAAGAATCCAGTAGGAATTCTTCTGGATTACGATTGGAATACTTCTAGCAGGAGAGGAGAGCTGTTTAAACACGGTGGTGAAGCACTGGCTAGAGCGCTGCACTGGGTGATTACCAAGGTTTGGGAGGATGAGGTTCTGCCGCAGGAGTGGATGGAAGGTGTCGTGTGTCCCATCTACAAAAGGGCGATAAGCTGGATTGTAGCAACTACCGCGCAATCACATTGCTGAACGCCGCCTACAAGGTACTCTCCCAAATTTTATGCCGTCGACTAACACCAATTGCAAGAGAGTTCGTGGGGCAGTACCAGGCGGGATTTATGGGTGAACGCTCTACCACAGACCAGGTGTTCGCCATACGTCAGGTATTGCAGAAATGCCGCGAATACAACGTGCCCACACATCATCTATTTATCGACTTCAAAGCCGCATATGATACAATCGATCGGGACCAGCTATGGCAGCTAATGCACGAAAACGGATTTCCGGATAAACTGATACGGTTGATCAAGGCGACGATGGATCGGGTGATGTGCGTAGTTCGAGTTTCAGGGGCATACTCGAGTCCCTTCGAAACGCGTAGAGGGTTACGACAAGGTGATGGTCTTTCGTGTATGCTATTCAACATCGCTTTGGAGGGAGTAATTTTCACGAAGTCCGTCCAGTTATTTGGTTTCGCCGACGACATTGATATCATGGCACGTAACTTTGAGAGGATGGAGGAAGCCTACATCAGACTGAAAAGCGAAGCTAAACGGATTGGACTAGTCATCAACACGTCGAAGACGAAGTACATGATAGGAAGAGGCTCAAGAGAGGTCAATGTGAGCCACCCACCACGAGTTTCTATCGGTGGTGACGAAATCGAGGTGGTTGAAGAATTCGTGTACTTGGGCTCACTGGTGACCGCCGATAACGATACCAGCAGAGAAATTCGGAGACGCATAGTGGCTGGAAATCGTACGTACTTTGGACTCCGCAAGACGCTCCGATCGAATAGAGTTCGCCGCCGTACCAAACTGACTATCTACAAAACGCTCATTAGACCAGATTGTCGGACAGTAATCCGGTGAAAATGGTTCTCGACAACAAACCGACAGGAACAAGAAGGCGAGGTGCACAGCGGGCAAGGTGGATCGATCAGGTAGAGGACAATTTGCGAACCCTCCGCAGACTACGTGCTTGGCGAAGTGCAGCCGTGGGCCGAGCTGAATGGAGAAGACTTTTATGTATTGCACAGGCCTCTCCGGCCTTAGTCTGGTAATAAATAAATAAATCGTTTCCATGTTCAAAATATGTGCGTAGAAATAAATAGTAAAAAAAAATATTTTTGGCTGTTTAATAAAGCCAACTACTAATGCAAAAACACGAATTTTCTCATCAAGAACAAAATCGGACTTGGCGAGATCGTGCTGTGGCAATATGTTTGTCCTAAACTTCATAAACAACAAATTTTGAATCACCCGGATTTGCATTGTGTTTCACTCGCTGGGAAGTACTGTTGTTGAGAATCTGATAGTAGATCACAACAGATGGTAGGAAGGGGTGACCCAGCACTCTCGAAGGCTGTGAAATGGCACGTCCCACCGACCACGCGTAAACGCGGTAATTCACTTTTAACGCACCCTTGTATGGGTAAATGTCCATAGCGCACATCACACCCTTTTTACGTTCGCAAGATATCGAAAATATCCCGTGACGGAAATGTGCGCATTTTTTTTTATATATCTTACCATGAACTTGATTTTGTGACGCACCCCTTCCTTATGCGGCAAATGTGGGGAAAATAAAAACCAGCAGCGCAATGCTTTATAAAAGCAAAACCGTAAGCATGCGTTTAGGCAATGTAATTCCGTTTCGGCAAGACAATTTCCCTAGGGGTTGGTTTACGGGGCATTTAGCGTTTAGACCTTTGTTCCCTCGTCCTATGATCAAAGGAATATCGCTGGCTTATTTCGCTCGTTTATCTACCAATGAGCCTCAGATAGGTGTAGCTACAAATTGTGTTTTGTAAAACGTTACAAATCAAGGATGGATCTAAACAAACCGTTCGTTGTGCAGGAAAACACTGGCAAATCGAGGGGTGGCAGAAACAAACGAGAAGATTAGATAAATAAAGGATTGGCAAAATATAAATCATCAATTACACCTGGGGCGAACACAGCAGAGTAAATTAAACTTGACACCTTAAGCTAGGTTTACTCGTGTTATAGCGAGTTGCAATTTATTATTACTTTTTTGCTAAGATTCTAAAATGCAGAAAAAAAGTACACAAGGGCGATCTTTGTGACGCAATGCAAATGTATCCTCTCAGTCGTTCATTACCCCCTTGATTTTTCAGTATTAGATAATCTGATGCCGGCTTTATACGACTATGTATGTTGCTTAGCATACACGAATTTCCTCATTGATCCCAAATAGTGCCTGCCGTTCCGTTACTATCAAACATCATTGGTACCTACATAACTGGAAACAATCTCCCGTCAGTATTGCCGCGTCGATTGTATCACTCCGGTGATGATGGCTATTATTGTACGTACATCGCCGTTTTTTCGTCCCATATCCCATATGCCTAATCGCAACCGATCCCAACCCATTCGTCAAAAAGCAACCCGGCCGCCAACTGATTCCGCGAACTTCTTTACGGTGCTATTTTTCATCAGCCCGAACCTCTCCGTCTATGAATGGGATCGCTAAAATGGAACATCAACAACCGCCTCAGCCATCCATTGCTACTCCCGCTTCAGGTCGGGTGTGGTGGGTGCCAATCCAACTTCATAGTAGTGGCGGCTCCAGTACCCATATCCGACGGCTAAAGCCAAGAATAACGAATGAGATTTTCATCATCTTCATCCATGCTTGCCAACCGTCGTCGCGTCGCGTCGCCAACAACGTCATCCTCTCCTACGCCGTCATCACGTCGTCAGCCGGGCGAATGTCGAAGTGGGTATCGCGAAATGAGCAGCGAATGATTTAGCAGGGCGGATTTACGTGGAGCGATGAGATCTTGCAGCGTGGCACGCAGTTGCCGAGTTCGTTCGTTGATGTTCCTACGGGAAAACGGTTGATTCGTCCTTTCCAAGTGGGGTTAAACAGATCTCGCTCACTCGCTATCCGACTCTCTTGCACCCGGCTGTCTAGTTTCGCTTTGATGGCTTTTGATATCGGAGCAAATTTTCGTTAGATTTAACCCAAAGATAGGTGGGAAGAAGTCTTGCAAACGGCTGATTGTGCTAGCGAAGGCTTATTAAAATTGGATTAAAAATGAGTGATGTTCATGTTAATTGGGATTACCGTCCGCTTCGGTACGATTTCGTCAGTGAGCTCTTCACAGTTTGACGTTGGTTTTTTTTCGTTTGAAGTGAATTATTGAATTGGAAACAATAACAAGTTGAATAATCTGATTACGTAAACATGTTATGTCCGAATGTATTATAAATTGACTTTGCTCAAAATCGATTTAGCTAGAAACGATAATTAGATCAACACAGTTCTGGTTTGGCTTAGTCCTACCGGATTTGAGGGTGAAATAGATTAATCTGAAATTTAGCTTGGGAATGATTTGTTGTTTTGTTTTCCTTCAGTTTATTGTGAACGAGTGAAATTATAAAAAAAAATAACGCTGCTAGAGGATTAGGATTATACTCATCCTATTTGCTCACAACAAGTTGCGTTTGGCAGAAGTTCTTCAAATGAGTACAGTGAACTATCGATGTTCTGTAACTCGATATTTCCCCTTACTTGATGAGATTCAATGTCTTCTGAATCTGTCATAATCGATATTCCGTAAGTTGAAGTAATTTTCCAATGCATTTACTCCTCTCTAACTTGATGTTGTCAGAAACAGTTGCAAAATATATAAAACCAGATAGTTCTAGACCAACATTTGAAAAGGGCGTAATAGCCAAAATTTATTCCTTCTGATTCTTCGTCTTCATATATAGCTATTAGAGTGGGGCGTCATTCCGTGCCGATAGTTCGAACGAGCCAGACGTGTGTGCTGTGTCTCATCGCGGGTTTTGTTCGGTAGTGCGTGTCTATTGTGTGGTGCCTACCTACGGATCCAAGGCGATTACTGTCGGCGAGCGAAGTAGCTGCTTCTGGCGACGCCAGTGAAGCAGGCTATTGTTTCTGCTGCTACCTACAGCAGCAGCGCTGATAAGTGGAAGGCATTGTTTTATTGTTCTCCCATCTCTCTGATACAGAGTGGGATTAATTATAATACATTAAATTAGTTTTTCTAATTTGCTATTAGTTCTAAGTTAGTATAAGAATTAATAGTCCTTCCACCTTGCGAGGTGAGAATGGAGGCAGAGACTATGGGGGGCGGTAGTCCTCTGAAAGATGTCCGCACACGATTGTACCATGCGGCTTCGCCTGGGCCTTGGGTTGTTTACTTTCGGCAGAAAGTGAAAAGTCTAGACTTTCTCGGCATTAAGCGAGATTTGACGCGTCGTTTTACGAAGCTTGATTTCAGTCAGATCAACAGGAACAAGCTACGAATCACCGCACCTACATATCAGGTGGCGAACGAAATTGCTAAAGACAAGGCGTACAATGTAGAATATTTAGTTTATGTCCCCTCGCGGGAGGTCGAAATCGAAGGTGTGATCAACGCAGCGAGCCTGACTTGCAAGGATGTACTTGCGGGAAAAGGCCGCTTAAAGAACGCAATGGAGTCTACCGTGGATATTCTGGATTGCAAGGAATTGCACTCAGCAACCATGGTAGATGACAAAAAGGTATATTCTAAGTCAGGCTCGCTTCGGGTGACGTTTGCCGGTTCGATTCTCCCAAAATATGTCGATTTAGAGAATATGTTGTTTCCGGTGCGTCTTTTTGTACCAAGGGTATTTAATTGTACCAATTGCAAACAACTTGGTCACACTGCCGAGTTTTGTGACAACAAACCACGTTGTGGTAAATGTTTCGAAAGACATCGGGAGGAATCCTGCCAGCAACAAGCCACAAAATGTGCTTATTGCGGTATGGCTCCTGCCCATGGTTTGCAAGATTGCCCGATGTACAGAAAGCGCACCCAAAAAGTGAAGCGCTCGTTGGTACAGCGCTCCAAGCAGACTTATGCGGAAATGGTTAAAGCGCAAGACACATCCGCCGATACCACTGCAAAGGCTGCTATTTCAGCTACCGTTCAAGTAAGTGATTATTATGATTCCATATGCATTGATGAATTGGACTCTGACACAGCTGATATGGATGATTCTACGGAGGTACACGTGCCCGAAAAGAGGAAGCAACCGTCTTCCCCGGGATCGCGCCGTAAGAAATCAAAAGTCATCCATAAAAGCTTGCCCAAATCTGAAGGCAATGGGGGATTATTTAAAATCCCGAAGAAACCTGTCTTCACTGCTCCTTTGGATCCATCTTGCAGCAAGACATTCCCGCCATTGCCCAAAACCGATGTTTCCAAGAAACATCCGGCTAGGAAAATCAATGGAAGAAAAACTTCAATTCGTTCTTCCCAAAAAAGTACTCCGTCCAAGCGAGGATTGATCTCCTTTAAGGACCTTGTGGACCGTTTTTTGAATTTATTCAATATTCCGAATTCATTGAGACCAATCATTGACCTCTTTATACCAACAGTGGAAAGTTATCTGAAGCAATTGACTGTTTCATGGCCCCTTCTTGCAGGAATTGTATCTTTCGATGGATAATACGGCTATTACACAAGATACAATCACTGTGCTGCAGTGGAACTGTCATAGTCTTAAAAATTAATTAGACGTGTTCAAGTTTTTGATTCGCAATTCCGATTGCGACATATTTGCACTCTGTGAAACATGGCTTTCTTCTGAAGATGAAATCAACTTCCACGATTTTAACATTATTCGCCAAGATCGGGATGATCATTATGGTGGCGTTCTTTTGGGGATCAAAAAATGCTACTCCTTCTACAGAATTCCCATTCCGACTGTTCCCGGCTTGGAAATCGTCGCATGCCAAGTAAATGTGAAGAATAAAGATATTTGCATAGTTTCAGTGTACATTCCTCCAAATGCCCCTCTTAATCGTCAACATCTTTGGAGCGCAGTCTCCCTCCTATCATCTCCAGTATTGATATTGGGTGATATGAACGCACATGGTATTGGGTGGGGCGAAACGTATGACGATTATAGAGCGCCTATTTTCTATGATTTGTGTGACGATTTCAATTTGAATATTTTGAACACTGGTGAAGTAACTCGAATAGGACCAAATGGTCAACAAAGCCGTATTGATCTGTCTTTATGTTCAAATTCACTATCGTTAGATTGCACGTGGTAGGTAATTCAAGATCCCCACGGTAGTGACCATATGCCGATAGTTACCACAATTAAAAGTAGCTATCAACAATCTGAGCCAGTTAATGTTCCTTTCGACCTCACGAAGAACATTGACTGGCAAAAATTTGCATCGGCGGTAAATATTGGTATTGAATCAACAGATGTTCTTCCACCGCTGGATGAATATCAATTCCTTACCGAATTAATTAAAAAAAGCGCACTAGAAGCTCAGAAACGACGCGTTCCAAGTACATCCGTCATAAGAAGACCAGCCACTCCTGGTTGGGATGATGAATGTACTAAGTTGTATTCTGAGAAATCTGATGCCTTCAAGGCTTTCCGTAAACACGGAAGGTCTGAGCTTTTCGAAGAGTATTTGAGGCTTGAAAGAAAGCTCAAAAATCTTCTCAAGGCTAAAAAACGTAGCTACTGGCGACGTTTTGTCGAGGGACTATCGCGAGAAACCTCAATGACAACACTTTGGAAAACGGCCCGCAACATGCGGAACCGCACTTCCACCAACGAGAGTGAAGAATACTCCAATCGATGGATATTCTATTCCAAAAAGGTCTGTCCAGCAGAACCGCTATTTCGAGAATCAATCACTGATCCCGGTTCTTTGGATGGACAATTCTCAATGCTGGAACTTTCTATGTCTCTTCTTTCATCGAATAACTCTGCTCCGGGATGCGATAACATCAAATTCAATCTTCTGAAAAACCTCCCAGATATCGCAAAAAGACGATTACTTGACCTGTACAACTGTTTCATGGAGTACAACATTGTGCCACCTGAATGGCGACAGGTCAAAGTAATAGCTATTCAAAAGCCTGGGAAACCAGCGTCTAATCACAATTCATACCGACCGATTGCCATGCTATCATGCATGAGAAAATTATTGGAGAAAATGATTCTTTCAAGAATCGACCATTGGGTCGAGCAAAATGCATTACTGTCAAATACTCAGTTTGGATTTCGTAAAGGTAAAGGAACAAACGATTGTCTAGCGTTGCTTTCTTCAGATATACAACTGGCTTTTGCGCACAAGGAGCAATTGGCTTCAGTATTCTTGGATATTAAGGGCGCTTTTGATTCAGTTTCCATTGAAGTACTGTCAGACAATCTGCACAGTAATGGGCTACCCGTATTTTTAAATAATTTCTTGTACAATTTGTTGTCAGAAAAACAAATGAACTTCACACTCGGCACTCTGACAACTTCCAGAAATAGTTACATGGGCCTTCCCCAAGGTTCATGTTTAAGTCCTTGCTTTACAATTTCTATGTCAAAGATATTGACAATTGTTTGGAAGGACAATGCACGCTCAGACAACTTGCAGATGATGCCGTGGTCTCTCTAAGAGGTCCATGTGCAGCTGTCTTGCAAGGACCATTGCAAAGTACCCTGGATAATCTGACTGTTTGGGCCAGACATTTAGGGATCGAGTTTTCACCGCAAAAAACTCAGTTGGTTGTGTTTACTAAGAAGCGGTATCCTGCTCAACTGAAACTCAAGCTGTTGAATGATGACATCAACCAATCTTTATCTTCTAAATACCTTGGGGTCGTGTTTGATTCTAAATGTACCTGGAGACTTCATATTGAGTATTTGATAGAGAAATGCCGGAAAAGGATCCATTTCCTACGTTCTATCTCCGGAACCTGGTGGGGTGCTCACCCGGAAGACCTCATCAAACTCTATAGAACGACTATTCTCTCTGTTTTAGAGTATGGCTCCTTCTGCTTCCTCTCAGCAGCGGATTGCCACCTGATCAAATTGGAACGAATTCAGTATCGTTGTTTGCGTATTGCCCTTGGCTGCATGCATTCAACGCATAACATGAGCCTGGAGGTGCTTGCTGGAGTCACTCCTTTAAAGCACCGTTACTGGGAGCTCTCACTTAGAATACTCATCAAATGTGGAACAAGTAACACACTTGTTCTAGATAACTTCGATAATATGCTTGAACTAACTTGTCGTTCAAGATTCCTGAGAGTTTATCTCAACTACATATCGTCAGATCTTTGTCTTCCGTGTTATAATCCACCTCGAGTTCACTTCACCAACGACAGTTCCTCAATTGTATACGATCTGTCCATGAAACATGCTATTCAAGGAATACCAGATCATCTTCGACAAATATCTATTCCCTCACTTTTTTCTGAAAAATATGAACATGTCAATTGCAACAACAGATATTTCACTGATGGTTCTCGCATCAACGGATCCACTGGCTTCGGTGTTTTCAATGTGACTTCAACCACCTTCCAAAACCTTCAGGAACCGTGTTCGGTTTATGTTGCTGAGCTGGCAGCAATTAACTTCGCTTTGGGGATAATTTCCAATCAGCCCGTAGACCATTATTTCATCTTCTCGGATAGTCTTAGTTCTATCGAGGCACTCCGGTCGATGAAACCCGTTAAGCACGCATCTTACTTTCTTACAAACATAAGAGAGCAGATGCGTGTCTTGGTCGAAAGATCATTTAAGATTACCTTTGTTTGGGTCCCTTCTCACTGCTCAATCTACGGCAATGAGAAGGCAGACTCGCTGGCAAAGGTGGGCGCACAGGAAGGTGAGGTTTATGATAGACAATTCTCGAGCAACGAGTTTGTCCCATTAGTCCGTCAGAGTACTCTTCAAAGTTGGCAAAATAATTGGACACACAACGAACTTGGACGGTGGCTATTTTCTATAGTTCCAAAAGTTTCTGGGCGAGCGTGGTTCAGAGGTGAGGACTTAAGTCGAGGCTTCATTCGCGTGATGTCGAGACTTATGTCTAATCACTATTCACTAAACGCACATCTGTACAGAATAAACCTTGTCGATAGCAACTTATGTAGGTGCGGAGCCGGTTATGATGACATCGATCACGTAGTTTGGTCCTGCTCGGAAAATGACGCCTCCAGAGAGCAATTATTGGATACCCTAGTGGCATGAGGTAAACAACCCTTCAGGGAAGTTCGAGGTGTTTTGGGAGATCGTGATGTGGTCTATATGCAGGCCATTTATAGTTTTCTTTGTGCTTCTGATATCAAAATCTAATAGTTTTTTTTTCTTTCTTTAAAGTTTTTTTTTGTGTTTAGTCTCTGCTTTCTGTTCCGTAGAGCACCATAGCTCTGCCATCCGGAAGATGCTCCCAGTCGAACCATTCCTCGAGCACGACGACACGCCACATCGTCCCTGACGTCAAATACCCGGATGAGAAGCTGAAATTCCCTGATCCCAAATCCTTAGCCCTGTCCATCCTTAAACATTGTAAACTAACCTCGAGTCACCACGAGTACGCTGGCTTCTACCCCTCTCTTACTAACTGAAAAATTAAATGATATTGATTGTATATATCACAAAGAACCATGGCTCCGTAAAGTGTTATACACGCCTGAGCCTACCAAATAAACGAACTTGGAAAAAAAAAGAGTGGGGCGTCATGGTCATTTTTTCAAATCAATGGTTTTTCGAAGCCATTCTGGGTCCTGAACAACTCTGCAGAATTTGGGACCGATTGGTTGCTTCCTCGCTTTCCGCATCGTTTTGAGATGCTTGAAGTTTGGGTTTGAAGTTTGTATGGAAATTAGTATGGGAGAACGTATATTTTTACATTTCTACTACTAGAGGTTTCAGTTCATCGTAAACCAAGTGGCACATTGCGTTGAAGTATAACCCAAAGTATGCCGAAAAACTTTGCTGAAGAAGGCACGTTGCTGGAACGTCCACGAAAAAAGCTATAACCCTTCGAAGATTGAGTGTTCAAACCATATGCAAAAAATCGTTTATACTGCCAGCACTGCCAAACTACGTAGACCAATAATTTAACCGAGTGTTATTTGAAAATAATTGATCTTATAGGGCTTTAAAGCTAATGGGAGCTATTCGGAATTATTTCACCAAGAAAAAAATCCGACAAGAAATAAGATGGGTTTTGCCCTTCGATAACCATAGGTTGTCCGGTAGTGCTGGCAGAAACATTGATTTCTTGCATATGATTTGAACAATCAATTTTCGAAACGTAATAACATTTTTTGTAGACCTTCCAACTACGTACCTTCTTCGGCATCTTTCAGACTATATGCTAACGTATTAAGCCACGTGATTAATGATAAATTGAAACCGCTAAGAGCAAACATGTAAAAAAGTACGTTTTCCCTTACTAATCTCCATGTAAATTTAAAACGCGATGCGGCATGCGAGATCGCAACCAATCGAACCCATATTTTGCACAGTTGGTTGGGGTCCCAAAACGATACAGAGAAAAATTTAATCTCACTTGATCGGACGAAGTTTGCGTTTTCTCATACAACTGCGCCCCACTCTAATAGCTATATATGTAGACGAAGAATCAGAAGGAATAATTTTTGGCTGTTACGCCTAAGTTGGTCTAGAGTTATTAAAATTATTCGTGCTTCTGCTTCTCAAATCAATCAATCAGTCTAACCGAAGCTTGTACAAGACACTGCACAAAAAACACAAGATCGTATATCATAGCGAATAAGTGTACAAAGTGGAGGCCATATAGGGTAAAATACCCAGTAGTGGACCCCCTAGTAGCGGAATTTTGTTCTTCTTGTCATAAGGAGTAGAAATTTTCAACATAATAATTCTGCTTGATATCTAATAACAAGTTCTGCATCTCCTCTTCACGATACATACATAAAACACTCAAATACACGACGTTATTCGTTGAAATTAACATTTCAAAGTCTGACTGAATTCGCCCTATAGTAGACCCCCTGGGGGTCCATAATAGGAAATTGCTTCCCTATAGTCAACACTTCATTTGATTTTCATGTTTCGTTTCGGGACGTTCTTCTTCCCTATTGTGGACCCCCCAGAATATTCCTATGATGGACACTCTTGTGTTTATTTTTTATAGAATTGTAAAAAATCATCTAATTTTACTTTCCATACCATTTCCAATGCATGTAATCAAATCATAGGACTGTAAGGTAGGTTCTCCCAATGGAATTTCATAGCAAAATATTTACATTGTGCTGTAATAATGCAAAAACGGCTAGAGGGTCCACTATTGGTTGGGGGTCCACTATTGGGCACTTTACCCTACGTGCATTTTGCACGCAGTCAAATGGAGGAATGCGCCTATATCACCTCCACCTTGTACACTTATTCGCTAGCATATGCGATTTTGTGTTGGCTGGGTGGCACTGTAGTAGTTGGGCAAGTACACATTTTGTTCAGAATGAACGTTTCAGCAAGATTAAACACCATGTCATGGACAACCCAGACAACACAAAATCGTATATGATGTCACATAAGATGCTAAAGTGGAGGCGATATACGTATATATTGTATGGGGAAGTACCTAAATGGCCTCCACTTTAGCATCTTATGTGACATCATATACGATCTTGTGTTGACTGGGAAGGAGCTATTTGTCTGTTCCAGTGTTAAATTTAGGACCTGTACCACACACATCGTTGGATCATTTAACATTTTTGTCTTTTTTGTACAACTAATATGTTTTGCAAGCGCTATTACATAGTGTATTTAATATAGGCTAGATAAACTAGAGACGGTTCGGGTCGGGTTCGGCCTTGGAAAACTAGAGCAATGTCGGGTTCGGGTCGAGTACGGGTTTGTGAGATGATAAAATGTCGGGTGGGGATCGGGTACGAGTTTGAGATATAAAGTATTGAACATTTTTTATTCGTTTCTGGTTAATTTAAGGCTTGTTCGTTATTTGGACCTATACTCTTTTGGGTGTAAAGAGAAATATAAAATATGTAGTTTGAGTTTTCCGCCAAAAAATTAGTTCGTGTCCAGCTCGAGTTTAAGACTGCAAAACATGTCGGGTACGGGTCGGGTTCGGGTTTGATAAGATTTTTCATCCCGGGTTCGGGTCGGGTCCGGGTTTGAAAGGAATTTCTAAATCGGTTTCGGGTCGGGTTCGGGTTTACAAAATGTGAAACCCGACCATCTCTAAGATGTACCAGCCGTGACTATAGCACCAGTTGTCGTACTAGTGCTTTATATGCCAAACCAATCAAATAATCACAAACCAAGTTCATATCGATAAAGCATATTCATATGATACGATAACTCCTTTGATTCCTCCAAAACAAACAAAGCATAATTGTAAAAATTGATTTTGCTTAATTTTTGACGTCCTTTGCACCAGTTGTCGCACTAGTGATCCCAATTTGGCCAATCCAATAAGAAAACAAATTATTTATTTATTATCAGACTAAGGCCGGAGTGGCCTGTGCTCCACATAAAAGTCTTCTCCATTCAGCTCGGTCCATGGCTGCACTTCGCCAACCACGCAGTCTGCGGAGGGTCCGCAAATCGTCCTCTATCTGATCGATCCACCTTGCCCGCTGTGCACCTCGCCTTCTTGTTCCCGTCGGATCATTGTCGAGAACCATTTTCACCGGATTACTATCTGACATTCTGGCTACGTGCCCTGCCCACCGCAGTCTTCCGATTTTCGCGGTGTGAACGATGGATGGTTCTCCCAACAGCTGATGCAACTCGTGGTTCATTCGCCTCCTCCACGTACCGTCCGCCATCTGCACCCCACCATAGATGGTACGCAACACTTTCCTTTCAAAAACTCCCAGTGCGCGTTGGTCCTCCACGAGCATCGTCCAGGTCTCGTGTCCGTAGAGAACTACCGGTCTTATAAGCGTTTTGTAGATAGTCAGTTTGGTACGGCGGCGAACTCAATTCGATCGGAGCGTCTTACGGAGTCCAAAGTACGTACGATTTCCAGCCACTATGCGCCTCCGAATTTATCTGCTGGTATCGTTATCGGCGGTCACCAGTGAGCCCAAGTACACGAATTCTTCAACCACCTCGATTTCGTCACCACCGATAGAAACTCGTGGTGGGTGGCTTACATTGACCTCTCTTGAACCTCGAAACCAAATAACTGAACGGACTTCGTGAAAATCGTACCACTCGTGTCAATCCCTGCCCTTCGTATTACTCCCTACAAAGCGATGTTGAATAGCAGACACGAAAGACCATCACCTTGCCGTAACCCTCTACGCGTTTCGAAGGGACTCGAGAATGCCCCTGAAACTCGAACTACGCACATCACCCGATCCATCGTCGCCTTGATGAACCGTATCAGTTTATCCGGAAATCCGTTTTCGTGCATTAGCTGCCGTAGCTGGTCCCGATCGATTGTATCATATGCGGCTTTGCAGTCGATAAATAGATGATGTGTGGGCATCGCCGTATTTCTGCAATACCTGACGTATGGCGAACACCTGGTCTGTGGTAGAGCGTTCACCCATAAATCCCGCCTGGTACTGCCCCACGAACTCTCTTGCAATTGGTGTTAGTCGGCGGCATAAAATTTGGGAGAGTACCTTGTAGGCGGCGTTCAGCAATGTGATTGCGCGGTAGTTGCTACAATCCAGCTTGTCGCCCTTTTTTTAGATGGGACACACGACACCTTCCATCCACTCCTGCGGCAGAACCTCATCCTCCCAAACCTTGGTAATCACCCAATGCAGCGCTCTAGCCAGTGCTTCACCACCGTGTTTAAACAGCTCTCCTGGTAGTTGGTCAACTCCAGGAGCTTTGTTGTTTTTCAGCCGGCCGATCTCCTCCTGGATTTCCTGGAGATTCGGAGCCGGAAGTCGCATGTCCTGCGCGCGTGCTCCTAGGTTTATTACCATACCGCCACCGTTGTCTGCCATATCGCCATTCAGGTGCTCTTCGTAGTGCTGCCGCCACCTTTGGATCACCTCACGCTCGTTTGTAAGAAGGTTCCCGTTTATGTTCTTACACATATCGGGCTGTAGCACGTGGCCCTTACGTGAACGATTCAACTTCTCATAGAACTTTCGTGCGATATTAGCGCGGTACAGTTCCTCCGTCTCTTCACGGTCTCGATCTTCTTGCTGGCGCTTTTTCCTCCGGAAAATCGAGTTTTGTCTGTTCCGCGCCCGTTTGTATCGTGCCTCGTTCGCCCTCGTGCGGTGTTGCAGCAATCTCGCCCATGCTGCCCATTCTTCAACTCAACTAAGCTGCCCATCTCTTCTCCTCAACTCAACCTCCTCGTTTCTCTGATCCGGAGCCACCGTGCCTAGTGCAGCGGTTGCGGTGCTTCCAATGGCGGATCGAATATCTCTCCAGCCATCTTCAAGAGACGCTGCACCTAGCTGCTCTTCCGTTTGGGAGTGCCACTTCCAGCTGCTGCGCGTAGTCTTTTTAGCCATCTGTTTAGCCGCGGCGGACGACTCCGACGCGTGTTGATCACCGTCGAGAGTTTTGAGCGCAGACATACTGCAACAAGGTAGTGGTCGGATTCAATATTCGCACTGCGGTAAGTGCGAACGTTCGTGATGTCGGAAAAGAATTTACCGTCGATTAGGATGTGGTCGATTTGCTTTTCCGTTACTTGATTAGGTGATTTCCATGTGGCCTTGTGGATATTCTTGCGGGGGAAGAAAGTGCTTCGGATTACCATTCCGCGAGAGGCTGCAAAGTTTATGCATCGTTGGCCGTTGTCGTTCGATACGGTATGCAGACTATCCGGTCCGATGACCGGTCTATACATTTCCTCCCTTCCAACCTGAGCGTTCATGTCACCGATGACGATTTTGACGTCCCGCAGTGGGCATCCATCGTATGTCTGCTCCAGCTGCGCATAGAACGCTTCTTTCTCGTCGTCGGATCTCCCTTCGTGTGGGCAGTGCACGTTGATGATGCTATAGTTGAATAAACGGCCTTTTATCCTCAGCTTGCACATCCTTGCGTTGATCGGCTGCCACCCAATCACGCGTTGGCGCATCTTTCCCAACACTATGAAGCCGGTTCCCAGCTCGTTGGTGGTGCCACAGCTTTGGTAGAAGGTAGCCCCTCGATGCCCACTTTTCCACACTTTCTGTCCTGTCCAGCAGATTTCCTGCAGCGCTACGACATCGAAGTTACGGGGATGTAATTCATCGTAGATTATCCTGTCACAACCTGCGAAGCCAAGAGCCTTGCAGTTCCATGTTCCAAGCTTCTAATCGTGATCCTTTATTCGTCGCCTAGGTCGTTGCCGATTGTATCGAGTCGTATTATCTTCTATGTCGTTCGCAATAGTTGTTTTTAAAGGCGGCTTATTGGGCCTGCGTAAAACGTCCTGTCTCGTCGGAGGGCCTTCGTGTGAGGGCTGTTTGGCGTCCCACCTAACACCAGGATTTGGGCTTGTGCGCTTTGAGCGGCACACGGTCGCTTTGGCGGAGCCTACTTGCGGATTTATGCAGCTTTTTATAGAGGTTTAACAGGGCCCACTGTCAAACCCCACCACATCCTAGGCAGGCGCCACAACTCGCAGATGGCCTGGGGAGGGATCGTCAAGCCCTTGGACATAGTCCCTGTTTCCCCAAAACAAGAAAACAATGGAATTTGCTAAAAAGGGAACCAAAATTAGTAACAGTGCCACAAATGTTGCATGCGTTCCTATTATGGATTAATCGATTTTGAGGATTATAACAATGTTTTTTTTTTGTGGTTTTCACAGCTGTTCTAAGGAGCAAGTTGTAGAACATTTCGCTTGATATATAAAGTCTACCCATATGCCTTTTACTTATTTTTTTTTAATGATTGGTACACCCACTCTATGAATTACGTTTGATTTCGTGCTTATCACTAGAATTCTTTTGCTCAGAAAATCGTTGTAACTAAAAATTCAAATAGCTATATCTCAGTCGTTTTTCAACCAATTTTCTCAGGTTTTTCATCAATTTCTTGTAGTTTCTGGGCATTACAATATATTGTGTCAAGAGGTGTTCAATTTTTCGCTAGTGCTGTGAGAGTAAAGCATCGTATTTGAAAGACATCACCTGGAACATAGGAACATATTTGAGCATCCCCATTATGCATACGATGATAATTCAGTGCCTGATTAAACTCCCTGGGGTATAAAACTACAAAAAATATTCAAAAGCAAACTTGTTATATTAAATGTAAACTATACAGTAAACATGTATGATAATAAAGTCTTCTTCTTATTGGCATTACATCCCCACACTGGGACAGAGCCGCCTCGCAGCTTAGTGTTCATAGAGCACTTCCACAGTTATTAACTGCGAGGTTTCTAAGCCAAGTTACCATTTTTGCATTCGTATATCATGAGGCTAACACGATGATACTTTTATGCCCAGGGAAGTCGAGACAATTTCCAAGCCGAAAATTGCCTAGACCGGCACCGGGAATCGTACCCAGCCACCCTCAGCATGGTCTTGCTTTGTAGCCGCGCGTCTTACCGCACGGCTAAGGAGGGCCACAATAATAAAGTATGATGTTCTAAAATCACCGAATTGCCCCTTAAATGGTCTACCGAATATACCACGACTTCCATGATATCCCCAGTCCCCAGTTCATTTGCATCTCAAATCCGGGCAAATTAAATGTTGTCAGATCTCCAAATTGTCCTGGAGTTATTATCAAATATTCTACCGAATCTAACACAACTTCCATGATGTCCCCAGCCTCGGTATCAAACCAATCATGTCCTCCGAGCGTTCATCTTTCATTTACGTCTCAAATCCAGGCATATGAGATGTTGCAGGATCTTTGATTTGTGCTTTCGATTGAATCAAATAGTCTTTCAAAAAACACAGCCTCTTTTCAAGAGGCCCGGAAGCCTCCTTTCAAGAGGCCCGGAGGCCTCCTTTCAAGAGGCCCGGAGGCCTCCTTTCAAGAGGCCCGGAAGCCTCCTTTCAAGAGGTCCGGAAGCCTCCTTTCAAGAGGCCCGGAAGCCTCCTTTCAAGAGGCCCGGAAGCCTCCTTTCAAGAGGCCCGGAAGCCTCCTTTCAAGAGGCCCAGACACCTCCTATCAAGAGGCTTTGGAAGCCTCCTTTCAAGAGGCCATGAAGCCTCCTTTCAAGAGGCCCAGACACCTCCTATCAAGAGGCCCAGAATCCCCCTTTCCCGAGGCCCAGAACCCTCCTTTCAATAGGCCCAGGCCTCCTTTCAAGAGGCCCGGAAGCCTCCTTTCAAGAGGCCGGAAGCCTCCTTTCAAGAGGCCCAGAAGCCTCCTTTCAAGAGGCCCAAGCCTCCTTTCAAGAGGCCCAGAAGCCTCCTTTCAAGAGGCCCGAAGCCTCCTTTCAAGAGGCCTGAAGCCTCCTTTCAAGAGGCCCTGAAGCCTCCTTTCAAGAGGCCAGAAGCCTCCTTTCAAGAGGCCTGAAGCCTCCTTTCAAGAGGCCCAGAAGCCTCCTTTCAAGAGGCCCGAAGCCTCCTTTCAAGGGGCTCAGAAGCCTCTTTTCAAGAGGCCCGGAAGCCTCTTTTCAAGAGGCCCAGAAGCCTCCTTTCAAGAGGTCTGGAAGCTTCCTTTCAAGAGGCCTGGAAGCCTCCTTTCAAGAGGCTCGGAAGCCTCCTTTCAAGAGGTTCGGAAACATACTTTCAAGAGGCTTCTTTTCAAGAGGGCTCGGAAACCTCCTTTCAAGAGGCCCGGAATCCTCCTTTCAAGAGTCCCGGAAGCCTCCTTTCAAGAGGTCCGGATTCCTCCTTTCTAGATGCCCGGAAGCCTCATTTCAAAAGACCCGGAAGCCTCATTTCAAGAGACCCGGAAGCCTCATTTCAAGAGGCCCGGAAGGCTCCTTTCAAGAGGCCCGGAAACTTCCTTTCAAGAGGCCCGGAAGCCTCCTTTCAAGGGGTCCGCAGAATCGTTGGATACGGGGAATTGACTGATATCCCATCGTTATTGGCTGGTTATGGAACAACTTCTCGCAAGGGCAGCTGTTGTATAATTGGTAATGCGTTCGTGTACTTAATGGAATAGTGTGGGTTCAAGTCCCACCGGCAGCCGAATCTTTTTCGCAATATCTTATAAAAAACACCTTAAAATGACAATTAATTGCATACTATTCGGCAACTCGCCGTACGAAAACCATTTTTATGTTAAATATCTTGGCTGTGCATATGCACAGCACATGTTTCGATATGGACAAATTGATATGAAATTTGCGAAAAAGAATCCACGTGTCTTGGAGGGACTCGAACCCTCAACCTCTTTTTTTTATTGGAAAAGATGAGCTAGTATATCTAGATACAGGTAAACTTCGATATAACGTACATATCGATTTCAAAGTTGTACGTTATATCGAATTGTACGTTATATCGAAGCATGACTAATCATCTTTATTTTACACTACTTAAATGTTGTACTATTATGTACTTGATGGGCGATTATTATTTTTTATATAAGACTTAGCTAGCAGTGTGAAACAGCTTTTTTATGAACAATTCCTACAAACTTGTTCGTTATTAAGAAAAATAACCCGAAGCATTGAATTCTTCATTTTATATCTATATAAAGCACAGGAAATAAGAGGCTAAGAGACACAGGAAACACAAGGCACACCGTTTGCATGAATATTCATTTAGTGAGTATCCGCGATCTTTAGCCGATTTAAACTAGGGCAGGATGGGGCACGTGACTCGCCAAATTGAATATTTTCACTGAAATGTAATTATAAACGCCAACATTATTCTGAAAAAAAAAATCTGATATTACACCAATTTTGATCAATTTTAATCCAATGGAATTTGTAGAGAAGTTCCCGAATAAAAGTCTGGAGAAATGTAGGATTTTTTCATCAGAAATTCCTTTGATATTTTTTCCTGAGATTTCTTCTTTTCTTCAATAAAACCATACAAAATACCTAAATTTCATCAGATATTTTGTTGGATGTACTTTCAAGAAATTTTAATACTTCCTTGAAGATATTTCCAACAGAATGTTTGAAGGATTTTTTGATGGAATTTTCAACGAAATTGTTAAATATTTTCTAAAGGGATTTCCCAAAAAATTCCAATTGGTATTTCCAAACTATTTACCAAGGAAATTCCTAAAATATTGAAAGCATTCACCGAAGGATTTTTCGCTGATATTAACGAAGAGCATTCTAAAGGAATCTACTCACATATGTTCAAAGAAATTCTGGACATTCTGAAGAAAATTCCAGATGAATTTTCAAAGAAATTGCTGAAAGAGTTGCTGAAAAAACTGAGGAATATCCTAAGTAATTTCCCACAGAAAGTTCTGAAAGGTTTGCTGGAGAAAGTTCTAAAGGAATTTCTGGAGGACTTTTTAGAAAAACCAGATTTTTGTTTTGTTAATTAACGTCTTCTTTTAATTTTGTTATTAACGTCTTCTTTTTTATTGCGAAATTCAGTTCAACGCTAACAGGAACGACATTTCTGAAGAAATTTCTTAAGGTATTTGTGAAAGAATCTTCATAGGGATTTCTAGTGAAATTCTAAACTGCAGTTGCTAAAGTACTGGGAAAACCTACACATAAAGACGAGTTTTACCTGCTGTTCACAAACAATTCACGCATTAGACTACATTCTCATGAATTTCTCGGCAACACTCATTACATAACATAACCAACACTTACAAATTCATTTAGAAATGTCCCAGAAGTTACTTTGATTATTTTTTCTAGAATTTTTTGACAAATTCCTGGGATAATTTCTAAAAGTATTGCACAAAAAGTTTCCGTAGGAATTCTTGCAGGAATGTCTGGAGGTCTTAGGATTTTCTTGAAAGAAATTAAAGAAAGAATTCGATGTGGAAGTATTGACCTAATGTCTAAGGGAAATTCCGAAGGAATTCCTGGAAGAATTTTCGAAGGAATTACTGGATTCATCGCTAGAAGATGTTTAGAAGAAATCCCTTCGGGAATCGCCGAAGCAGTTCCTGGAGTAATCATCAAAGGATTTTTTGGAGGAATTTTAGAATAAATTACTGGTGCATTTTCCTAAAAACAACTACCAGGGGCTATTTTCAAAGGAAATCCAGGATAAATTCCTGATGGAACAACTTAAGAAGGTATTCTGGAAGGAATTCCTGTAGAAATTTAGGATTTTCTTCACAAATTCTATTTGAAGTTCCCTCCTAAATTCCTTTAGGAATTTCTTAAAAATTCTTTTAGGAATTACTTCAAAAATTCTTTACAAATTCTTTAAAATATTCCTCCAGAAATTACTTTACGAATTCGTTTCGAAAATTTCTTTACCGTGGTCGGGGGTGACAATGGGTCAAATGGGGGTGAGAATGGGTCACTGTTTCTACTACTTAAAATGTTTGAAGAATAGATTGAATGTAACTGAGGGCAAGAAGACTAAAATATAAGAGAACGATTTTGCCTTTTTGCGATTTTGCCAGACTGCATTTACCAGTTTAGGAAGGCTACCAAAGACATTATAGCTCGGTTCGGAAACTGACAGATATACTAGCTCTTTGACAGTGTTGGGTTGCTGCGAGTTTTGTAAGTTGTAAGTTTTGAGTACACCCAGCTCTGTTTTACACGGGTGGGTTTTAGTCGATTAAGACAAAGATGGTCTAGTAGTACAAAAATGTAAACATTTCGACATAAAAAGAGTGAATCCGGAGCAAAATATGATCAGAGCCCATCGAGATAGAGAGATATCGAAATAGGGAGGTTATCAAGATGTAGAAAGCCAAAATGTATGCAGATTGAAGGTACTGATGAAACCTTCGACATAGAAAGAGATATCGAAATATAGAACATCGAGACGTAGAGAGTCGACTGTATTTGCTTTCAAAAGTGCTAATTTATATTTGTTTTGTAGAAAACTCTTAATTGTTTATGAAACTTTTGCATTATTTAGGAAAATTTTGTATTCATTCATGGCTTATACCCTAATTTCTTCATTGGCATTTTCCTATTTTTTAAGGAAAATTCCTAATTTATTAGGGGGAATTTTTGTTTTAGTCTTTGTCATTTGTTTTACTTTGTCATGCAACTGGTGGCAATGCGCCATTTTGTTCATTTTTTATAGTTATTAAAAAATTATCAGAATTTCGTTTTGAAACATCAGAATTTTGTTGATTATATTCTTAATTGCATCCTAAGTGAACGACTTGCATAATTTTTTTTTTATAATTTTTTTGCCGATTTTTTTCCCGACTACAATGTCTCACAAAATATTTGTATTCGAGTTCCTGGTAACGATTTCTAATGTAGCGAATGCAATTATTTTCTTATCCATTCACCAGTGACCACCAAATTTAATTCCAATTTTCGTGTTAGAAATAACATAAAATTGGACAGAATAAGAAATTATCAATCACCTTGTAGTGTGTTCGCCATGAGAAGGGTTCCAGTAGCGCACACACAAACATAAAACTAATTATGTTCCAAAACCAGCAAACCAGTTCCAAGTCACACGCACCCGTCACTCTAGCCGGGAACACCCAGTATCTAACGACGAACAGGGTCAACAAGCTGTCTGTTCCCATGTAGAACAAATTGGCTTAACAGACCCACAGACCTGGTAACGTGTGCAGACTTGCCGCCGCTCTGCTACGTGATACGGCATGGTACCCTGTTGAAGGCCTGATCTCCGTGGCGTGAAAGAACCGCTCAAGTAGGCATGAAAAAATCATTATGTGGTACAACTATTATTAGAACAAACAAGGCAGGACATTTGTTTTATTATCTGGCTGCCTCCATTCATGTTGTGCATTATTTATGGCTTTTCCACGTTTAATATCGCAAACCGACAAACTCGAGCATCTAATGAAAAAATAAAACGCCTAGCGCGTTGACGTTGCTCTGCTGCGTTACCTCTCCGACTCGAACCGAAGCTCAAATATGTACGCTATGTAGGATACTTTACCCTAACCTAACGACAAGAAATCCACTATCCATACGGCAAGTCCCGAGTCCGGACCGCCACCGAAGCTGTGGAGTGCAAAAGAGTTATATAGTTTTGATTTATGGTCGTTTCATTCTTTTGATCATTCCACCCCACGGACGGATCCGGACGACGATGCGACAACGCGACGCAGAGGGCCCAAAGGCAGAGCAGCATATTTCGGATGGCCGTCGTTTTCATTTGTACGACATGGTTCCTGTGTATGTTTGTGCCTTGACACTATGTGGAGTGCGACCTCAGCGAGACACTCGTGAGGGGCACATACTGGCTGCCAATGGGGCTAGATTTTTTTTTTCTCGCACCATGGTCTGTCCAGCCATGGCTCTCTTGTCCGTTGTTCAGGAAACCTTGTGACTACCGGTGTTGTCTCCGGCGTCGCATGGTGCGATGGTGAGCGGCGCTTCGTTGATGAACGGTGGCGGAATAGCGGGATTATGTTTCAAAAAGATTACATCTTATCATGATTGTGCGCTAATAGTTCAACGCATTAGTCATAGTGTTTTGGTTCTTCCTATATACTAAGTCTCCCTGATGGCAGGCGATGAAAAATTGGAGTCTTTTGTTGAATTAATTTCTGGGTTTCTTAACGATGGTTTTCATACGTAACACAACGTTTAATATTGAATGATATCATAAGACTGTTTACAAACTTGATTCCTCTCCCTCGATTTCAAAGAAAACGCTGCTCCGCTTTTTGCGGATTAATTCTTTTAATTCAGAATTATGTAATTAATTGAGCGATTACATTTTTCATTGTGTGTGCCTTTTCACCCTACTAGACCAGATACTTGTCCCAACTAAGTTAGGTTACTATCTCTTCATATTATTTTTTTTTCCGGATGATCAGATGATAACAAGTTTTTGTAACTTTAATTCGTTGCTGAATTCATAACAAAGATCGAATCTATTCAATGGTAATAAGAGCCAGCTATTGTTTCGCGTTATGATGAAATAGTCTTGTCCAGACTATGAACCCGCAAAATATTTCAATTTGATGTCATTGATCTAATAGAGACCATTGATAACTGGTTAGAACTAATCATTATGAGAGAAATATTTTTATTCAAATACTAAAAGTATGTCTGCCGTCCTATCTTTAGTGTCAACCTTTTTATTCTCTTTGGGACCAATTCACGCTTCCCAAGTTCTCTTGAAAGCTAAAATAACTACATAAAATATATGTTTTCCGCCAAATATCTGTCCGCTACAAAAAGCGCACAATATTACCAACGACAAGACTGTCATAAAACGCAACATCGAAGCAAAAGGATCGCTGCACATGGCCCTGTGCCTTCACGTTGACCGTGGTCATCGGTCATGGTATGACGGCAACGATGTTGGTGGCACGGCGCTCGCTCCTGGGTGTGAATCTCGCTTCCAGTAATATTCCATCTCACCTCAGCGCCGAGCCGAGCGAGTGTAACCGAGCTGTCCCTTTCCGGAACGATGAAACCGGGCCCGGCCGGCAGCTATGAATGAAAACAGTCGACCGAAAATGAGACCGCAGAAACCACATAATAAACCCACTTTTTTCCATAACCAAAAACAACGCAACCACGTTTTACCTACAACACGAGTTTATGGATTGTGACATTGTAAGGAAGGGGAAAATGGGCACGGAAAGGCGGCACTGTCTCGGATGTCTGTTGCATTCCGTACCCTGTCACGGTGGGCTTAGATCGGAGTATAAGCATTGGCTTTGGTGAAGGCGCTAGATTAGACTGGTTACGGGTTGACTCGTAGTGCGAAACTGAATCGTAAACCACGGAAACGTTGCCGCAAACTATTCTGATTTCAATGTGATTTATCGCTTTTGTCATTAAGGTGTAATGAAATGGATGTTTTTTGTTTACTTTTAGGGTGAAGAAAAAGCTACGAAGCTATTTAAATCATTTAAAGACTAGGTAATGGGTGTTAAGATTGTGTAGTAGTCATTAGGATTCTACAACAAATACCCGAAAACCAAATAACCGAAAAACATTTACCGGAAATACACTCACCCGAATAACCCGAATGCATCATTTACCCGAGTTGAGGAAAAAGAGAAAATTGAAATCTTCATTTTCTCTTTTTTTATTATTATTTATTTATGAACCTATATAAAATTCAATGTTTGTATATTTGTATGTATGTTCCAGCATAACTTCTGAACCCCTTGGCCGATTTCAATCAAATTTGGAACACATATTCTCTGTCCCAAAGAAACAATTATAGTAAAGGTGGAAAGGTCATTAGATGGAGATGGGCATTGCTTAGTTTTCGATCAACTCAATGTAACTCCTGAGCAATGGGTTCAACAAAATTTGAATCAAATATTGTCTGTCGTAAGGAAAAGATTTCTGTGGAGCTGAGTAGGTCATTTGAAAAAGGGGAACGGTGTGAGGGAGGATTACTCTTTAGTTATTGGTCAATGCAATGTAACATCTGAACCCATTTACCGATTTCCTCCAAATTTGGAACCTATATTCTCTGTCTAAGGAAGACGATATCAGACTGGGTAGGAGTGTCATAGATCAGCGGTTCTCAACCTGGGGTACATGTACCCTAGGGCAGTTCACATTTCAAAAATGTTCGAAAATTCCAACTCCCATATGTCTATTAGCATTATTTTGATAATTTGCGAGTCCCGGCAAAATTTCAGGCAATTCGGTGGCCATTTAGGGGTGGCGCGAAGTCAGTTTATGTTTATATGGAAATTTGTATGGAAAAACCTTAAAATTTATTTAAATCCCCCTACAACTCTTAAATCGTGATGAATTCAAATAAACATCCCCAACCTCCATTTTTGGAGTCTATTTGAGCTCAACCAGTGGATAACTCATTAATTTTGATTTATATTTCCACTGTTACGTTGAGGCTAATTACACCATTTTTGCCATTTATCTCATATTTACACTGTCAATAGAACCGTTCAATCCACTCATAACTAATGTGTTATCCGGAGGTCTCCTTTATATAGATTCCAAAAAGGGAGGTTGGGGATATTTATTTGAATTCATCACAATTTGACAATAGTAGGGAGACTTGAAGAAATTTTAAGTTTTTCCCATGCAAATTTCCATATAAACATAAATTGACCTCGCGCCACCCCTAAATGGCCACCGAATTGCCTGAAATTTTGCCAGGACTCCTATATTATCAAAATGATGCTAATAGACATATGGGAGTTGGAATTTTCGAACATTTTTGAAATTTGAACTGCCCTAATGTACCCCTGGGGGTACCTTCGCTGGCCTCAGGGGGTACCTCGGACGAGAATGCGTAATGGCGGATGTAGTATAATTCCAATTAAAACTTATTGATCAAGTATTGATAATTATGCAATTTTTTATTTCAAGACTTTGTATTGTACATAATATGCATGGCGATTAGTAAATCAAAGCCTATTGAATCCTGTCCTACAAAACAAGCACAGTGTATGAGGGGCTGTGCGACAAAAGATCAAAAGGACAAAACGTTGAACGAACAAATTTAAAAAATCTTCAATGCAATCTACCTATTCGAAACAAAATTTTGAATAATATGTTAACAACAAAATTAAAGTCTGAAGGTACGGAAACCTCCATTTTGAAGACATGAAGGCTTTTTTCCGAAAAGCTCATTTGCTTCGTTGCAAGAGAATTGAAAGCATCCTTCTACGCTTCTCGGAAGCCTCTATCCAAACAGCTCGAAGTCTTCTTTCAAATGGCTCGGAGGCCTCTTTTCAAGAGGTTGGGAAGCCTCCTTTCAAGAGGTTCAAAAGCCTCCTATCAAGAAGATCGTAAGCCTTCTTTCAAGAGGCTCACATGCCTCCTTTTAAATTGCTCGAAAGCCACCTTTCAAGAGGCTTGAAAGCTTCTCTTCGAGTGGCCCGAAAGCCGCTTTTTAAGAGGCGCGGAAGCCTACTTTCGAGAGGCTCGGGAGCTTCCTATCAAGAGGCTCGAAGGCTTTCTTCAAGAGGCTCGTAATTTTTTGGCTTGGAAGCATTTTTTCAAGAGGCTCAGAGGCGCCCATTCAAGATGCTCAGAAGCCTTCTTTTAAGTGGCTCGAAAGCCGCCTTTCAAGTGGCTCCTTTCAAGAGGCTCGGAAGCTTCCCTTCAAGAGTGGAAGAGATATTTTTAAGATGCTCAGAAGCCTCCTTGAAAGCAGCTTTCAAGATGCTCGGTAGCCTTTCTTCAAGATGATCGGAAGCCTTCTGTCAAGCAACTCTGAAGCCCCCTTTTAAGGGCTCGAAAGCCGCCGTTCAAGAGGCCCGGAAGCTTTCCTTGAATTATTCTTTCAAGAGGCTTGGAAGCATACTTTCAAAAATCTCAGAAACTTTCTTTTAAGTGGCTCGAAAGCCGTCTCTTAAGAGGCTCTGAAGCCCCTTTCAAGGGCTTAAAAGCCGCCTTTCAAGAGGGACGGAAGCCTGCTTTCAAGAGGCACGAAATTTATCTTCCATGAAGATTGGAAGCGTACTTTCAAGTGGCTCGAAAGCCACTTCTAAGAGGCTCTGAGGCTCTAAAGTCTCCCTCCAAGATGCTCGGAAGCCTCCTTTCAAGAGGGTTGCGTTTTATCAAGAGGCTCTGGAACCCCCTTTCAAGGGCTCGAAAACCGCCTTTGGAAACCTTCTTCTAGAGCAGCGGTTCTCAACCTGGGGTACATGTACCCCTGGGGGTACCTTCGCTGGCCCTAGGGGGTACCTCGGACAAAAATACGTAATGGCGGACATATTACAACTTCAATCAAAATTCATTGATAAAGTTTTGACAATTGTGTATTTTCTATTTCAAAAATTTATATTGTGCATAATATGTAATGCGATCAATAAATCCCAATTGAATCCTTCCTTCCACAACCAGCACAATGTATGAAGGGCTGCGGAACAAAAGATCAAACGAACAAAACATCGAATGAACAAAATGATTTTTTTTTCACTAAAACTCGATTGCATCGTTACAAGAGGATTAGAAGCATCCTTTTACGCCTCTCGGAAGCCTTCTTCCAAGCAGCTCGAAGGCCTCCTTTCTAGAGGCTCGGAAGCCTCCTTTCAAGAGGCTCGGAAGCCTCCTTTCAAGAGGCTCGGAAGCCTCCTTTCAAGAGGCTCGGAAGCCTCCTTTCAAGAGGCTCAGAGCCTCCTTTCAAGAGGCTCAGAGCCTCCTTTCAAGAGGCTCAGAAGCCTCCTTTCAAGAGGCTCAGAGCCTCCTTTCAAGAGGCTCAGAGCCTCCTTTCAAGAGGCTCAGAAGCCTCCTTTCAAGAGGCTCCCAGCCTCCTTTCAAGAGGCTCAGAGCCTCCTTCAAGAGGCCCAGAAGCCTCCTTTCAAGAGGCCTCAGAAGCCTCCTTTCAAGAGGCTCAGAAGCCTCCTTTCAAGAGGCTCAGAGCCTCCTTTCAAGAGGCTCAGAAGCCTCCTTTCAAGAGGCTCAGAGCCTCCTTTCAAGAGGCTCAGAAGCCTCCTTTCAAGAGGCTCAGGCCTCCTTTCAAGAGGCTCAGGCCTCCCTTTCAAGAGGCTCAGGAAGCCTCCTTCAAGAGGCCTGGAAGCCTCCTTTCAAGAGCTCAAGCCTCCTTTCAAGAGGCTCAGAAGCCTCCTTTCAAGAGGCTCAGAAGCCTCCTTTCAAGAGGCTCAGAAGCCTCCTTTCAAGAGGCTCAGAAGCCTCCTTTCAAGAGGCTCAGAGCCTCCTTTCAAGAGGCCTCTCAGAGCCTCCTTTCAAGAGCTCAGGCCTCCTTTCAAGAGGCTCAGAAGCCTCCTTTCAAGAGGCTCAGAAGCCTCCTTTCAAGAGGCTCAGGAAGCCTCCTTTCAAGAGGCTCAGAAGCCTCCTTTCAAGAGGCTCAGGCCTCCTTTCAAGAGGCTCAGGCCTCCTTTCAAGAGGCTCAGGAAGCCTCCTTTCAAGAGGCTCAGAAGCCTCCTTTCAAGAGGCTCAAGCCTCCTTTCAAGAGGCTCAGGCCTCCTTTCAAGAGGCTCAGAAGCCTCCTTTCAAGAGGCTCAGGCCTCCTTTCAAGAGGCTCAGGCCTCCTTTCAAGAGGCTCAGAGCCTCCTTTCAAGAGGCTCAAGCCTCCTTTCAAGAGGCTCAGAGCCTCCCTTTCAAGAGGCTCAGAAGCCTCCCTTTCAAGAGGCTCAGAGCCTCCTTTCAAGAAGGCTCAGAGCCTCCTTTCAAGAGGCTCAGGCCTCCTTTCAAGAGGCTCAAGCCTCCTTCAAGAGGCTCAGAAGCCTCCTTTCAAGAGAGCTCAGAGCCTCCTTTCAAGAGGCTCAGAAGCCTCCTTTCAAGAGGCTCAGAAGCCTCCTTTCAAGAGGCTCAGAGCCTCCTTTCAAGAGGCTCAGAAGCCTCCTTTCAAGAGGCTCAGAAGCCTCCTTTCAAAGGAGCTCAGAAGCCTCCTTTCCAAGAAACTCAGAAGCCTCCTTTCAAGAGGCTCAGAAGCCTCCTTTCAAGAGGCCTCAGCCTCCTTTCAAGAGGCTCAGAAGCCTCCTTTCAAGAGGCTCAAGCCTCCCTTTCAAGAGGCTCAGAGCCTCCTTTCAAGAGGCTCAGAAGCCTCCTTTCAAGAAAGCTCAGAAGCCTCCTTTCAAGAGGCTCAGAAGCCTCCTTTCAAGAGGCTCAGGCCTCCTTTCAAGAGGCTCAGAAGCCTCCTTTCAAGAGGCTCCAGCCTCCCTTTCAAGAGGCTCAGGCCTCCTTTCAAGAGGCTCAGAAGCCTCCTTCAAGAGGCTCAAGCCTCCTTTCAAGAGGCCTCAGAGCCTCCCTTTCAAGAGGCTCAGAAGCCTCCTTTCAAGAGGCTCAGAAGCCTCCTTTCAAGAGGCTCAAGCCTCCTTTCAAGAGGCTCAGAAGCCTCCTTTCAAGAGGCTCAGAAGCCTCCTTTCAAGAGGCTCAGAAGCCTCCTTTCAAGAGGCCTCAGAGCCCTCCTTTCAAGAGGCCTGGAAGCCTCCTTTCAAGAGAGGCTCAGGCCTCCTTTCAAGAGGCCTCAAAGCCTCCTTTCAAGAGGCTCAGGCCTCCTTTCAAGAGGCTCAGAAGCCTCCTTTCAAGAGGCCTCAAGCCTCCTTTCAAGAGGCTCAGAAGCCTTCTTTCAAGAGGCTTGGAAGCCTCCTTTCAAGAGGCTCAAGCCTTCTTTCAAGAGGCTCGAAGCCTCCTTTCAAGAGGCTCAGAGCCTCATTTCAAGAGCCTCGAAGCCTCCTTTCAAGAGGCTCGGAAGCCTCCTTTCAAGAGGCTCGGAAGCCTCCTTTTAAGAGGTTCAGAAACCTTCTTTCAAAAGGTTCGGAAGCCTTCTCTCAAGAGGAAGTCTACTTTCAAGAGGCTTGGAAGTCTGTTTTCAAGTGATTGGGAAGCCTTCTTTTAAGAGGCTTGGAAGCATACTATCAAGAGGCTCAGAAGCGTTCTTTCAAGATGCAACGGAAGCTTCCTTTTTAGTGGCTCGAAAACCGCCTTCAAGAGGCTCGGAAGCCTTTCTACAAAAGGCTCAAAAGCCTCTAATAAAGAGGCGTGGAAGCCTACTCTAAAGGGACTCAAAAGCTTAAAGGAGCTTCCCTTCAAAAGGGCCCGTGGAAGGCGTGGAAGCCTACTCTAAAGGGACTCAAAAGCTTAAAGGAGCCTCCTTTCAAAAGGCTCAGAAGCCTCCTTCCGAGACGCTCAGAAGCTACCCTTAAAGAGGCTCGGTTTTCTTCTTGCAAGAGGTTTGTTTGCTTTACTTTTAAAAAACTCTGAAGCCTCCTTTTAAGCGGTTCGAGAGCCGCCTTTCAAGAGGCTCTAAAGTCTCCCTTCGAGAGGCTCATAAGTCTCCGTATAATAGACTTGGAAACTTCCCTTCAAGAGGCTCAGGAGCCTCCAATAGGCAAAAAAAAGTCATGCAGGAAGCTTTGAATTGGATTTTTTCTCGTAATAATGCAAATTTTAGCCAACTTCATGGAGCGCAATATATCCCGTTAGATTTCGTCGTTTTTTCATATATCTTATCTACGCTTATTTTCATTTACACTAAAACATCCTTGCCTCACACCAGCTACGACCCGGATAGGGTCGGACAGGACCCCATTGTGCAGCACTCTACACGGAAAGGCCTCGTACTGTGCATCGATTAGGCCGATGATTTTCTCAGGATCCCCCTTGCGTCTCAGGGCGCCCCACATATTCTCGTGATTGAGACGGTCGAAATCTTTTTCGTAGTCAATGAATACCAAGTGAAGGGACTCTTGGAATTCGTTGACCTGCTCCAGAATAATGCGGAGCGTGACACAGGATCTTCCGGTGCGGAATCCGACTTGCTGCCGCCGGAGAGTCGCATAGATCTTTTCCTGAATCCGGGCTAGGATAATTTTGCACAAAACTTTGAGAACGGTACACAGCAACATAATACCTCGCCAGTTATCGCATACAGTCAGGTCACCCTTTTTGGGCACCTTCACTAAGATACCTTGCATCCAGTCGACCGGGAAAGTTGCGGTGTCCCAGATATCACGAAATAAACGATGAAGTAGTTGAGTGGATGTCATGGGGTTAGCTTTGAGCATCTCGGCTGATATGCGATCGACCCCTGGGGCTTTATTCGATTTCATGCTTTGGATGGCTGTTTGAATCTCTAGCAGTGATGGAGCTTCGGTATTGACGCGTGTTATACGTCGGATCCTAGGCAGATCATGCCGAGGTGGTGATAGCCTGGCTGACACTTGAAAAAGTTGTTCGAAGTGCTCGAACCAGCGTTTCAGCTGGTCAGTTGGGTCGGTCAATAACTGATCATTCGCGTCTTTCACAGCCATCGTTGCATTCATCTTCGCCCCGCTTAAGCCAGGGGTCTGATGTTTTGGTTGTGTTTTCGTAGTGTAGATGCAGTCTCGTTCCTTCTGCTTGTCGTTTATGGAACTGTCAGTGTGGAACGCACCTATCTCTTTCTTTCCCATGATTCTTCTTATGGCTGTCAGTGCGGAATTATCTATGTTGGCTACGAAATGAACTGTGGTGGAGGTATACAAGTGTCAGTCCCGTGGCTTAAGCGGTGAGATATCGTAGGAGGTGAATGTCCCCGGTTGCGGCGGCTCTCTCTCCTTCGTCGGCCAGAGAGTCTGCCCACGCTCGCTTGTCCCATCGACATGAGCGTTTTACTTCCTTCCTTCCAGCTTCATTATCACGAGTGTAGGATGCTCACAATATGCGTGATTCTCACCGAGAAATCATTTTGCAGGGAAGAAAAAAAGGCTGATGAGAGGTAGCTATTTGTCCCTTACTGTTCAAGTCACGAAAAGTTGATTTGCTTGTTTTCTAACATCTTTCATCTTTTTCGTGCTATCACCAATGCAAACAAGAGTAGGCTTTATGGAACAAATACCTCTCCCAACAAGTGGTCAACGTGGAGGTATGGCTAGAGTTAAAGCAACCCAGTGCTAGCTTCAAATCCCATCGCGGTCTTAATTCTTTTCATGAACGTAAACTGAAAATTTTCGCAGAAAATGAGTGCTCGTAAGAATAATGAACCGAAAAAATAATTTCATCAAGTAGGCACGATTTTCATTTATTTTCAGGCCTACTCTAGAGAAAAAAGAGCGAACGGATTCCACGCAGAATAACACACCAACCAATGCATTTAAGAAACCGTTCATTGTACGAAAAAACTGAATGAACTGTAGGGGATTAATAGGGCTCTATGCAGAAAATATTACACAAACTTTTTATAATATTTTACACTAAAAAAATCAATATTCAAGTAAAAAAAACTGAAATACCTTAAAAACCCATTATATATATTCCCCAAGTTTTTACCACAAAAACTTGACTTCAAAATACACTTTTTAACCATATCAGGTCAACAAAGTAGTGAAAAACAAAAAAGATTTAGTGGAAGCTATTTTTGGCTCATTTTATAAAAATAACAAAAATTACAATACAATAAAGCACATATATTTGACGCCGAATTATGATTCCTGGGCCAATCAAAACGAATTTACCGTTTTTGAGATATTTTTAGTTTTAAAAATTAAATTTGAATTTTCTCGAAAATGGTAATACTTAGAAATAAAATAAATAACAGCATTTTTGTTCAAAATTGACAAATGAATCATAATTCAGCGTCAAGTATATGTAAGTCAAGTTTTTGTGGGAAAATTTTTGGTGAAAAGTAAAGATGGGTTTTTTCGATAATTCTATTTTTACAATAATTAACGATTTTTTTTCAATGTTTAGCAATTTCAAATTACTAAAAAATGGGCTGAAAATCATTCGACGGAAAGACATTTCGTGCGAAACGGTTATAAATGAAGAACGGTTTGACCAAAGATTTTCTTTAGCCAAAGCGACAATCGGTCTGAAAAGCCGTTGTCTCCAACAAGTTGTTTGGCGAAATGGTCGTTTGGCCGAATGATTCAACAGGCCAAAAATGCCGTTTGGTCGTAATGGTCGTTTGACAGAAAGGGCCATTTGGCCGAATGGATCATACGACGACCATTTCGGCAAAATGACCGAACGATATTTTCAGTTATATATCCATTTCGTTAAATGACATTTTCGGTCAGATGGGTCTGATGATTTATTTGGCCAAACACCTTTCGGGCAAATGGCCCTTCTTGTCGTTTGGTCGACAGTCATTCGGTGAAAAGTCATTTGTTCCAATGTTGTTTGGCAGAATAATACAGTAAAGCGAATTCCATTTGGCGGAATTATGTAAACGTTTGTCTGAAACGGTTGTTGGGTTGAAAATGGTTGAACCGCAAATGTAATTTGGCCACCAAAGTTGTTTTCCCTAGCAACCATGTAGGCTGAAACTGCTGCTTATTCGAAATAGTTTGGCCGAAAATTCCGTTTTGCCGAATAGATCATTGAACCGAAAATGATCTTTCTGCAAAACACTCCGAAACTTTTGGCAAGATGTCCATTTCGGTCAAATGTCCCTTTCTGTTTGAGATATTCGGCCAACGGATTTTTGCAGCCAAAGGAACTGTTCGGCCGAACGACATTTTCAACAGTATACATCTTTCGACCAAACGACGTTTTCGACGATATAATTTTAGGCTAGATGGATGGGCCTCGGCTAAATGGTTTGTTGGGTCAAATTCCATATTTGGCCAAACAACATTTGGTTTTCGGCCAAATGTCTTTCTGTTACACGATCCATCTTTGGATTTCAACGAAATAAAGTTAATAAAGTTTAAAAAACTGTTTGTGTAACGACTGTTAATTTTGTATTTTAGAAAAAAAAAGGCTACTCAGTCTTCATTTAATAAAACAAGTATGAAAATTACCCAACGTTTCGACACGGGGATTTTGTCTTCCTCGGTATTTTCCCCCTGATGAAGACACAATCCCCGTGTAGAAACGTTGGAAAAATAACATTTTTTTTTGTTGGGGAGTAGAACCATTGCTTCCATTGACTTGAACTTTTGTGGTAAGGGTAAATAACATACTCGTTTTACTAAATGAAAACTGAGTAGCCGTTTTTTTTTTACTAAAATTTAGGAAGAACTGGTAATCCTTAAGAATTTGCGGTCGAAATTTTTCCACGAAGATCCTACGGAGAGTGCTCAACACACGATGTAAAGATTGTCATCGGACCAGACCACGTGCTGGTCGACGAACGACATTTCTCGGATCACTACGTTGTAGTTGCAGAAATTCGGGCACGACTCTCCAGCGTCACGAATTCACGAAACAACAGAACGATGCGTTTCAATATCCAACGCTTGTCAGTTGAAGGAGTTGCTGAACAGTACCACCAGAAGATGGACGAGCGGATAAGAGGGATCCGTCGCTACCGGATCTGGCGACGTCAACAGATTGTGGGAACATATCCAGGAAGCTGTGACTACAAGAGCGCAGGTGTTGGGCACTGCACAGCGATGCCAACGAAATGGTTGGTTTGATGAGGAGTGCCAGCGAGTGACGAACAAGAAAAATGTTGCTAGGAGTCGAATGCTAATGGCTCGTACCCGTTCCAACAGAGAGAGGTACAATGTAGCAAGGGCAGAAGAGAAACAAATCCACCTCAGAAAAAAGGGCAACATGAAGAGAGTGTGATAACTGAAGCGCAGGAGAACATGGATAGAAACGATATGCGGAGGTTTTACGCAACTGTCAATGGCGCGCGGCATAAGCCTGCACCAGTGCCCACCATGTGCAATGACCGAGAGGGGAATTTGCTGACAGACAATACTATGGTGGAAGCCAGGTGGAAGGAGCATTTCGAAGATTCGTTGAACGGTGAAAATGAAGGTATATTAAGAAGCAGGATGGACATAATCGGCGACGGTCAAGTTGTGGAACCACCAACGCTGGACGAGGTTAAGAAGGCTCTAAGCGAGCTGAAAAACAGTAAGGCTGCTGGGAAGGACGAGATCCCGGTCGAGCTTCTCAAACACGGAAGTGAGCAGCTGCATCAATCAATCCACCACATTATCCAGAAAATATGGGAGGATGAAGAACTGCCTGCCAGCTGGTTGGATGGACTCATTCATATGCCAAATCTATAAGAAAAGGCACAGACTAGATTGCGCCAATTACAAAGGGATCACCCTTCTGAACTCGGCGTACGAAATCCTGTCGCATATCCTGTTTAATCGACTGAGGCCGCTTGAGGAGTCCTTCGTCGGCGAATATCAGGCAGGTTTTCGTGAGGGCCGATCAACGACGGATCAGATGTTTAGCCTGCGGATGATTATTGATCCTTGATTCATCGATTTCAAAGCAGCGTACGATTCAGTGAAGAGAAATTGGCTGTGGCAGATAATGTCCGAACATGGTTTTCCGGCGAAACTGGTTGGACTGATACGTGCAACGCTGGGTGGCTCGAAATCAAGTTTTCGGATTGCAAACGAAGTGTCAACCTCGTTTGAGGACTTAGACGGATTGAAGCAGTGTGATGCACTTTCGAAATTATTGTTCGACATTGCACTCGAAGGCGCTATTGGGAGATATGGCGTGCAGAGGAACGTCACTATCATCACACAGTTGCATATGCTCCTTTGCTTTTCGGACAACATCGACCTCATTGGAATCGATCGCAAAGCAGTAGTGGAGGCTTTTGGTCCACTGAAGAGAGAGACGGCGAGGATAGGCTTAACCATTAACTCTACAAAGACAAAGTACATGGTGACAGGTAGAGATAGGGGAAGACCTAGTAGTGTTGGTGCAGAGATAGTGCTTGATGGGGATGTGCTTGAAATTGTTGGAGAATTTGTTTACCTTGGAACGCTTGGGACATGTGACAATGACGTTTCCCGTGAAGTGAAAAGACGTATTGCTGCTGCGAATAGGGCCTTTTACGGATTACGGTACCAGCTTAGGTCCCGCAACATGCAGACGGAAACGAAACTCTGATTCTACCAGTGGCCCTTTATGGACATGAAGCATGGACATTAGAAGAGGCGGACCGGAGAGCTTTCGGAGTTTTCGAGCGAAAAGTGCTGCGTAAAATATTCGGAGGAAAACTAGAAAATGGTGTGTGGCGCAGACGCATGAACCATGAGCTGTATCAAGTATACAATATAGAAAGTATTGTGAATCGTATAAAATACGGCAGACTTCAGTGGGCTGGTCACTTAGTGCGAATGTCGGAAGAAAGATTAGCGAAAACAATATTCAACAGAGAACAAGATAGGGGCCGTCGACTTCGGGGAAGGCCACGAACACGCTGGCTGTCGGTTCTGGGGACCCTGAACGTTCAGGGAAACTGGAGGAACATCGCCGAAGACCGACGATTATGGAGCTCTACAATACGTCAGGCATAGGTGTATCGACGATGTAGCCAACCAGGTATCCAGGTAGGTAAGGCGACGCTTCATTTATTATCATAGCATGCGCCTCCCGATGCGATACAAACAAAACAATCGAATGTCCTTTCAACAGTTTCATATGGAGAAGGTTTTAGGGTTCCCCATAGACTGGCCTGCGATCCACTTTACATTCTAGATCTGATAAATGTGTGCTATTCTACGACTGTAACAGTTCGCGTACATAATTTATGTTACTAAATGTCAAATATCCCTTAGTTTAACTACACAAACGACAAACAGCACAAAGAGTAGATTAATTTAGGCAAATTTCAAATCCAGTTGGAAATCCACTAGAGAAGGTGGATAATCTGCACTTCAAATAATGGCACTATTTCATTTGGTGAAGTACGGTACAGCGGGAAATATCAACACTTAATTTTTGCGCGCTCGTGGTTTCAACTCAACAATTTCAACTTTGAACAAAACTCACCTCTGCTCAACCTACCTTTGAATAGAATGGTGGTCCTGAAAAAAAAGAATAATTTCCTATAATCCGATTTCTGAATTACTAACAGCAACTATTGTTTCAAGTGATTGGCACTTTGATGAAAATTTGTTTCGACTTAACCTCTCCTAAAAGGTTCTGAAAAGAACCGATGTATTTTCAATAATGCGCCTTCCAAATTAACTGCAACAAAACCAGATCCAGAATCATGCGAGAAAATTTAACTAGAGTGCTGCTGACGCCGATAGTTTTCCGCTGAACCGCTATCGATGCAGAAACCATCGCCATCAATGCTGGGACCGCTAACGACGCTCTCCGTTTTCACTCATCGTGGATTCTCGAACAGAAATAACGCTCGAGAGCAAAACACGATTTTTTTACCCGGAGAAAATAAAACGGTGGGTCAATAGGCTCGTAACCCTTATTGATGTCCGTATTGGGAATGCATGGATGGATTGATTGGTTCTGATGTTTTACAGGGTAGGACAATAGTTTATCGTAAATTATCAAAAATTTTAATGAAATTGACAAATTGCTGGACAGTTTCCGAACCTATAAATCGGTATATAAATTTCCAAATTACATCGTTCAAAATCTTACATAATTTCATGACGGTCCCCAATTTTGGATCCTGATTTGATACCCAGTACATTCGGGTAAGACGTTGTCCAACGTCAAAAAATTTGGTTGAACCAACAAAACAGCGAAACAAAAGAATGAATCCAAAAAGTAACAGACAAAGTTGTAGAAGAGGACGACCAGATCGACAAACTAGGATACATAAGGATTTGGATCAAATAAAATTTGAATATTGTTACGAATCGTAACTTACGATATATTCAGGGGGCATCTCATCACGAAGCACTCTCTACCTTTAAGAGATGAACCAGTCTCCGGCTCAAGAGATATATGGGTCATCTTAACTATCATCAATATAATTATTATTACTCAATAAAGATGTAATAATAATTATATTGATGATAGTTAAGATGACCCATATTATCTCAAAATTGTCCTACGATTTATGTTGGTTGGTATCCTAGAAGAAGCTATTGACATAAAGAATGCATATCGTAGCTTTCAACAACTGAAAAATTTCGTAGATCTCAAGCCCCGAAGTGAAGAATAGTTTGGATAACCCAAAATATCTCAAAACTAACTTGCGGTATTTTTCTCATCCTCCATAAGATGTAATGGACACGCTTGAATGCATTTCAAAACTATAAGTAACGGAAAACATATTTTTTTAGCAGTAAATCTCAAATCCTCAGCTCAGAAACAGTTTGTATGGCCTCTTGGAAGTTTGAAAATAGTTTATTGTATTATGGTAGGATACTTTTGAATACAGATCTTATTTTAGAATAGTACTGTTCGCTGCCAATACACCTAATATTTTCTTATTTGATTTGATTCTACAGAATGGTAAGGTATTTGATGCTGTGTACCGAAGTACGTAAATAGTACGAGATCATGTCTGTAGTAGCTATTGCAATGCAACAATATTACACTTCGTTATGCCATTGATAAAAGACTTTAAATTTTAAATTTTAATAATATTTCTGCAACCATTCTTAACTGTACAATCATAAATAGCTCAGCATCGATCGATACAAAATGTATTCTTATACAAATAGCCGAATGGGAATAATTTAAATCAAGCTATGCATAAATTAAGTTTCAAGAACTTTGTTATGAATCGATGTTTACCTTTTAGCTTCCACATAACGGAATCAATCTATTAGAAGAGACGAGGGTTTGTATATGTAGAGAGGGAATAATCATGGTCGCTTTTTTTAAATCATGCCACTAGCTCGAGGAAAAAGCAACAAATCAAAACAATGCAACCAATTCAGATGGGTGCGTGATCGTTTCGATATCCCAGTCATTGAATAAAAAAAGGGAACATATTTATGTACCCGGAAAGAAAAATCACCGAGGATAACAGCAAATATGCTAATCAGGCTAAAATTGCGCTCTATCGTGGTGAAGTGGTGCATGCCTGCTCAACTATATCGAGTATCTGACTACTCGACCAGCTGCTGCTGCTGCTGCCGTTTCCTAATTGATGATTGATTGGTCGCAAATGGTTGCACGAGGGAAAGTTGTTTATTTTTCCCGGAGCCAACCGCACGCGTGTGGGATAGAAGAGAAATGGGATCAAGTGGCATGCTTGTTGATTATGTAAATTGAGGCTATCTGCATCTAAGTTTAGGCAGAAAATGTGTCCATTAATAGTAGACCTTATGCAGAACTTAATACCAATTATTTATTGAGGATTGAATTAATTTTTTTTTTTACTATGTTGGTTATAGACAGGCACCCAACATTGGGTTTTTTTATTTTGACATCTATGGAACAAAAATCATGTCGGATTTCTATACATTCCTGGAACATCGGTAAACGCAGTTTAGTAAATATCCATGGAGCGTAACTCATTAGTTGGTATATCGCTGTTCGGAGCTTCTCAATCCATATGATTCTTACTATGGGATCATCGATATACCACATTATAATAAGCTTAAAATTTCAATCCCTAGAGATTTAGTCAATAACCATCCCATCTAGTCAAGTATTCACGTAATTCATGGTTAGTTCCTATCATAACGTCCCACTACCTTGCAGAGATGCAAACACACGCAAGACTTCCCTAATGCTGTCTGCCTCTGAACTGCTTTCATAGCAAATATTTTGATTGATTTATAGACAAACATATTAGAATCATACCGATTGCATGTGAAAACATTGTGCGAGGAAATTTTCCGCCCCCTATGAGCGACGCCATCATCGCCATCACCACCACCATCACCATCATCATCATAACTAAGTGGCAACAACAAGGATGGAGCGAATCTGTGGCAGGAGAAAATGAAACGAGTTTAGTGCGATGATCTCGGTCCTAATATATCTCATATCTCACCCTGTCGTCACTGTGCCGCCATCAGTTCTGCCACCACACACCGCACCGGTTGGCGCTATGGTTCAGGCTCTGGGTGGACTCCATCAATGTCCGCCCGGTACGTATTGGTCTCGAATGGCACGACACGGCACTATCTATGTATGGTTAGCGACTACTGGAAGGAAGAAATCGGGGCTTCCTACAGGGGTTTGAGTCTGCTCATGTGTGTACACAGGTTCTATGACGTTGAGCGATGTTTGAATCACATGTTGAATAGTCCGTAACGCCGAAGCATTACGATCCACCTCGTCCGGGAGCGCGTTCGGTGTCGACACAGTAAAATTGGTCGATTGCAACTGCAGATCCTGATACTGAACAAGACCTGTGGATGAAATGCTTGGTATTTTCGTACTGATTGCATCACATCATCTGAACAAATGACAAACCCATTTAAAATCAACATTAAATTTTAGGGGTGCAAACATTACCCATAGTACCAACGAGTGGTAGTTGGATGGATTTGTTATTTCTGGATGATCCACAATCAGTTACCTACCTCCTTGCTCGTTGATGGCGTTCCGCAAACAGAGAAAGACTGTTCACCATGCTTCCAGTTGCTATTAGACTGTCTGCTTCATTTTCCTACGCAGGCAGACTGTCCTTTGCCAGAGTTTAGCCGGCAGTAGTAAAATTTTTGTTAGTATGATTTGCAGCCCGGGCTTCCATATGATGGATATACCCACCGAAGTGTACTGGCAGCTAGTCTACCTTTGTCGTCGTACGCTCATGCAGGATCCGTCGCTGTCGAAGCTGTCTATTAGCGACCATGGAAGAATAGCACCGAGCTGAGCTCAATTTTTCTTACCCGTCTTGGGGATCCGTCAGTCTGCTCCGGTTATCTAATACGATGTGGTGATACCGAAATGGAATCCTGTGCCGATGGAGTGGGTGCTGCTGAAGTGTGCATCGGAATGAATTATTGGCCAGATTGTGCGTAACATGAAATACATTTGGTACACCTACTCCCAGTCCTAATGGGAAAAACTGGGTATCGCACATCACGTCGGATCCAAGACTTTGCCGCACGGTGTGGAGGGAGGAAAAATAAATACTTCAATGTTTGGGTATGCAATTTTGCAAATGTTGATGTTTGGTTAGTGCGGATGATGAGAAAATAATATTATGGCAGAGATTGCATTTTGTTCGGCAGCGTATGCTCTTGACAGCTGGTTGCCCGTACTGGTGGAAAGGGAAAAATGTCTTATTATGGGAGTTATGTGGAATGAAGTGTTTCCTGAAAATGATTTCTTGGTAGTATTTGGAACAAAAATGAACACTGGCCATGCAAATAAAAATCTGAATTCTTATTTACCTTTGATGGAAACGTTTGAACCGGAAGTCCAAAAACACAATAACTAAATTTGTTTTCATTATAAAATCAATAACTCTCTAGAGTCACGAGCTATTATTAGTAGAGGTTCTACACGCACACAGTGCCTTTGAAAGAAAAGTGCCTTGCAGTCCGGCAGGAAAAAAATATTAAATGGTAAAGTTATAATCAATTGAGGATGTGTAAATAATAACTTTGTGTTACAGTTCATAAATAAGAAGCGAAATTATAAAAATGTTACGAAGTGTCATGACAATAATGTCATTCTTACATTATTCTTTCGCAATTTACGAATTCATCTAAGCCCTGCTTTATTAGCCGACACAAATCTCCAATTTTCTTCTATCATTCTTAGTCAGGGGGAAGATAAAATAAACCAATGAGACAGTGGCGTAGCCAGAAAATTGGTCTGGGGGGGGGTTTCCGAAAAAAAAAATTTCGAAAAAAAAAATTTGTTCTGAAAATTTTGTCTTTGGGGGGGGTTTTATGCCCAAAACCACCCCGTGGCTACGCCACTGCAATGAGAATAAAATTCCTGTAAATACAAAATTTTATTTTATTGTTCACAAACCAGTATCTTTATCCTAGATTTATTTATTTCCTAAAAAAATGTTCTTTTAAACAAATACTGACTATGTTGTGCGGGCCAAGATTCCTTCATGTTTCTCCAAGCTAATCAACCGTCAGATATCTGCGAGAAAAGTTGATGGAGGACAGAAAATTCGGTTTCCAGCAACATCCGTTCCATCTAGGGTACGAAACAAGTTCATACTTTGCTAGCCTAGGGGACGTGCTCCAGAGCGCCTTCGAACCATCGGCCATCTCGAAGGCGTTCAACTGCACTTGGTGTCCACTATACAGTATTTAAACAGTTAACCACCAATTGGCGGATTGAAAATTCTCCAGAAAAAGGCTAGCCTTCATCCACATTGTTTCTTCTCCCGCCGATCCTTTCGAGTATTATTCGGCAACTCAGCGTCCAAAACTTACGAGGCGGATGCTTTGCGCGGTCGGAAAGTAAATCATAGCTTCTAATTCCAAGAAGGCTATTCATTTGGTAAGCTGTGCTTATTTGTTGTTCATTGGCGAATCCCAATTTATTTTCGATTACCTATGCGCTTTTCCAATTACTAACGGCAACAAAACTAAAATCTCTTGAAAATTTTCATTTTACTGCTATCGAACGAACGTAAGGCGAAGTCAGTGAGCAATACAATCAGAAGCGTGCGTTGAAGTAAGACGCTGCAAACATTTATTCACATGGATGGCATCAGTAACAGCTTAGTAAATTTTCTCTTAGTATTCTGATTTTGGTTTTTTACTGTTGGCAGCAAAATAACAAGCTCACGTCAAAAGAAGACGCAGCGAAAATGTCTTCGCAAAAGGGGTTGTCGTACCACGCACATGGAAAATCAGTATTTTGAAAGAAAATCCCAATTCACTGCTACTGACGCCAATGATTTAAGACACCGCGTCATCCATCCGAATACATTTTTGCAGCGTCTCCCTCCGACGAGCGCTTCCACTGCTACCAACTCCAACTATCTGCCGTCTTCAAGCGGTTATGATATGTACATTGAAGAAAATTGGTCTCGGATCCACCTTCTCGTGTCTAAAATAGTTTCTGAGATTCTGATTCTGATTCTGAGAAAAACCGATTTTTCTATGCACAATGCGCTACTAACAGCAACAAAACGATTGTCCGTACATTGCGTGGAAATTTAACTTGAGTGCTGCTGCTGTCGACGACGGCCTCTCGATGATTCACTTTCAGCTGAGAGTGAGCTGTCGGCGAAGGCCAATAGATGATTGCGATGCACATACGGTATTGGTTAGCTCACCGATTTTTAACAATGCCTAGTGAAATTCAATTCTCAATAAATAAGCTTTTTCAATCCATTTTTTCTTAAAGTAAGGCAAAATCTTAAAGAGTTCGTCGATCGTTCGGGAATCCTACCGGGATTTTTTGAATTTCCGACGGGAATCGTTTCGGGATTCAACGGGAATTCTTTCAGGACTTCGACAGGTATCCTGTCGGGACTTCGACAGGAATCCTTTGGGGATTGTGTTCGGGACTCCGACGGGAATCCTGTCGAGATCTCGACGGTAATGCTTTCGAGATTCCGAAAGAAATCTTTTGGGGATTCTGACGGGAATCCTTTCGGGATTCCCACGGGAATCCTTTCGGGACTCCAACAGGAATACTTTCGAGATTCCAGCTGGAATTTTTCGGGATTCCGATGGTACCGTCAACTGGGGGGAAGATGATCATTTTAAGACAAAACATGCAACAACAATGTGTGTTTACATTTTAAATTGAAACAAATATTTTCAAACATGTACTGCTATATACATTGCAATAATCAACAACTTTAGTTTTCTGAAATGTGTTCTGCATTTATTAAAATAAATTAAATTATCACACATTTTTTGGAGTAATCTGGTTTGGGGTGAAGTTGATCAAAACAGCTCTACTAAATCATTATGACCTAGTAGTCAAAATACACTAGGTTATTTGTATGAATGTTGAATTTACTACGTAAAGAAGTCTACGAAGTCAATATTTGAAACGAAAATAGCGTCATTTATGACTATCTCTCTCTTCTTCCACAAAATACATTTACATGATTATAATCGAAAACTCGGATTTCTACCAGCGGTAACATTACTTGAACTGAGAATATTGGTGACTACTGCGTTTCATAAAAAAATTGGCACTTTGACTTGACATCAAATGATCATCTTTACCTCAATGATCATCTTCCCCCAGTTGACGGTAATCCTTTCGGGATCTCGACGGAAATGCTTTCAGGATTTCGAAGGAAATCTTTTGGGGATTCCGACGGGAATACTTTAAGGATTTCGACGGGAATCCTTTCAAGATTCCGACGAGAATCCTTTCGGGATTCCAACGGGAATCCGTTCGGGATTTCGACGGAAAAACTTTCAGGATTCCAACGAGAATCCTTTCTGGATTCCGACGGGAGTTTTTTGAGATTTCTACGGGAATTCTTTCGGGATTCCGTCGAGAATCCTTTCGGAATTCTAACGGAAATCATTTCAGTATTTTCCTCAAGATTCCGACGGGAATCCTTTCGGGATTCCGACGGGAATCCTTTCGGGATTCCGACGGGAATCCTTCGGGATTCCGACGGAATCTTTCGGGATTCGACGGGAATCCTTTCAGGTTCCGACAGGAATCCTTTCTGATCCGAGTCAACTTTCGATTCCGAGGGAATCCTTTCGGGATTCCGACGGAATCCTTTCGGGATTCCGACGGGAATCCTTTCAGGATTCCTGACGGAATCCTTTCGGGATTCCGACAGGAATCCTTTCGGATTCCGACGGAATCCTTTCGGGATTCCGACGGAATCCTTTCGGGATTCCGACGGGAATCCTTTCGGGATTCCGACGGAATCCTTTCGGGATTCCTGACGGGAATCCTTTCGATTCCGACGGAATCCTTTCGATTCCTGACGGAATCCTTTCGGGATTCCGACGGGAATCCTTTCGATTCCGACAGGAATCCTTTCGGGATTCCGACGGGAATCCTTTCGATTCCGACGGGAATCCTTTCGATTCCGACAGAATCCTTCGGGATTCCGACGGGAATCCTTTCGGGATTCTGACGGGAATCCTTTCGATTCCGACGGGAATCCTTTCGATTCCGACGGAATCCTTTCGATTCCTGACGGAATCCTTTCGGGATTCCGACGGGAATCCTTTCGGGATTCCGACGGGAATCCTTTCGGGATTCCGACGGGGAATCCTTTCGGGATTCCGACGGGAATCCTTTCGGGATTCGACGGGAATCCTTTCGATTCCGACGGGAATCCTTTCGATTCCGACGGAATCCTTTCAGGATTCCGACGGGAATCCTTTCAGGATTCCGACGGGAATCCTTTCGGGATTCCGACGGAATCCTTTCGGGATTCCTGATCGCTTCGGGATCTGACGGGAATCCTCGATTCCGATTGAATCCTTTCGGGACCTGAGTTCCTGGATCCCGACGGGAATCCTTTTCGGGATTCCGACGGGAATCCTTTCGGGATTCCGACGGGAATCCTTTCGATTCCGACGGGAATCCTTTCGATTCCGACGGGAATCCTTTCGGGATTCCGACGGAATCCTTCGGGATTCGACCTGACGGAATCCCTTCGATCTGACGGAATCCTTTCGGGATTCCGACGGGAATCCTTTCGGGATTCCTGACGGGAATCCTTTCGGGATTCCGACGGAATCCTTTCGGGATTCCGACAGGAATCCTTTCGATTCCGACGGAATCCTTTCGGGATTCCGACGGAATCCTTTCGGGATTCCTGACGGGAATCCTTTCGATTCCGACGGGAATCCTTTCGGGATTCCGACGGAATCCTTTCGACCTGACGAATCCTTTCGGGATTCCGACGGGAACTTTCGATTCCGACGGAATCGCTTTCTGGATTCCTGACGGGAATCCTTTCGATTCCTGACGGAACTCGATCCTGACGGAACTCTTCGATTCCTGACGGAATCCTTTTTCGAACTTTCGATTCCGACGGAATCCTTTCAGATTCCGACGGAATCCTTTCGACCTGAACCTTTCGGGATTCCGACGGAATCCTTTCGGATTCCGACGGGAATCCTTCCGGGATCTCGACGAGGAATCCTTTTCGGGATTCCGATTTAAACTTTCGATTCCGACGGAATCTTTCGATCTGATTCCGACGGAACTTTCGATTCCGACGGGAACTCTTCGATCTGATCGGAATCCTTCGACCTGATCGGAATCCTTCTGGACCTGACGGAATCCTTCGGGATTCCGACGGGAATCCTTTCAGATTCCGACGGGAATCTTTCGGGATTCCGACGGAATCCTTTCGATCCTGACGGAATCTTTCGACCTGGATTCCGACGGAATCTTTCTGGATTCCGACGGAATCCTTCTTTCGGGATTCCGACGGGAATCCTTTCGGGATTCCGACGGAATCCTTTCGATGAACCTTCCGGACGGAATCCTTTCAGAGATTCCGACAGGAATCCTTTCGATCCGACGGAATCCTTTCGGGATTCCGACGGAATCCTTTCAGGATTCCGACGGGAATCCTTTCGGGATTCCGACGGGAATCCTTTCGATTCCGACGGGAATCCTTTCGGGATTCCGACGGAATCCTTTCGATTCCGACGGAATCCTTTCGACCTGATTAATCCTCGATTCCGACGGAATCCTTTCGGGATTCGACGGACGTAACTTTCCGGGACTTTCTGGATTCCTGACGGAATCCTTCGGGATCATTGACGGAATCCTTCGGGACCGATGGAACTTTCGATTCCGACGGGAATCCTTTCGATTCCGACAGGAATCCTTTCGGGATTCCGACGGAATCCTTTCGGGATTCCGACGGGAACTTTCGGGATTCCGACGGGAATCCTTTCAGATTCCGACGAATGAGATTCGACCTGACGGAATCCTTTCGGGATTCCGACGGAATCCTTTCGGGATTCCGACGGAATCCTTTCGGGATTCCGACGGGAATCCTTTCGGGATTCCGACGGAATCTCGGGATTCCGACGGAATCCTTTCGATTCCGACGGGAATCCTTTCGATTCCTGACGGAATCCTTTCGATTCCGACGGAATCCTTTCGATTCCGACGGAATCCTGGATTCGACGGGAATCCTTTCGGGATTCCTGACGGGAATCCTTTCGATTCCGACGGAATCCTTTCGGGATTCCGACGGAATCCTTTCGATTCCGACGGGAATCCTTTCGATTCCGACGGAATCCTTTCGATTCCGACGGAATCCTTTCTGATTCCGACGGGAATCCTTTCGATTCCGACGGGAATCCTTTCGGGATTCCGACGGGAATCCTTTCGATTCCGACGGGAATCCTTTCGGGATTCCTGACGGAATCCTTTCCGATTCCGACGGGAATCCTTTCGGGATTCCTGACGGAATCCTTCGGGATTCGAGGGGAATCCTTTCGATTCCGACGGAATCCTTTCGGGATTCCGACGGAATCCTTTCGGGATTCCGACGGAATCCTTTCAGGATTCGACAGGAATCCTTTCGGGATTCCGACGGAATCCTTTCGGGATTCCGACGGGAATCCTTTCGGATTCCGACGGGAATCCTTCGATCTGACGGGAATCCTTTCGATTCCGACGGGAATCCTTTCGATTCGACAGGAATCCTTTCGATCCGACAGGAATCCTTTCGATCCTGACGGAATCCTTTCGGGATTCCGACGGAATCCTTTCGGGATCCTGATTGACACTTCGGGAATCACTCCGGGATTCCGACGGGAATCCTTCGATTCCGACGGAATCCTTTCGGATTCCGACGGAATCCTTTCGATTCCGACGGAACTTTCGGGATTCCGACGGGAATCCTTCGGGATTCCGACGGGAATCTTTCGGATTCCGACGAATCCTTCGATTACCTGACGAGAATCCCTTTCAGGAATCACTCGGGATTCCGACGGAATCCTTTCGATTCCTGACGGAACTTTCTGGGATTCCGACGGGAATCCTTTCCGGGACCTCGACGGAACTTTCGAGTTCTGACGGAATCCTTTCGGGATTCCGACGGAACCTTCTGAGATTCGACGATCGGAACTCCCTGGATTCGACGGGAATCCTTTCGATTCCGACGGAATCTTTCTGGATTCCTGACGGAATCCTTCGATTCCGACGGGAATCCTTTCGATTCCGACGGAATCCTTCGATTCCGATTTGAATCTTTCGAACTTGGATCCGACGGGAATCCTTTCGGGATTCCGACGGAATCCTTTCGGGATTCCTGACGGAATCCTTTCAGGATTCCTGACGGGAATCGCTTTCGGGATTCGACGGAATCCTTTCGGGATTCCGACGGGAATCCTTTCAGGATTCCGACGGAATCCTTTCGGATTCCGACGGAATCCTTTCGGGATTCGACGGGAATCCTTTCGGGATTCCGACGGGAATCCTTTCGATTCCGACGGGAATCCTTTCGGGATTCCGACGGAATCGCTTTCGGGATTCCGACGGAATCCTTTCGGATTCCGACGGAATCCTTTCAGGATTCCGACAGGAATCCTTTCAGGATTCCGACAGGAATCCTTTCAGGATTCCGACAGGAATCCTTTCGGGATTCCGACGGGAATCCTTTCGATTCCGACGGAAACCTTTCAGGATTGGATTCCAGGGAATCCTTTCGAGGATTCCGGCGACAGGAATCGCTTCCGGAGATTCTGACGGGAATCTTTCGGGATTCGACGGGAATCCTTTCTGGAGTCTAGACAGGGAATCCTTTCGGGATTCCGACGGAATCCTTTCAGATTCCGACGGAATCCTTTCGGGATTCCGACGGGAATCCTTTCGGGATTCCGACGGAATCCTTTCGGGATTCCGACAGGAATCCTTTCGATTCCGACGGAATCCTTTCGGGATTCCTGACGGGAATCCTTTCGATTCCGACGGAATCCTTTCAGGATTCCGACGGGAATCCTTTCGGGATTCGACGGAATCCTTTCGGGATTCCGACGGGAATCCTTTCAGGAATTCCGACGGGAATCCTTTCAAGACCTGACGGGAATCCTTCGGTTCAGGATTCGATCTGACGGAATCCTTTCGATTCCGACGGAATCCTTTCGGGATTCCGACGGAATCCTTTCGGGATTCTGACGGGAATCCTTTCGACCGGGATTCCGACAGGGGAATCCTTTCGATTCCGACGGAATCCTTTCAGGATTCCGACAGGAATCCTTTCGGGATTCCGACAGGAATCCTTCGATTCCGACGGAATCCTTTCGGGATTCCGACGGGAATCCTTTCGGGATTCCGACAGCAATCGTTTCGGGATTCCGACGGAATCCTTTCAGGATTCCGACGGAATCCTTTCAGGATTCCGACGGGAATCCTTTCGGGATTCCGACGGAATCCTTTCGATTCCGACGGGAATCCTTTCGGATTCCGACAGGAATCGCTTTCGGGATTCCGACGGGAATCCTTTCGATTCCGACGGAATCCTTTCGATTCCGACGGAATCCTTTCGATTCCGACGGGAATCCTTTCCGGGATTCCGACGACGGAATCCTTTCGGGATTCCGACGGGAATCGCTGGATTCCGACGGAATCCTTTCGGGATTCCGACGGGAATCCTTTCGGGATTCCGACGGGAATCCTTTCGGGATTCCGACGGGAATCCTTTCAGATTCCGACGGGAATCCTTTCCGGGATTCCGACGGAATCTTTCGGGATCCGACGGGAATCCTTCGAGGATTCCGACGGGAATCCTTCGACCTGATCGGAATCCTTTCCGATCCGACGGAACTTCAACCTGACGGAACCTTTAGGACCTTGACGGAATCCTTTCCGGGATTCCGACGGGAATCCTTTCGGGATTCCGACGGAATCCTTTGGGATTCCGACGGGAATCCTTTCGGGATTCCGACGAGAATCCTTTCGGGACTCCGACGGGAATCCTTTCGGGATTCCGACGGGAATCCTTTCGGGATTCCGACGGGAATCCTTTCAGGATTCCGACGGGAATCCTTTCAGGATTCCGACGGGAATCCTTTCAGGATTCCGACGGGAATCCTTTCAGGATTCCGACGGGAATCCTTTCAGGATTCCGACGGGAATCCTTTCAGGATTCCGACGGGAATCCTTTCAGGATTCCGACGGGAATCCTTTCAGCATTCCGACGGGAATCCTTTCCGGATTCCGACGGGAATCCTTTCCGGATTTCGACGGGAATCCTTTCCGGATTCCGACGGGAATCCTTCAGGGATTCGACGGAAATCCTTTCAAGATTCCGACGGAATCCTTCAGGGATTCCGACGGAAATCCTTTCGATCCGACGGGAATCCTTTCAGGATTCCGACGGAAATCCTTTCGGATTCCGACGGGAATCGCTTTCGGGATTCCGACGGAATCCTTTCAGGATTCCGACGGGAATCCTTTCAGGATTCCGACGGGAATCCTTTCAGGATTCCGACAGGAATCGCTTTCAGGATTCCGACGGAATCCTTTCGGGATTCCGACGGGAATCCTTCAGGATTCCGACAGGGAATCCTTTCGGGATTCCGACGGGAATCCTTTCGGGATTCCGACGGAATCCTTTCAGGATTCCGAAGAATCCTTTCGGGATCCGACGGGAATCTTTCGGGATTCCGATTGGAATCCTTTCGATTCCGACGGAATCCTTTCGGGATTATGACGGGAATCCTTTCGGGATTCCGACGGGAATCCTTTTAGATTCCGACGGAATCCTTTAGGATTCCGACGGGAATCCTTTTAGGATTCCGACGGGAATCCTTTAGGGATTCCGACGGAATCCTTTAGATTCCGACAGGAATCTTTAGGATTCCGACGGGAATCACAGGATTCCGACGGAATCCTTTTAGGGATCTGACGGGAATCTTTAGGATTCCGACGGAATCCTTTTAGGATTCCGACGGAATCCTTTAGGATTCGACAGGAATCCTTTCGGGATTCCGACGGGAATCCTTTAGGATTCCGACGGAATCCTTTAGGATTCCGACAGGAATCCTTTCAGGATTCCGACGGAATCCTTTAGGATTCCGACGGAATCCTTTAGGTATTCCGACGGAATCCTTTCGGTATTCCGACGGGAATTCTTTAGGGATTCTGATGGGAATCCTTTGAGGATTCCGACGGAATTTTTAGGGATTCCGACAGGAATCCTTTCGGACTCAAGGAAATCCTTTCGGGATTCCGACGGGAATCCTTTCTGAATTCCGATGGGAATCTTTTCGGGATGCCGCCGGGAATCCTTTCGGAATTCCAACGGAAATCATTTCGGTATTTTTTTTAGGGATTCAAACGGGAATCCTCCCACTATTTCGACGGGAATCCTTTCGAGGATCTGACGGAAATCTTTCCTTGACTCCGACGGAATCCTTTCGAGACTCCGGCGAGAACCCTATCGGGATTTTTTCGGGATTTGGACGGGAATCCTTTTAGGATTCCGACGGGAATCCTTTCGGGACTCCAACGGAAATACTTTCGGGATTCCAATTGGAATTCTTTCGGGATTCCAATGGGAACCCTTTTGGGATCTCGACGGAAATGCTTTCGAGATTCCGAAAGGAATCTTTTGAGGATTCCAGCGGGAATCCTTTCGGGATTTCGACGGGAGCTTTTCGGGTGTCCAAAGGGAATTCTTTCGGGATTCCAACAGGAATCCTTTTCCGGATTCCGACGGAAATCTTTCTGGAATCTGACGGAAATCCGACGGGATTTCGACGGGAATCCTTTCGGGATTCCGACGGAAATCTTTTCCGGATTCCGACGGAAATCTTTCTGGAATCTGACGGAAATCCTTTCCGGATCCTGACGGAAATCCTTTCCGGTTTCCGACGGAAACCCATTCGGGATTTCAACGGAAATTCTTCTAGGTTCCTTAGGGAATCCTTCCTGTCGTAATCCCGAAAGGATTCTCGTTGGAATCTCGAAATGATTTTCGTCGGAATCCCGAAAGGATTCCGAGATCGGTATCGCGAGACGACTATCATCGGGATCCCGTAAGTACTAAGATCAGAATCTTGAAAGCATTTCCATCGAAATCCCGAAAGAATTCGCTTCGAAACCTCGGAAGGATTCACATTGGGATCCCAAAAAGATTCCTATCAGGATTTCAAAAAGTTTCCCATCGAAAATTTTGTCGAGACCCCGAAAGGATTCTCATCGGGATCATAGAAGATTCCCATCATTATCCCGAAAGGATTCCCATTGGAATTGCAAAACGATTCCCATCGGGATCTCGAAACGTTTCCTATCGAAATCTTGAAAGGATTCGCATCAGAATCCCTAAAGGATTTCCATCCAAATCTCGGAAGAATTTTCATCGGAATTTCTTGAAGGATTAGCATCGGGATTCCGATAGAATTTTCATCGGTATTCTGAAATGATTTATATCGGGTTCCCGAAATGATTCAAAAGGATTGTCACCCAAAAGGATTCCCGACGAGATCATGAAATGATTGCCGTGTGATCTCGAAAGGATTTCCGTCGGATCGAGAAAGGACTTCCGACGGGATCCTGGAAGGATTCTCTTGGAGCTCCGAAAGGATTCTCATTGCGATCCCAAAAAGATCCTCATCGATATCCCATAAGGATTCTACTTCGGAACCTTCTCAATGTAAACAATGTAAACAGGAATTGTCTTCGCTAATAAGCGTTTGTAATATGCTAATTTCGCGCTAGTATTGGCAGCTAGTGCATTGTCCGCTAGAACTAGCGTAATTGTTAACAAGCCATTTAATTGACTTGCCAACAGTTCAACTTTCTTTTCGTTCGAGTGAATTGAACGAATATTTTTAGATATTTAACTCGCGTTTAATTCACTTATCGGGGCGAGAAAAAAAACTGATTTTTTTTATTTCCTTCTTCCATAAGTTTTGCAGATTTTGAAGAGGTGGGTGCATGAGTTGACAAAAGAAAAAAAATTGTTGTTCAAATTTCACATTTTTTACTTTTAGTTTATAAAAGTCGGTGTTCTTTTAACCCGCCTGAACATGATTTTCAATAAATATTGAGATTCATTTAAATAATAGTTTGTTCATGAGCTGTACTGCCGTGATTCGCATAAGAGTCCCATGTCGACTTTTGACGGTTTTTATTTTATTTCACAAATAAGCTTAAAATGAACTCATCTTTAAAAAAACGGATAAAATAATAGGCTTTGTTCTAGAAATTAGAAAATCAAAACCCACTTGTGTTGTCCCATCTTGCTATTTATTCGCATAACAGTCACATTCTAGATTTTGATACACTCTCGCACAAAACATCAATGTAATTATGATCCATTTAATAGTTCCATAGCAATGTATGCAGATAAAGAATATCATGCTAAATTTTCAGAAAGATTGCTGGTTTGATCGATTTATTAGATTTTTTTTTATTTCTCCATGTAAAACGAGTTTGCTAAGTTCAACAGCATATTTCTCAAGTTGAAGAAAACTGACATGGGACGCTTATGCGAATAGGGGCAGTGTATCAAGTATACAAAGAAGAAAATATTGTGAATCGTATAAAATACGGCAGACTTCAGTGGGCTGGTTACCTTGTGCGAATGTCGGAAGAAAGAACAGCGAAAACAATATTTGACAGAGAACCAGATAGGGTCCGGCGACTCCGTGGAATGGCACGAACACGCTGGCTGCACGCGGTGGAATCGGACCTGGGGATCCTGAACATCGCCCAAGACCGACGATTATGGAACTCTACAATACGCTAGGCATAGACGTAACGACGCTGTAGCCAACCAGGTATCCAGGTAGGTAAAAGTTTGTTTTAAATTAGACTTACTAAAAAATAATTTACAAAATAGTGAGGTGTGTGAATTACGGTTCAAATGTGCTAGTTGAGGGGAACAGTTCCGGTACTACGGTTTGTCCATCTTTAATATGAACACAATCCAGTTCCAACTCAATCGCTTTACTATTCCATTCTAGATGGTAAATACACTCTGCTCATAATTTGCGACTCATTAAGCATGCTCAACATCCCAATTTGAAACAAATTAATCGTCAGTTTACTTGAACACCTTCAACAAGATCCCCAACAAACCATTCTTGTGCAGATCTTCCTATACTGACTGGCTGGTGCGGTGCAGAACTGTCGTCGCCAAACCATCTCCGGCTCGTGCTGGGTGCCGTGTCTAATTACTCCTTTCAGCATAAACAAATCATTTATACCCGAGCACGAACATAAAACCCAGCGGGGGATTGACATTGGCTGCCCAGTGGTGGGCACTCCTTCGCTGGAATGACACAAAGTCACCGAACGCCAGATGAAATCTCAATAATATTGTTTAATATTTTAATTGAAATTATTCTTCTGATTTCAATACATGATATTATGCTTGACGGTAGTTAACGTCAAGCATAATATCATGTATTAAGCTTCTTCACCAATGAAATTATGCAAAAACGAAGATTACGTTAACGTTTTCCTTCCAAATTAATTCTACATAACATCATTCAACTTTTACTTTTACTTTTGAAATCGAATTTCGACCAACTGCCCGCCACTGTACACCGCAACGATCTAGCCAGTGGCAGTCATCCGATGTGTATGTGCAACAGCGAATAAACATCGATTTAATTAAAATTGATTCCCATTCGTTTTGCCCATTTCACTGTACACTGGACTGCCAATGCCAGGAGCCACCTACACCGCATCTTACCTCCATGATGCCATATCTCTGTCCAGCTCAACGTCTGCTGGCTGGACGGCAGTTTTGTCTTCTGTTTTTTTTTTTGTTTCAACCTTCTGGAAGTACATACGTTTGCATACTTAGTTACTTACTTACTTGTGCCTTTGGACATCGTGTGTGGGCTGAATTCTGCAATTTTTCACGATTCTTCGCAATTGGAGTTAATTTAAATGCAAATGATTGTCGTCGGCTGATTTTTTTTTCCTCTTCACTCCCCCAAGCCAGGCAATCCAACGAGTGGTCAGTGTACGGCTGGATTTACGAACCGAGAAAAATGATGCATCGAGTGGTACAAATTTGTAATTCCGATGGCGTGTACCAGAGGTAATGGGATTACAGTAGTTGTCACTTTGAATTTTCTCTGTTCCTGTAGAAGATCTTCATATGACCCGGTTTGCCGCAAATCGAATTTGGAGGATTACGTTAGTTGCATAATTAATTCCATTTAAAATACTCGTGTAACCCAATAACATTGATTTTGTTTATTTGAAGTATGGCACTTAAATTTAGTTATATTAGCGTTTTTATAAATAATGGGATGAGAAGCAGAGAATGATGACATCTTTATTCTGATTTGAATTTAAGAAGGGTTATGTACAAGACACGGCAGACCGATGTAAACTACGTAAGACAGTTTTGTTCATTTCTAAAGTTAATATAGTTCCATTGTGTAAGTAGCTTAGCTTAGCTTAGCTTAGCTTTGACTGACTACACATATCTATGGTTACTACTCCGTGATTGACCAGAATCAGTGAAATTGCACAAAGAATCAACTGAATGATTGACTGGGATTGTTCAAGCATTCTCAGTGTGCAAGTTTCAGTGACTCTAAAATTCGGCGCCGGCCACGTCCTTGTAGTCAGTTAGGAAGAAGGAAGGAATATTAGTAGGTGGTTTTTGCTATTTGAAGACCGTGTTTACCTCTGCGTCTCCACAAAAACCACAGAAAGGATTATCAGTTAATTGGTAGGCATCGTTGGATCTGGATTCACTCTGATAAGCGATACGACCGTGCCATTCTTTATACACAGTGATTTTACCTAGCCATGAATCGGGCGCGAAAAGTAGTACAAACTAACTACCGGCATACCGGGCGCGCAATGCAGAACACAATATTTCGGCCGATCGCGCGATCGTTCTGCTGTCCGAAACAAGAGAAATTTCGCACTGAACTGATTTTTATTACCGGCCGCGCAAAGCAGAACACAATATTTCAGTCGATCGCGCCATCGTTCTGCTGTCCGAAACAAGAGAAATCTCGCACTGAACTCTTAATATAGTTCCATTGTGTAAGTAGATTATAAACTAATTTATTTGATTTATTATGTGAATTCATCCCGAATCAATCTATCATTAGCATTAGCATTGAGCATTTTGCACAAATTCGTAGGTAGTACAAGCCAAGAATATTGTATGAGAGTAGCATCACTCTCATCCGTTACCACAGATATTGATTTGGAACTAATCACTATCTCTTAGATGGAAGTATTGCACTCTCCAATAGTCGAGATCTGCCCTGGCCACGTCCTTGCGAATACTGAGGAAAGGGAAGGATGGTTAGTTGGACACCTACTTAAGAAAGATGCAGAGAACTATGAGGAGGGTGCCACGGTAGGTTTTGGAATTGTATGGGAGGTTATAACAGTAGGAATAGTTTAGGAAGAACGTGAAACACGGAAAGAACTAAGATAGAAATACAAAGTAGGAATGGGACGAGCCTGGAATTGAACCCACGACCTCCTGCTTATAAGGCAGAAGCGGTAACCAGTAGACCACCGAGCTCGTCTAGCATTCATCCCGAATCAGTGGCGTAGCCACGGGAGTGGTTGTGGACACAACCCCCCCCCCACCCAGAGACAAAATTTTTAGAAGAAATTTTTTTTTCGAATTTTTTTTCAGAAACCTCCCCCCAGACCAATTTTCTGGCTACGCCACTGTCCCGAATCAATCCATCAATCAATAAAATGGTGGCCCTGAAAAGAATCGATTTATTTTCAATAATGCGCTCGGACCGATACTGACGCCATGATTCCACTGATTCGGGTCCATTTTCTATTGCTACTCTTCTCAATAATACGAGAAGAAGCTTATGAGAAAAAATCACAGGACGCCTCTTATTTGCCACAGTCACAAGCGGTTGCACTTTGGAGAAATCTATTTGGTGCCAAAATGAGGTGGACTTAAAACACTGGATGCAGAGGTGTGCGCCGGTCCGATATTCGTCGGCGGCGGCGTTTTCGGCGTCACGCCGAAAGTAATTTACCCGGCGGCGGCGTGAATCGGCGTGGCGATTTTTTCATTTAGTTTTTCTAAGATTTTTTTTTGCATTTTTCGGGGTATTTTCAAGAGATTAAATAAAGAATTTTTCTAATAAACCCAAAATTTGGAAAATATTTTCGGATTGTTCGAAGTTTCGAGAAATCTTTGTAATTACCAAGAGAAGCTCTTATGAATTCTTAGATAAAATTGTTTGGAATTCCAGCAGAAAATTTGTCGCAATTTACATGAGAAACTTCAGAATTTTTACAAAAAAAATTTCTTAACTTATACAGGAAAAACTTCGGAAATTTATGAAAAGTTCTTGTTGAGTTTCTGTAGAGTATTCTTCCATTTGCACAGGACAGAACATTATTGATAATTGTAGTAGAGTGCGGCTGGTTGAATGGGTGTTTTACCGTTGGCTTTCTCAGTCTAGAATAATAAAGACGGCTAGTTTGGCATGACCAACGATAAGTCAGACAATTCTTAAGAATTTCCGCGGGAGACTCTAAGGAGTTTTCGAGAAAAATTCTCTGGAATTTTCAGGAGAAATTCTCCGTAAGTTCAACGGAAACTTCTTTAGAAAGTCCGCGGAGGATTGTTTTGTTTGAAAATGATTCAACGAAAAATTGTTCGAAATTATTGGAATTCTACGGGAAATTCTTTGTACAGTAGACGTTCGATAACTGAAAGTCGTTTAACTGCAATGCTTTTAACTGCATTTCGAAAGTTACATCAGTTTTACAGTTATCGAACAGCTGAGCTGCAAAACTATGCCAAAGTCGATGATAACTGCATAGCGGTGAACAATCAAATGCACTTCTATTTTGACGACGTCTGACAATTGTTTGACGTCTAGAATGCGTCATGTTGCAGTTATCGAACGACTAGTGTATTGTCCTTAAGACATTCTTGGGAAATTCCAATGGCCGAAATGCGTAAGTTCGAACTGGTAATTTGGCCGAAAAAGTCGTTTTCCCTAACAGGTCGTTTGGCCGAATAGGTCATCAGCCCAAAAATGCCGTTTGGCCGATATGGTCGTTTGACAGAATGGGTCATTTTCCCGAAAATATCGTTTAGGCCAACAGGTCATACGGCCAAATATCAATAACTGAATGGGTAATTTAGTTCATAATATCCATCCGTTTGGCCTAATGACATTTACGTTGAAAAGACTGTTGAACGAAGTTTCGTAACCTCTCTACTTTTGAGTCGATGCTGGCATTTGAGCCAAAAGTCATCTAACCAAATCCCATTAAGCTGAATTGGGTCCTAAGAAGAAGAATTAAAATTCGATTTTCTTTCAGGGAACAATGAAGCTTATCATACTGAACGCATTCGTTTTTACTCCAACTCAAAAGTCACAAGGAACATTATTTAATTTGAAATTTAAAAATAGAAGGAAAATGCTCTCTCGACATATTTGGTCTTGTTTGACTTACAGAATTATATGATTCAAACGTACTAGCAAAATACCGCAGGGCACTTGACTTAACCTTTACCAGTTATTATATAAGCATGACATTTTGAGTTGATGGTTCATTCGTTCTAAAATGTTGCTTTTTCAGCAACAAACGTTGCTTAGTCTGAAACATGTCTTCAAAAGTCTCAAACACAAAAATATCATATTTACAGACTTAGACTATTAACAGAATTTGTATAACATCGGTTCATGTATTCTTGACCGATGCACTATCGTTTGCAACCATGAACGATTTAGAGCTTTTGGACCCAATTGAACATTTATCCGAAACTGTTATCAGGTCAAAAATGGTTTGACCAAAAATGTATTTTTACCGAAAACGACATACAGCCGAAATGGAAATTCAGCCGAACTGGTAATTTTGCCGAAAAAAAGCGTTAAACCAAATAGATCATTTGACCGAAAAGTCCGTCCAAATTTTCCTTTTGGCTGTACATCACTTTCGGCCAAACTACATTTTCAGTCAAATCAGTTTTGATCTGGTAACATTTCCGTGAATCGTTTTGGTATCTGGCTAGATGTTTTTTGGCCTTAAGTCCAGTATCGACTTAAAAATAGAGAGACCACGGAATTCTGTTCAATGGTCAATTGACAAAAAGACCATTTCGCCAAACAAGAGTAGTCATTTCTGACCATATTACCCGTTCAGTACGATGTTCAGTCATTGAAATTTGGCTGTATGACCCCGTTGAACCAAATGACATTTTTGGCCAAATGGCCCATTCTGTCAAAAACTATTTCTGCTAAATGGCATTTTTGGGCAACGATAGTTTCGGCCAGACGACCTGTAAGGGCAAACGGCTTTTTCGGCCAAATTACCAGCTCGGCCGCCTGTCACTTTCGGTCTTATTGGAATGGAATGAAACTTACCAAAAATTTATTGTTAATTGTCGACTGGAATTAAAGTTGCTTATGGATGTGGCTTTCTTAGTCTGAGGATAATCAAAACTACTAGATTTTGAAATTACCCGACGTTTCGGCCGAATGTATTTGGCCTTTTTCAAGGGAAATTATTTGTCAACCGTTTTTCGTTCGCGAATTAATGCTTTAAAACATGCAACAGGTATTAATTCGCGAACGAAAAACAATCCTCAAAAATTCCGAGCATTTTTCCGATGTTTTAAAGTTGGCTATGCCAAACTAGCCGTTTAATGATTAATTTAGATTGGGAAAGTCAACGTTAAAGCATCTCTTTCACTGAAAAATTCTGTGTGAATTTTAAGGAATACTCAACAGAGACTCAATAGGAACTTTCCGTGAATATTCCGAATATTTTCCTGTAGAAAATTTGGAACAACCTCCCGTCAAAACTCTGTAGAGATTCTCGTGTAAATCCCAAACAATTTTTTTTAGTAATTACAAAGAGTTCTCGAAACTTGAAAGTAGTTCCCGTCGAAAATCTGAAAATAATTTTCAAATGAATATTCTGGAAAAACTTGAAGAATTTCTAGGGAAGTTCATAAATTTTCTGAAGCGAAATTCTAACGATTCTCCCGTTATTGTCGTGAAAATATCCAAAATGACCAATTCAGCCGAACGACACTTTCGACCAAATGTTCATTTTGACCAAATTGCCCTTTCGATCAAACTACTATTTCGGTCGAATGACAAGTTTAGGATTTTTTTTAGTCAAAGGAACTGTTCGATCAAATGAGATTCTCGGTCAAATATTTGTAGGCTACATATCCTACCAAAGTATTTTTTTTTATTTCAACGAGAACTCCTTCGCAATTTTCACGCTTAGTTTTTACGGAGAGCTTATCGAAATTTTAACAAGATATTGTATGGAATTTTCATGGAAATAATTGGTATCTTCACGAGAAACTCTCTGAGTTTCAACGTAATGTGGTATAGAGATTTATCAGGAAATTATACGGAAAATCCAATGAATCTTAGGAGTTTCCACTGAAAATTTCAATCGGCGTGGAAAATTATAGATCAGCGGCGTGACAAGTTTTAAACGGCGGCGCGCCGATGCAAAAATGTCGGCGGTGGAGGCGTTCCAAAAACTGCCGGCGGCGGCGCACACCTCTAACTGGATGATTTCACTAAAGACTAACTGATTTATTTGGCACTAATCGAACACGGTTTATTACATTCTGTTGCAGTACAATTTCCGTAAGAGCGAGTGGTTTCACGGATCATGGTTAATATCAACTGTCGTGATTTACTGAAAACTTGGTCTTTTATAATCAGTTAAGGGTTTTTGTAATAGCGAAAGGCAATAATTGTTATACTGTAGACAAAAAAGGCAATAATTGTTAGAAGTTGTGGCACGCATCGTCCACCGCTTGAGTGAGGATGGTTAACCGTTTGCTGATGACGTTACTGGTAGTCGTGATCAACGAACGTTTTCCATTTAATGATGACGTGGGTTCTTCTCCTTCGTAGCAGTTGCTTGATTGTTACATTCACTAACATTGCAACCCGTCAGCCTCACGAGTTCCCGGGTTCAAGTAAAAATGGCTTAAGCGCCACTCCCAAAGGAGACCATCTACACGGAAATAAATGCTTACCCACAGGCATGAATAAAAAATCATGAAATCATGAATCAGGTCAGTTCATGAAACCATGATTATAATTCATGATTTCAGGAACATTAATCATGGTACTAGGCAATCCTCATCAGTCAACAGTATGCATAACCGGGTATACTTCGAACACTCCATTCCCAAGAAGTAAGAACGACTGAGAGATAGCACGCCGGACTCTCGCTCAGTGTACTCGAGTTCAAATTCCCTGTTGAACTTTTTTTTTATTCTGTCGATCTTAACAACCAAATTGTAACGCATTGGTTGCGTTACGCGAAAATAAATAATGAAATCATGATTTATATTCATGGTGTATTTTCATAGCATGAAAACACGACGGATTCATGAAATCATGAATTATTTTCTCATTTCTGGGAACGAATTTTTACCCGTGTACCGCGATTGTGGGTTGCCCGACCTGTGAGACCCTTAAGGGGAGGGTTCAAGTTTTCCCAGGTGACTGGGAGGGAAACGAGTGGGCTGGCAGGGAAGCGTGACTTTACGACTGTACGTCGCTTAATAAAAAAAACCGTATTCGGACTAATGATTTCCGCCGACGACAAGATTATTGCCTTCGCGGCCGTTATCATCACCGGAACTCGACTCAAAAACCCTTCGAACGGCCTCGTCCGAATGAGAAGCTGTCCGTGGTTGGAATCGGGCCAACCATCCCAGTAAATGGACCTAAACTAATAAAATAAAACGACCGAAACGTGAAAAAACCTTCTCCCTTCACCTCATTAGATTTCTCTCATTCGACTAGATGTTCAAACACTTCCTAGCTTCAGTTTAAAACATTTATTTTCGACCATTCACAAAGAAAAAACCATTTCCTTCTTCATTTAATTTCCTCTATTCTTCTCTTCTTTACCGATTATATACTCTTATAGGCCTACTCTTCTCATTCCCTCTATCTAGCTAGCTTGTGCGATGAATTCGTGCGTTGCGACTACTGGTAACTGGGGGTGTGCAAATTAACTTTGCCGACTACCGACGCATAAACGAGACGAGCGGTAGGGCTGTCGAGACGGTGGCCACGCTAGCGGTTTAACTCGGGCTAGGGGCAAACTTCACCAAGCGCTTGGAATTATGAAAACATGCATGTACTCACGGTTCGGCGGGCGCGCCTACTGTTGGCCGTCGCCACGTGTGCGACACGCGGCCGTCTAACTCCTGCGGACTCCGAAAAAACGCTTATTCGATCGTTGCCGTCGTGCTTCACGCCATCGACGCCTCCTGGGCGTGCATCGGTGGACTTCTAGCTGTCGTGTGTAGTTGTCGCGGCGGTCGCCTCACTTGGTGGTGTAGGGGTTACCGTGCGCGCCTTGCACGCTGGGGTCGTTGGTTCGAATCCGGCTCCGAAAAACTTTTTTTGCAGCTGTTTCCGGTTGACGACCGGAACTTCTGCTCTCGGTTAGTCCACAGCTCGTTGCTCTAGCCCTGCCTAGGGCGCGGAAAATAGCGTTCGCTGCCCTCTCCGGCCGGCCACGTGAACCGCTGGGAAAATGCCTCGAAGCTGGACTGCGGGGTCGAAAACGGTCGCTGACGAAAAGGGTGGTGTGACGGGCCTCGCAAATTCTTGCCACAGATCTGTCACGGAATTCAAAATGCCGTCATACAGACGGGTTAACTCTGGCACATTAAGCACACACATCTCAGAAGTATTACCTGTCGCATCCAAATTCTACGCACTCGCACGCACTAATTTAACTGTCGCACGCACGCACTTGGGCACTTTAGCTACTCTGTTTATCTACTTGAGAGAAATTAGGAAAGAAAATCTAATTAGTTAAAACTCGAATGTTTCTTCACGCTTTCACTAGTTAACACCTGAACTTCACAACCACGGCGCGGGACTTAACTTGGACCGCTCTCGCCTCTTCCAACGACCAGAACGAAGTGAAAGAGTCAAGTTTTAAGATCCTTAGATCAAGGCGCGAGATTTCAGATCTTCGTCGCCGGAAATTACGCGAAAACAACGAAGTTGATTGTTTTCGCGAAAAGTCAAAATCATCATACCGAATACAAATCCTTTCATTATTCAGAAAACCATTTCGTCCCCACCTTTAGAGCCAGATCTTCCATCTCGCTTTACCCGAATGTTATTTTACAGAGCTGGGGTCAACGATACTTGAACCCAGGTCGATGCCCGGTCTCGCACATGTTGATTTGGCTAACGACTTTACCTTTGGCGCCAAGAATAAATCGTGAACTCATTTACTTCATGATGCAAATCATGAACAAGTGAACCAATGAACCTATGAACTCTAATCTTCCACTTGAGTGAATTCAAAAATGACCATCAACGTGAGTGGTCTCTAAACAAGGGGTAGTTCATTTCGACTTAATCTATTTGTACAACTTTAAATAACTAATAATTCTAATATTCGTGGTACTGCCACATGCCACAACATACGGAACTGTCATATTCACAGCGCATTAGCTTATGACGGTTTATAATTATTATTTTAATAGGGGAGGAGGTTCGGTTGTGGGCACCCTTTTGTGTTTGGTCCATAACTTTGGCCCTGGTTGATCTTATGTCCACATTTGCATAGCAATCGAAAGCTAAACTTATAACATTACTACTAGCAAAGAAATTAATATGATTTCATCGATTTAGAAAAAAATATTGACAATTTAGAAAATTTGACATTTTTGGACATTTTCATTTCGTGGTTCGGCTGTGGGCACCCTTGAAAACTTAGCTAAAAATAAAGAAGCATGAATAAAAACCACCCAGATTTAAAGACAAGGAATAGTTTATTCATTCTAAAAGCCAGGAGACGCTAAAAAAACTCAAATCAATTCACCTAGCAGTGATGATGCCTCGTTCGGTGCATTAAGGAGGATGTTGAAAAAATCACAAAAGAAAGGTCTAAAATAGCACTTTAGGTAAATAGGTTTTAATTTTTCATTGATTTACGTTTTATTGGTATGCATCACAGTCAAAAAAATCCTGATTAATCACCCTAGCGGCAATATTGCCTTTCTCGTTCATTTCAAAAAATAATATTTTGGCCATAAACTTTGATCCCATAGTCCGATCTGACCAATTTTCAATAGGAAACAATGGGAAAGCATTCCCCGTCGAATGCAACTTGTTGGAAGCAAATCGGTCAACGCTTTGTTCCAAAAAGTGTGTGTATAATGACTAGAGATGCCCAAAGAACAAAAATATTAAATAAACTCATTATTTCGAACAATTATGTCAAACTAATTATAAATACTGCCTTAAAATGTTATTAAAAATAAGTTAAGGGACAAATAAAACGATATTGAATGATTTATCAATAAAATGAGGGTGCCCATAACCGAACCAATAAAGGTGCCCACAACCGAATTTCGCAGCCTTTTTGGAACGAGAAGAAAAAAAAATTCGCGCTAAAATTTTGATGGCAATCGACATTGGGCTTCAAAATAGATTAAATTTACTGTGTAAATGCGCATTAGAACTCACTTTTTGAATTAAATCCTTTAATTTATGACACTTTGAAAAAGGCCAAAAAAAACTTTCGTGTTGTTTTTCTTGTACGAAAAATTTATTTGTTTCTAGTTCAAAGTAGAGATGCCCATCCGGTTTGATATTGAGCACAAAACATCATGCTATTATAGCAAACAAATGACGGTTGTCAGAATGACAGCATCTCTTATCTATCAAAAGATGCATAGGGGTGCCCATAACCGAACGGTGCCCACAACCGAACCTCCTCCCCTACTTATCTGTTGGATGAAACGAAACCTTATAACTGGTACCGCCTTCGATGCTTTGGACTATAGACCTGTGCAGCGGTTCATTAAATTCACTCACCCGATGGATTTTGACATTTGAGCGGCTCGTCTTCTCGAACAAAAGTTCATTTTGCGTTCATTATGCGACCCGCTCAAACGTCATAATTTCTTGGGGGAGTTCATTTTGCGTTAGTCTATGGTGTCAATTGCATATAGAGCTTGCTGACGTTTACTCATCCTTCTCTTTCAAGCGCATGGGGAGGATAGGATTTGTTTTCATCGGGAAACGCTTCGGAAGCGTTTCCCGATGAAAACAAATCCTATCTCCTCCGTGCGAGTGCAAGAGAAAGATGATTAACTTCAGCAAGCTCTATTGTTCGAAAATTTTCAGGATGGTTGCCCCGTTGTTACAGATGAATCAATACTCGATGAATTTGCTCCAACTGTAATAGTTATGTTCAATATTGCTCCTTTTTTCATGCTCAGCTTCTGATGTTATCGGTATTGCAGATTAATCCTTGTAGTAAATTGTACATAATTCCATTTTAAAAACAGCTGGGCAGACATAGCGTTGACGATCGGACAAATTTCAAAATAAACTTCTACACGCACATGTATTGGTGTTCAGATGGCGGCGACGATAGATGAACAGACATTTTAGTGGTACGATCAGATAGAGGACAAGAATCAATTGGAATGGAAACAACGTACAGCATTTACTGAATAGCGCATTTAATTAAAAATTATGTCGAAAAAACTGATACAAAATATGCTCCATCGAGCATCGATTTTGAATGAACTTTTAATAATTGCAAGATGCAACTCCGAACGATGCTTCATTTTGCAGTAGAGGCACCTGGGCGGCTTCGGACATTTTGAAGTTGGGTGGCGGAAATTGAAGCAACTCTCACACAGTCGCTGATCCCTGATGTAAGTTAGCCGGTTGCTCCGTCCGATCTTCAGCAAAAGGTCTAGTAAAACACCGTTAACTGTTGTCATTGAATTCGCTTGATCCGAGAGCGTCAAAGCATGGAAAAATGGCGATTTTTTGATCTCGTCACGATAGCATTTCACAACGGTTTTGCTCGATTGCACCCAAATTATTTTGTCGTTCGTGTTGTTCGTCACCAATCCTTTCAACCTTTTTTTTGGGGTGCCTTTTTGAAACACTCGCGATGCAGAAGAGAATAATGCGATAGATAATATTGCGAACGCGTCTTTTCGCACCGACACAAACTGTTGAATAATGGTGCCGCAACGATTGTGATTCGCTTTCCACTGTTCCTTTTTCAACACATGTATGTAGTGGTTACCGAACGTTAGCAGCTCATCACCGTTACCACTACTTAAGCGCAGTTCACTCAACTTTTGAACACTCGCACATTTAGCTGCAGGTTATGTATTTGTGTTATGATGCTATGTTGTTGATGTTGCTTTTATTTTATTTATTTAATGATTGGAATGTAGGTTTGTGCACCCTTAAACAAGTCTATCTTAAAATTTCTATCTCTATCAATATAACATGAATCATTGCAATTGACCACGGTAATATAGTCTTAACCTACTCTTTATCATCTCGGATCCCATATCTAAAAAAATGACGTTTTGTAAACGGTGAAACTCCCTCATTAACCTAATCACAGGCTCGTGCAGTGGGGATTAAATTAATGTGACCAGCAAGCGTCCTGCGAAACGCGGGACGCCTATCTGGATTACGTCACTGGATTGAAAATGAATCCTCCAAAAGAGCATTTCGCATTGGCCCAAAAAATATTGGAAAAATATTTGTAACGCTGTATGAATTGTAATAAATTTGTAAAACGAAGTTGAAAAATGCAGCGTCCCGCGGACGTCTGGTCACATTAGGTTAAATACTCTTCGTTGTCGTAGATTCGTCTCGTTCTGGTTCAGCTGAATTTCTCCTCTGAGGTGTCGACTCTCGGTACAATCTGTCATGATATTAGTGAAGAACACAATATCTGCTATCTTGTGACGCGTAAATATCGTATCCAGATTGGCCAAGCCACAGAGATCTTGATAGCATGGCATTTCTTCTCCTGTCCACGGAAGATTTCGAAGAGTGAACTTTACAAACTTTTTTTGGACAACTTCCAGTCGTTGAATTTGGTCAGCGTATTTGTGTTGTCAACGAGTCCAACGTACACAGCCAGTAATGCATGCAGATCGTCCAGATCCCTTCCAAACCATCTCAATAAAGCAATCAGGTGCATACCTTCCTGTACAATCCAGTTAATATGCTGGTTGAACATGAGAGCACGATCAAGAATCACTTCAAGATCACGGACGGTTAAATCTTTTAAAACAGCAGTTCTCTACCTTTTTGCCTTTCTCGTATACTAAGTATACGGTATTGCCTTTCTCGTATACTAAGTATACGGTAAAGGCTATATGATCGCTCCAAAAACAAACTTTTTATAGAAGGCCCGGAGACCCATAGTGTTATATACCAATCGACTCAGTTCGACGAATCGAGGTGATGTCTGTGTGTGTGTGTGTGTGTGTGTGTGTATGTGTGTGTGTGCGCAAAACTACTCAAAAAATGTCACTCATTTTTCGGGCACTTATCCTCAACCGATTTGCTCGCAACAAGTTTCATTCGACGCAGAATCCTGTCCCATTGTTTCCTATTTGAAATTGGCCAGATCGGACTATGGGATCAGAAGTTATGGCCAAAATACAAATTCATACGAAAAAATCGCGTAACAAATGTCACTCATTTTTCGGGCACTTATCCTCAACCGATTTGCTCGCAGCAAGTTGCATTCGACGCAGAATCCTGTCCCATTGTTTCCTATTTGAAATTGGCCAGATCGGACTATGGGTTTCGAAGTTATGGCTAAAATTATTTTTTACATAAGACACACGTACAAAATTCTGACTCATTTATCAGGCACTTATCTTTAACGGATTTTCTCGCAACAAGTTGCATTCGACGCGGAATCTTGTCCCATTGTTTCGTATTGAAAATTGGCGGAATCGGACTATGGAGTCATGGCCAAAATACATTTTTCAAAATCTCACTCATTTTAGTCACATATGTACCCTAAGCCGATTTGCTCGCAAGAAGTTGCATTCGATGCAGAATCCGGTCCCATTGTTTCCTGTTGAAAATTGGCCGGATCGGAATATAGGCTCAGAAATTATAGTCAAAATACTTTTTTTCACCAAAAGTGCATAGAAATTACTCACTCGAAAGAAACGAGAGAGGCACCATCACCGCTAGGTGGATTAATCTGGGTTTTGTTGAGAGGTACCCCTAAGAGCTTTTACATTCATTGTGGTACCCCTTTTTTTCGCTGTAAGTGAAAATAAGCATAACGCATAAGTATGAAAAAAGGATCTGAAAACTAACGGGATAAATGGCACTCCAAAAAACTGTCTGAATTTTTTGCTGTTTCGTGAAGTTATCCAATTCAAATAAATGTTTATCCATGCTCTGAGGACTTTTTGAAGCTTCTTGGAAGAAGGCTTCCGAGTCTCTTGAAAGGAGGCTTCCGAGCCTCTTGAAAGGAGGCTTCCGAGCCTCTTGAAAGGAGGCTTCCGAGCCTCTTGAAAGGAGGCTTCCGAGCCTCTTGAAAGGAGGCTTCCGAGCCTCTTGAAAGGAGGCTTCCGAGCCTCTTGAAAGGAGGCTTCCGAGCCTCTTGAAAGGAGGCTTCCGAGCCTCTTGAAAGGAGGCTTCCAGGCCTCTTGAAAGGAGGCTTGAGCCTCTTGAAAGGAGGCTTCCAGGCCTCTTGAAAGGAGGCTTCTGAGCCTCTTGAAAGGAGGCTTCCGAGCTCTTGAAAGGAGGCTGAGCCTCTTGAAGGAGGCTTGAGGCCTCTTGAAAGGAGGCTTCCAGGCCTCTTGAAAGGAGGCTTCCGAGCCTCTTGAAGGAGGCTTCCTGAGCCTTGAAAGGAGGCTTTGAGCCTCTTGAAAGGAGGCTTCTGAGCCTCTTGAAAGGAGGCTTCCAGGCCTCTTGAAAGGAGGCCTGAGCCTCTTGAAAGGAGGCTTCCTGAGCCTCTTGAAAGGAGGCTTCCAGGCCTCTTGAAAGGAGGCTTCCAGGCCTCTTGAAAGGAGGCTTCTGAGCCTCTTGAAAGGAGGCTTCCGGGCCTCTTGAAGGAGGCTTCCGAGCCTCTTGAAAGGAGGCTGAGCCTCTTGAAGGAGGCTGAGCCTCTTGAAAGGAGGCTTCCGAGCCTCTTGAAAGGAGGCTTGGGCCTCTTGAAAGGAAGGTTCCAATCCTCTTGAAAGGAGGCTTCCGAGCCTCTTTGAAGGAGGCTTCCAAGCCTCTTGAAATGAAGCTTCCGGGCCTATAGGAAGGAGGCTTCCGCGCGTCTTAAAATGAGGGTTCCGGGCCTCTTGAAAGAAGGCTTTCAAGCCTCTTGAAAGAAAGCTTCCGAGCCTCTTGAAAGGAAGCTACAATGCATCTTGAAAGGAGATTTTCGGGCGTCTTGAAAGGAGGCTTCCGAGCCTCTTGAAAGGAGGCTTCCGAGCCTCTTGAAAGGAGGCTTCCGAGCCTCTTGAAAGGAGGCTTCCGAGCCTCTTGAAGGAGGCTTCCGAGCCTCTTGAAAGGAGGCTTCCGAGCCTCTTGAAAGGAGGCTTCCGAGCCTCTTGAAAGGAGGCTTCCGAGCCTCTTGAAGCTATTTTAATTTCGACAGTGCTTCTCAGCGCACTTCGTTTTACTTTGGACCCGTTTGCGGAAGTAAAATTCCGACAAACGGTGGTAATCCTGCAGGGTCACCGGGAAAAAAACACTTAGAGGGTCACGTCTCCACGCTGGGCAATGAGCATTAATGAAAACAAGAGGAAGGGGGAGTCGCTGAATTCTCTACTTCCTTCTAAGAAACAAGGTTTCAAGACCGTCCTGCCAAAGCGCAGAAAAAATAGAAGGAAGCTAGAGACTTCAGATATTCCTTCTAACTTAAACATTCAAAATTCTCCTATCCTTCTCCTCCTTCTCCTATCGAACTGAGCAATCAGTTCGATTTGATTCATGGCGAAATTGAGCAAATCGAATCTACCTCTAGCCCAGGTGATTCGATCCATGCAAAAAATCAAAGGATTCCACCAATTGTGGTAGCTGTTCCCGAGTTTTCTGGCTGTAGGAATGGGATTTTGAGGAACCTTCAGGGGATCAAGGTTTCATTTCAGATTGCCAGGAAGTGTGACTGCCGCGTTTTGCCGGGATTCTTTGACGATCGCAAACGTCTTCGTCAGTATTTAACTGAGAAGCGCCATAAATTCTTTACATACGACGATAAAACTGAGTGATTGTTCAAAGTCGTCTTGAAAGGTTTCCCCAGTGATGATAAATCACTGAATGTTTTGTCAGCACTTCTGGCGTCCCACAAAGAAGCAACTTGGGCCTGTTATTATTCCTCATCTTTGTCAACGACGTTGCCACTTCGCTTGGGTTTAAGTGTAAGTTAATTTTCGCCGATGATTTTAAGATCTATGTTATTGTTCGCATATAGATGACTGTATTAGACATCAATCGCTGCTTAACTCATTTACCAACTGGTGTGCCGTGAATAAGCTAATTATCAGCATTACAAAATATCACTTGATGATTTTCCATTGCTCCACAAATCCGATAATGTATAACTAGTAACTACCTCATCATGCATACTGTGCTGAGCAGAGTGGACCAAGTGACGGATCTTGGTGTTGTTTTGAACCTCAAGCCCTCCTTCAATGCACATTATGCCACAATGAATTTTAAAGCAAACTGACAGCTTGGATTCATCTCAAAAATATCCAAGGATTTTATGGATCCGCACTGTTTTAAAACACTTTATTGTGCTCTCGTGCGACCAATTCTGGAAACGGCTGCTGTTGTTTGGGCGCCGAACGACATAACGTGGAATTTACGAAATGAGCGGGTCCAGAAAAGGTTCTTACGGATAGCCCTCAAACATCTACCGTGGTACGATCCTGCAAACTTTCCATCGTATATCGACAGATGTCAACTACTTGGCCTCGAAACCCTTGATCGGAGGCGTAAGGCAAGCTACATTTGTTGTCAAATTGCTCAACGCTTACATCAATTGCCCCTGTCTTTTGTCGCAGCTTAACTTTAGGACCTCAGGAAGAATACTAAGACAGCGATCTCTGTTGCAACCGAACTTTCATCGCACTCTTTATGGATTGCCGATCCCGGCCAGAACTATTCAAAAACTTCAGCTTATCGATGGCTTTGACTACTTCCTGTTTTAATATGTATGTCTTTTTAAAGTTTAAAGCGTCTTGAAGGGTGTCTTGTGCGGCATGCTCGAGTGCTATTGAATGAGAAACGCTTTCGTTGAAACCACATTTGAACTGGATTGCAAAAGCACGCTTTTATCACCGGCCGAGTAGTTCGCCGATGTTGGTATGAGTGATCGATGATCACACAATAATATCGAACCCACCCACCTCGAAAAGTTCTTCCTCCAAAACGTACTCCAGGTTAATTATTCGCTTATTCTCGCTTCTTCCACGCGCCATTCCTATCACCGATTGCGAATATGTTTCATCCCTTCCGTTCGCACGGGTCTGGATGGTTTTAATATCGAACCATGGTGGACAGTAAAAAGAGCTGAAACCGAAGCTTGTCACCACGCCATGCAACTCAGCGAAATAACAGCACCCGGCGGCGACAGAAAATAGGCAACTCGATGGTCCCGTAGGCCGAACATATTATCATCACAATTGGAAAGGTGATAAGGTGTGGCATATGACAACGACATAGCGTTGGTAGCTCTTAATGCCGGTTGATTTGTTGCCTTTCAAGAGTTCGTTAGTGGCTTTGTTAGCTACTGGAAGCTGGAGATATTTAGTCTCTGTACGTTTGTACCCGTTCCTATATGCCAGTAGATGAGGGGTGGATAAGGTCTAGTGATGATGAATTCTCAGAAAATTGTCTATTCAGCTCAGGTTAATGCGATGAGGCTAGTTGGCACTATGTTCGATTCGAAGCATACATATATCTTAGATTTCGAACTTGAACTTCACAATCGGCTACTTTTATCCCAAGCGTTTGTGCATAGAAGAGAGAAATGATTTTTAGAGACATAAACTCCAACAAGTGTCAGGTACGCTTCAATCGCAAATTTGAGCTTGAATACTTTATTTTTTACGATATGAAAATTAAACATTCAAAAAACTAAACTCTCTATTACGAGTTATGCGTTTACACATCAAATAAAAATCTTTTATGTTCATTTCCATATTTATTCACCATCTCCGATAGAATCATAAATCGCGATGACGCATTCGATAGCAAGCTCTCCGCTCAAACATACAATACTCATGGGATACCGGTGATGCGGTGAATCACGGTCAAGTTTAACGGCGTTCCAGACGGAACTAAGCTCAAGGGAACCGGGGCATTGTCTTGCCTTCGAATTGAAGCAATCCTTCGACGACAAGGTCGGTTTTTTACGATAGTGCTTCTGGGAATCCGAACCGCTTATTTAGTTGTGCTAATTCCACTGTAATGACAGATATTAATCGATAGCAATAAAGTTTAGAAAATTATTCGGATTTCGTCCGCTGTCGATGGAACACCCAAAGGACGGAGTGGTTTTATCATTTCGGTGCGTCAGATGAGCTCGGTTTTATTAATTGTTATTGCTCTGGTGGGTTTTGTGAATATTTTGTAAACGAAGACGTGACCAATTTGATGATAAAAATAAATGAGGGTAGATGGCACGAAAGAATGTCCGGTCGGAAATAGACACGATGTTAGTCATTGGCTCTACATGAACCGCACCGTCCCGTCCAACTGGTACTCAGCTGCAGCAAATCGTAAATTCAAATCCGTCGAACGTCAGTTATCGACCATTTGCTAATAGGTTCATAAAGCGGATCCTCTGTAGATTGAATCGTTTGATTTCGGCTCTGCGAAAGCCCAGGCAGTAATCCTGACTCGTCCTTTTTGCCGATAATAAATTCAAATCCTCTTCAGGGCACTACAAGGGCACAAAGGCTCCGAATAAATCTGCTTCATCTCCCTTACTTTCCGAGATGGGCCCTTGTTGTGGCGATCCTAGAACAAATTGGGACTATATAACGCAGTCTTGCCCTCCTCTTTTAGACTCAGTGGTGAACGCATCAATCTGGCTGGGGGTACTTGAGATTAGCGATAATCTGCTAAATGACCGTCAACAGTTGTTTGCCTGCTGTTTGCTTCTGTATTTTTGGTCCCGTTGTGGGCTGATGTAGATAGAACGCATAAAGCGGCAGCGTATAATCTATTACCGCCAGCCAGCCTATCGGCCACAATGAATCCTCAGTTTATCGTTCCGGGGACTACCGTACGGATCTCGCGGAGGGGTGAACTACTTAATTCAAAATCTTTCTCTGCTCCTAAGAGCGCTTATCAGTAAATGATCATCTTATACTCTGCTATATATTGTTGTAATTCAATGAACAGTATGCATTTGAAATATCCGTTTTCCTATGCTAGGGAAATAGAAGAGAATATTTTTGGTCACTTCCGTGCGATTGTATTCCGTTGGTATAATGTCGACTGACATAATGTTTTAGGATATGATTGATTAACGTTACCTAAGGATTACGACATTTGCGTTTAATCAAAGACTGTAAATTTGGTATTGCGATGGGTGTCAATCAAAGGCAACAAACTTATCAATCATGCTCTACTTATAATTTTATTTTAACAGTACAATCCTATTAGAATATCTCCGGCTTCCCTGACATGATTCTATTATGCCTTATGACTCGAAAATTTTCCTCCAGCTTTTATGTCCAACTACACAAGCCCAAAGAGAAAATATCCGCATTGATTTGGAAAAAAAATCATTCTTCTCTATTGTGACAGATAAGGACAACAATCCTACGCTAATGCTTGGTCAACGAACGTCCTGATTGTGAATGGATGGCTCATGGGTGCTTTTACATCCACTTTCTCTCGATTCTTCTTTTATGTTGAAAAACTCGCACATATGGTCCCGTCCTGCCAGCATTATCCCTGCTTGGTGAACATGATTGCACCCCAACGCAAATCTATTCCAGCCTGAGCGAACGTTCCGAATCCGTAGCATTATTATTCTCCATTAAAATTAAATAAACAATACCGTCACTCATTGGGATAAATGACCGAGTGCACATCGCATCGGCCCCTACTTTGTAGCGACGGGAATGGACGGGTATGGTCAGTGCATTTTTATGTTCGCTTCGAATCGACCACGACCCAAAATTGATATTTCCAGTTCGCTTCAATGACAATATTGGCAGGATTGATGATCACCCGAACCGTGTGGTTGCTTCTACGGACCGCGTTGGCACGTTTGTAAGTGCCTATCTAGGCGGAAACGCAGTGAAAAGGATTTTCGTTTAATCCACTTCATGAGGCTATTTGGTTCTTTTTGTCGAGGACGATGTGGTTTGTTGTACTTGGCAATAAATTAGACAAAAGTGCTGATTTGGCTGTACTTTCCCCTTTATAAATTTTCAGGATATTAATGCTCGTAAGTTTGGCGTATAGAAGAATTGGGTGTTCCAGAAAATGGAAGTTATTGTTTTGAATAAAAAAATTGTTCTTACCTTTTTGTTTATACAGTTCTGGTTTGTTTTTTAGGGATATTAACTCATAAGGTCATTCATCCCTACTTTTTGGCCATTTGCCTATTCCGTTTTATTTGCTGCCCTAATGCTCTGGACAAATTTTCAGCCAAATCGTTCAACATTTGGGCGTTACTAAACTCATTAGGGGTCATCCACAAAGTACGTCATGCAGGTTTAATAATTTAGAGGTTTAATACAAAAAGTGTGACGAAGGGGGGAGGGGGGTTGAAAATTATATGGGAACATGTGTAAAGAAACATCGGAAACAGTAATTTGGAAATATGTAGATGGTAACATACAGTCACTCTCAAAATTGAGCGTACAGTATGGATTAGTTGACTACATTCGAAAATTTCAAAGGAAATTAAATGGTTGGCTCGGTTGTTTTTAATGCATTTCATTATGCATCTCTTCCTTCAATGTGTGCATACATAAAATTGTTGAAATTTTTTCTCTTAAGTTTATTTATTTGAAAATAATCTCACAATACGCCTATTAGATGTAGGGACGTTCCGATATTTCCGATATATCGGAATATCGATATTTTTGTTTCGATATCCGATATTTTTGTATCGATGTTTTGCTTTCAATATATCGGTCATATCGATATTTTTGCTTTCGATATCGATATATTGAATCAGAACAAAGTAACACAAAAATAACAAATGCGTTATACTTTGTGAAAGAAAATACTTAGAAATTTCTAGGTAGCGCGGATGGTGTGAGGTGTGCGCTGCCGTCACAAATAGTTTTGGCAACTCGACACTCGGCGTGTTGTGCAACATCTGTCATGCCGCTGGTCCTTATATTCTAATGCGAATAATTCAATTATACATTTGACCTGTTCCTACACACATAAAATAAATCGCAGATTTCTGTGAAATTTCACCGAAATCTTAACAGCAGAACTGTTTTCATTTTTTTATGTCTTTATTAGCGAGACTTTCAGCCCTGGGCTGGCTCGTCTCGTAGCAGAACTGTTCGGTGAATAATTTACAGATTTTCGGTTGTTTTGACAGTTGAACAAAGGAAAAATCACAGAAAATTTGGTGAAATAATTACCGAACAGTTCTGTGAATTGAAGCAAAATTCCCTGAAATCTGTTAAATGATTTGAGTGTGTATGATAAATTAGATAAATTGACTTAAGGCATTACCCTAGTAACATTTTTGCATTATACTGGATTTATCACACTCTTGTAGAGTAAATAACGGTCTTCAAGAGCGTTATAAAATTTAAAATATTTCTAGGGTAGGTAGGTATTTGTGGAAATGTAAATTTAGAAGAATTGGAAAACATACGAAAATTTCCTTCAAAATAATGCCCCGTAGGAGTTGAATTTCCTTAAAATATTTCTAATGAAAGTTTTGAATTTTTTTCTGATGGAACTTTTTGCGTTAATTTTAAAGAATGCCTGTAAAAATCGAAGACCTCGTGAAGTTTAAGAGAATTTTGTTATTAGTTAAGCATATTTTAATGGATTTTCTGAAAATTCTAAATTTCTTTTGATAAATTAAATCAACTTAAAAAAACTTCCGTAGAAATTCGCAAAAGAGAATTTTTGGTTGTCAAGAATCAGAATAACCCGAGGAGAAATACAGAAAAATTGTCAGTTGAATTTTAGCAAATTTCTCGATTGATCAGTCGATTTTTTCGAGTAAACGGAAACTAGTGACGTAAGCATCATTCCAAAAATGACGCCGCTACCGGTTAAAACTACGCCGCTGCCGATGATTATTGGACAAACACACTCTAGAAGCAGATTGGATTAAGTAATAGAAAAAAGGTCATTTCTAATAATTATTGTTAACAGGTACTACACAGATAAAAAAATCCACTGAAATTTATGCTAAAGATGATGCACATAAATGGAACGCCATTATTAGTTTAATTCCACGCGTGATATAGCCTAAATGTATACAATATTTGACGTGAATCGTCAATATTGCTTGCAAGTTGTAAGCAAACTTGTTAGGAAGAGGCCCATTTCCGCGTAGAATAGTGTAAATTTCCGCATCTCATTTTTTACGCACTGTTTACTTTTCATTATTTTATTCTGTGTACGGTAATACGATAGTAGTTGAATAACCAAATATATTCTAGAAAAAATCATTTTCGAAATATCATATGATTTTCCGATATATCGATATTTTCATTCCAATATATCGGTGATATCGATACTTTGATTCGATTATCGTATCGAATCAAATATCGATATTTTGAAGTATCGGAACGTCCCTAAAGATGTGACAAAATTGAGCGTACAGCGATTTTTTTTCTATGAATTTTCTTATTATGAACACGGTTAATGTATTTAAATATTGTTTTTCATGATTATATTTATAATAATAAACATCCGCTTCTTAAACATTCAATGTTTTGAAATTAAACAATTTGGTCAAAATGGCGAACAAGTGCAGGAACATTGCTACACACTCAAATCGAGAATTTCAGCTCGGTAAAATTATTTACTGATTTAATTCGGTAAAAGAAAAATTAAACCGAGAGCTCAGTTAATTGATAAGCTTTTACTGATTTCTGCATTCATTTTTACAGCTGTCTCAGTAGTTCAAAAAAGAATACTGAGTTCCGGTAATAAGCATTACCGATCTACTCTGTAATAATAAAATGTTCTGAAGTTGTCGAAAAATATGCCGATCACTCAGTAAAATCAAAAGTGCTTTACTGAACACCCGTTAAAGCAAATACCGAGTTCAGTTTCCAACCACATGCCTCCTGATGTGACGCCATTTTTACTACTCGGAATTGGATCAATTTTATTATACACGATTTTTGATCGCACTTGATTAGTGGTACCAGAAAAAACATGATCTCAACTTAATATTCAGGTATGTTCCGATATTCTTACCAGCATTTACCAAGATATGTTTCTAGTTTCCAGAGTTTTGTTGATAAATTTATTTCATGAAATTTCAGACTAATATTCACAACTAGTATTTAACGTCCCTGCTGCTGATGCTTCGTTTCCAGTAAATTTAGTTTCAATTCTAGAGTCTATAATAAATATTCAGGTATTTTATTTCTGTAAATTACTGTTTTCCCTACATTTTTGCTGAACAAATTGCATTCTACAATTCTAGATATAAACTTTCTGGAAGCAAATGCAGCTTCCCGAGATGTGAATGAAGTAGCGCTACTTGAGGAAGACAGGAAAAGAAAAATATGACATCAAATATTCCACAACCCGCAAAAAACAAAACATGTTTTTAAATAAATTAAATGACTATACATATTAAAGAGCTGATATTCCATCTATTTTTTGTTATCAATGAGAAAGATGAAAATTAAATTACATTTTACTCGGTTCTTTGAATTACAGCCCTCGGTTACGTTTTTACAGATCCATCAGTATTTTTTACCGAGAGCTCAGTAAGTATTACAAATCTGCTCGGTATATTTTGACAGTCATTGATGTGGAACCGATGATGAATTTAGCCGAAAGGGTCGTTTGGCCGAAAGGGCGTTTAGCAGAAACGGTCGTTTGACCGAAAGGGTCGTTTGGCCGAATAGGACACATGGAGAATTTAGGAATGATAAAGGAGACGTCTCATTCCTCACTCTTCATTTTCTCTTCTCACTGTAAAAAGTGAGAAGCGCAAAGTGAGTAATGAGACGTCTCACTTCGCGCTCCTCTCGTTTACAGTGAGAAGGGAGAAATGAGGATTGATAAGTGAGACGTCTCACTTCCCACTCACTTTGCGCTTCTCACTTTTTACAGTGAGAAGAGAAAATAAGGAGTGAGAAATGAGACGCCTCTTTTATCATTCCTAATTTCTCAATTTTCAAATGAACTATTCGGCCAAACGACCCTTTCAGTCAAACGACCCTTTCGGCCAAACTACCTTTTCGGCCAAACGACCCCTTCGGCTAAATGACCCCTTCAGCTAAATGACCCCTTCGGCTAAATGACCCTTTCGCCTAATGACCCTTTCGGCCAAATGACCTTTTCGGACAAACTACCCTTTCGGCAAAATGACCTTTTCGGCCAAACGACCCTTTCGGCCAAATGGGGAAGGATAGTTTGGCCGAAACCCATTCGGCCGAAAGCCATTTGATCGAATGCCACTAGGCTGAAACACATCTGGCCGAAAGCCATTTAGCCGAATAGGCCATATGGTCGAATAGATCATTTGGCCGCTAAGGTCATTCGGCCGAATAGGTCATATGGCCAAAAGATCATATGGTCGAATAGGTCATTTGGCCGAACAAGTTATCGTCCTTATAAGTCATTCGGCCGAATATGTTATTTGGACATTCGGAGGATTATATTATTTGGCCAAATAGGTAAATTGGCGTCTCACTACTCACTACTCGATAATCATTTCTCACCTCTCACCGCAAAAGTGAGAAAAAGGGAGTAAGAAATGATGAGCGAATAGAGAGGCGTCTCCCTTCTTACTTCGCACTACTCACTTTATGACCTATTCGGCCAAATGACTTATTCGGCCAAACTACTTTCGGCCTAATGGTCTGTTCGGTCAAATGGTATATTCGGCTAATTAACGTTTGGCCTAGTGGTCCTCGGTCAAGTGCCATTCGGCCGGATGGGTTTTTGGTTAAACGATCCTTACCCGTTTCAGAAGGTACATTCAATTGTTAATTTTCTTAACAGTATGCTGCCCTCCTCACCCTTGTCCTTTTCCTAATGACTTTTTCAGTACCTCTATATAATCTCTTCCTCTGAACAGAGAACGTATGTAGGGGAAGGGGTTGAACACTATTCCGCCGAAAACCATTCCGCGGATTTTTTTTCGCGGTACGACATTTCGCGGAATGTATCAACTCTCCGAAACACATTTCGCGGAATGCACCTTTTTCCGAAAGACATTTCGCGGAATGTTCCTTTCTAATCTAATCTCATACTTGCGCAGCCAATACTTGAAAGCATCCTGGAAAATGACGGTTTCTAAATTCCGTCATTTTTCTTTTCGTACGGCCAGGCCAACTACGCAGTATGTACCGCAGAGATGATTTCTAGATACTGAGCGACTTCAGAATTTGTGAACCCTTAAAGTCGATCCATACCATGAAATCGAGGGGATGGGAAGAAAGCGTGGACCTCCCGTACCAAACGCTTCCAGTTAGTATAAATAATAATCAAATATTATATTAATGAATTTTTCGTTGGGAGCGAAGCTATTTAAAAGTTATGAAATGCTCCATTCGGGAAGTGATGGTTGACGTCGTGTTCAGAATAACTACGTTCACTATAAATAATAAAAGAAGAAGAAAATCATCATTAGTAGACGTTAACGTCAGCTTCTTTCCTCGGTAACAGATGTGATGACAATTCTGAAAATAAAAGAAGCGCTAGCACAACATTAGAAGATTGGATACTTTAGTTATACTCATGTTATTTTTGAAATGCTTTTCCAGACTGCTATCAGAAATCAAGGGGGATTAAATCCTTGATTCCAATCTAAGAAAAACATTACAGGGACATAAGTATTACTATCTGCGGTTGGGAAGCATCTAGGAAGTTGGAAGGAAGGATTAGTGTAGTATTTACTTAATGACTTATCGACAATTTCATAAGCACTACAGAATTGTAAATTGGGAAGGTTTTCGTTGGGTCAGGATTTGCCTGTAGCTGGCAATGTGACCGTGGTAGATCTTACCCCGTAACACACCACGTAAAGGTGTCTACCCAGCATTACGGGAAGAAAGACATTTCGCGGAATGTACCTTTTCACCGAAAGTCATTTCGTGGAATGTCATTTGGCGGAATCCAGTTAGAATAATTATCATTGAAATATTTACTGATTTCTGCTTAATTACATGCAATCCGGGCTAAATTCTTTTGAATTGTGATTTAAATAATGAAAGATGATAATTCTGTCTTTGAATGACCGCATCCGGTCGATATAACACAAAGAGAGAAAACAATGCCTTCTTGAAATGGACACGTTTGCTCGGTATAAAGAAACGAAAGAAGGTAGTCCCTTTTATGGATTATGGCATCTGTCCAGTATAAAGCGAAGGGAAAGGTTATGCCTACTTGGAATAGATGCGTCTGCTCTAGTCGGGTCGATAGTCGGGTTTTACATTTTGCAAACCCGAACCCGATTTTTATTTCTTAAACCCGTACCCGACCCGAACCCAATATTGTACTAATTTCCAAACTTGAATTCGACACAAACTCGTCGGGTACGGCTTAGATTCGAGTTTCGGTTTTCAAAACCCGAATCCCAACCATCTCTAGTCTGCCCCGTATAAGGCGAAATGAGTTGATAATGTCTTCTTTAAAAGAACGCGTCTGCCCGGTATAAGGCGAAGAAAGAGTAACGACTACTTTAAATGAACGCATCTGCTTGGTATAAGGCGAAGGGAGGGGTAAGGCTTTCTTTAAATGGATGCATCTGCCCGGTATAAGGCGAAAGGAGGGGTAACGCCTTTTTTAAATAGTAGCATCTTCACGGTATAAGGCGAAAAAGTTGATAATGCATTCTTTGAATAGATGCGTCTGCCCGGTATAAGGCGAAAGGATGGGTAATGCTTTCTTCAAGTAGATACATCTGCCCGGTATAAGGCGAAAGGGGGGGGGGTAACGCCTTCTTTAATGCCTCTGCCCGGTAGAAGGGGTAAAGGGCTTTCTCGTAACGCCTTCTTTAAATGGGCGCATCTGCTCAGTATAAGGCGAAAGGAGTTGATAATGTCTTCTTTGAAAGAACGTGTCTGCCCGCTATAAGGCGATGGGAAGAGTAACATTTACTTCAAATGAATGCATCTGCTTGGTATAAGGCGAAGGGAGGGGTAATGCTTTCTTTAAGTGGATGCATCTGTCCGGTATAAGGCGAAAAGAGGGTTAGCGCCTTCTTTAAATGGATGCATCTGCCCGGTATAAGGGGTAAGGAGTTGATAATGCTTTCTTCAAAAGAATGCGTCTGCCCGGTATAAGGCGAAGGGAGGAGTAATGCCTTCTTTAAATGGGTGCATCTTCTCAGTATAAGGCGAAAGGAGTTGATAATGCTTTCTTTAAATAGATGCGTCTGCCAAGTATAAGGCGAAAGGAGTTGATAATGCTTTCTTTGAATAGATGCGTCTGCCCAGTATAAGGCGAAAGGAGGGGTAATGCTTTCTTTAAGTGAATGCATCTGCCCGGTGTAAGGCGAAAGTAGTTGATAATGCTTTCTTCAAAAGAACGCGTCTGCCGGTATAATGCAAAGGGAGGGGTAACGCCTTCTTTAAATGGGTGAATCTGCTCAGTATAAGGCGAAAGCAGTTGATAATACCTTCTTTGAATTGATCCGTCTGCCCGGTATAAGGCGAAAGGAGTTGAAAAACCTTCTTTAAAACAACAAATGTACCCGGTTCAAGAACAAATGTACATATGCCCAGTTCAAAGCTGGCAGACGCTACCATTTTTCGGTATTAGGTGAAAGGATGAAATAAATGAATATTCATAAAAACGTCTATCCGTAACAACGTTAAGAGAGGAGATAATCCCTTCATTATATCTGGCTCGTCTACCAGATGTAATAAAGGATTTGTAAGAGGCAATTGAAATTTTGAAAAATACTTCTACATATTCTGGGAGGGCTTCCTTATGCATGCATGTCGGCTTAGCAAGTAAGCAGGTAATAATTGTGGACGAACTGAATGAACACTAAGCTATTATTATCAATATTCCGCGAAATGGTGCATTCCGCGAAATGGTACATTCCGCCAAAAGTTATTCGGCGAAAAGGTACAAACCGCCAAATGTCGTACCGCGAAAAGTTACAAACCGCCAAATGTTATTCCGCGAAATGTTTGACCGCGAAATAGTTTTCGGCGAAATGTTATACAATCAGGGGAAGGTGATAGGTTGTCGGCACCCCGTCGTAGCTTTTGACAGAAAACAGAAGTGGTCATTTTGACATTTACCATACGTGTGCTATGTAGGCACGATCTTGTTGTGCCCATTTCTGAACCATATAAAAGCTTTTGTTTAGTTTTACAGAGAAAACACTTTTCTGTCAAGTGAAAACCCACTCCAAAGTTTTTTTTTTTGGCATTTACTTAAGGCTATAAGCCGTAGTAAAACGATCGAAATGGTATTTTGTGATTCAATATTGAAAACCACTGTAGCGGTCACAATTTAACTATTATATTCATTTTTCAAAAGGGTTACTTATTTCGGTTGTCGGCAAGGGAAATTATCAGTTTATTGCCTAATTTCAGGCTATAAGCCAAGTTGTTAGCAAAACTAACAATTTTTGAAATCTTTAGGAAATGTGTATAATGTACTTAAATGTAATAAATTTTCATCGCTATTGACACAATAAATCTTGATCTTTCAAACCATAACGCCCCAACTTCATAGTTTCCCATTTTGAGTGTTTTTTTAGGGTGCCGACAACCGACCACCATTTTCGAAACGACATAAAATCAACGCTTAACAAAATTGGTAATAATTTTATTTTTTTAAATTGGTAATATTGAAATAAAACAAATCTCTCCACTTGATATTAGCTTTTGACTATATGCTTGCATTGGTATGCAAATATCACCACATTGTGCAATTGGACGAACGTTATGCGTTGCGTTGCGTTGCGTTGCGTTGTAACGGAGTATTTCGTAGATTGCATACTGATAGTTGGCATGTATATTCTTTACCTTTCTTACCCCAATTGCTTATGGATTTCCATTTGGGATTCAATGGAAATCCAATTGGGGGTCCAAAATGATAAAACATGAAAGCTATCGTTGCCGGCCACGCCCATCTTCTCCATTACTAGGAAAGGGAAAGAAATGATGATATGACATCTACTTAACGAGAGGCCAGCGACTCACCGACGCCCTCATAGATGTCAAGGAATTGGATGGTGGGTAGGGTATGTGGTTTAGGAGTATCATTATAAGCAAATGATAGAAAATTTGTGAAAATACGTTGGGAGTGACTTTGCTAAGAAATTTATGTCACTCCATTATCCTTGCCGATGATTTTCCTCGGATGGGGCGAAGGTATTAGCCTTGCCCTGGCTAATAGCCTAGGTTTAAGCGCCTTTGCTCGCTCTCTGAAACGAAAAAAGAGCAAAAAGAAATTAAATTCCCCTTCCCCCCTGATATGATAATGATTTTGATCAATAAATGATTTTGTTCTCTATTAAACCTTGACTGCAGTGAGCTATTTAAATACATTGATATGGAGAAGATTTTTGTTCATTTCTAATAATGAAAATTCGAAACCCCAATTGCTTCGACAAGATGCTACTTTAGTACATATATGTAGGTTCGCGTTTAACTCGTTAGCACAAAAATTATTCAGATAAAATAATATTGATGAAGAGGTACTCACTTTGCTTGACTAGTACTTACTCTTTTCCTGCTGTACCAATGGAATCGGATCAACTTACTTCCCATGGATATCCTGAGCATAGACAAGTTCCCGTTCCAAAATCCAGCGGCACAATACCCCAATGGGCCAGGACATGTAAAGCTGCACGTCTGCTGGCATGGTTCCGGATTTGATGCGTCTTGGAGATCCATTTGAAGGTTTGATCCCTTCAGGAATGGGCACACCGGCTGTGTCAAACGCCGATCCATTTTCATGTTGAGTCACAATTTTCGGATTCACCCCGGAACTTCGTGGACTCTTATTCAAGAAAAAGTCCGAACCTTCTTCAACAGACAAATATCCACAGGAAACCCATTTGAAATGGTTTGGGATTTTTTACACGTTTCCTCCTTTGTCACATACTATCGCTTATTTATAATTATTTAAAAAACACTATTACAAAATAAACTTGAAAACTTTAGTAAAAAAACCAGAGATAAAAACTGACGAGCCATTGTGCAATTGGACGAACGTTATGGACCAAAAACAAAAGGGTGCCGATAACCAATCACCTTCCCCTAGCAAATATTATTGAAATCGATTCACGAGTTCAGAAGCTACACTCAATTAGTCGTTTTCCAAACGGTAGACCCCCTCCTTCTCACCCTCCTCTTTCTTCAATTACTCACTCATATAATCGTCTCCTCCTAGTAAATATGTTGAGTTGAAAGTTACACTAAATTGATCGTTTTCTAAATAAAACCCCTTTTTCCATTCCTCCCTGTTTTCTTGATGACTTCTTTGTTATCTTCTTTTGAGAATTGAGAGTGAGTGTACAAAATTTGGTTGAAATCGGTCAAGTGGTTCAGAAGTAGTTAACGAATATACATACAAACATACATACATAGATTGTTTTTATATAAATAGATTACTCCTTTATTCGTTTGTTTAGTTGCTACACCACTGCTATAGACTTGCTATATACCACTACATCATATTCTGCTTGCTTGCAATAATTATTCTTCTTCTATGGACTTCTAAAAATCATTCCATGGGGCAGTCAAAATTTCGACATGTTGAAAATCAGCTCACTGCTGTATCTTGAACATATTTATTTATGGAATGATGCTATGACAATTACATTGCAAAATATTGAAAATCACATATATCAACATATTGTTTCATATTGATCGAGACCGCGAAGAGACGGATCAACTGTACCGCGCTAATAACGCACGAAAGTTCTATGAGAAGTTGAATCGTTCTTACACAGCCTGAAATGTGTAAGGAAATGAACGGTAACCTTCTTACGAACAAGCGTGAGGTGATCCAAAGGTGGGGGCACCTGAATGGCGATGTGACGGACAGCGGTGGCGGTATAGTAATGAACCTGAGTGCACGTGCGCAGTAGGGTGGTCGGTATTGGCCATTTTTGTCAAATACCGGTATTCGGTATTGGATGGAGTCAATACCGGTAATACCGGTAGAATACCGGTTTTTGTGAAAATTTCAGGCAGTAGAAGAAAAACGTTGGTTTTGGATTTTTGGATGAAAAACAATATTTGTTGACAAACTTCAAATGTTAAAATCATTGCTTGTTGAGCTTGGCAATGCGAAACTTAAGTAGACATTACATACTGAGCGACTCATCTCCCAAACCACATTGGATTTTGTCAGCAATGTTGACAACTACTGAGAATGCCCTCTCTCGGTTCAACCGAAGTAGGACGAATTGCTCCAAGACTGTCGAAAATCAGTGTCAAATACTTCCCCTTAATCCCTTCCGATTCATAGTAGGAAAATTCCTTAAGGATTGTATGCAAGGATCCTGGCGTCAACGTATTTGCCACCAGCAACGCAAGTGTTTTACTCTTCTACAGTCTCTTAACAAGTTGTTCTTTAACCGACAAACCAGAAAAAAATTCATAGAGGGATTTTCTTCGTACCGATCGTCAGGTATAATCGTTATCTCTGTTTCAAAGATCGCATCAGGAATCATGAGACGCTTCAAGATCCCATACGCTTGCTTAATCGAAGTAGCTCTGGATGCCTCGAAGAAAATGCCAAAATCGTTTCTGATTAGGTAATTGCTTCACGGCAAAATTATTCAAAAAAGAAAAAGATCAGCGCATTTGGATCGTCTCTCTTGGATTTATTCCTTAAAAGTTAAAAGCATCGAAATACTGGTAGAAATTTCTGTGTCTTGATATGATAATTGTTCCAACGTAATTTGAAACGCCACGTTGGCTTCATATAGAGTTCAAAACTCGCAGAGCAGTAGTTCCACAACAGCTTGAACAGGTTCGAGGGCTTGAATTATTTCAGCGTGCATCAGCAACTAATTCAAATTCTTTTCCGAATTCAGAACGGACATATTTTTGCAGAAAATCGTTTTTCACAGGTGGTCTCCGGAAAAGAACTACTACGGCTCGTACCTTTTCCACAATTTCATACATTGCAGAAAAATTCTCGACGATATCAACTTTGTTCATTGAAGTAAAAGTCATTCGCAGTTTGACAGATGGCTAAGAGAAGCAATAGGTATGACAAATGACGATGTTGATCGATTTAGGTTGTAGCGTAAACTTCGTCAATGATGCTTACTTGGGCAAAGTTACTCATGCGCGCATTTAATTGTTGTATTTTATTCTCTTTACTGCGTTACTGCTGGATTTCTTATTTATATGAAACATATATGCGATTACAGGCAGTTGAGCTGTTAAAAGTAGGTGAAAATTATTCGAGATTTTTAGACTGACAGCAAAATTTGAAATACCGAAAATACCGGTATTTACCGTCTCTAATACCGGTATTTTCGGTACCCAAAATTGGCCGATAATACCGGTATTACCGGTTTCGGTACTACCGGTTAGACCACCCTAGTGCGCAGGACACACGTCTGCCAGCTCTGGAACTCCTGAGGTTAACCAACTACCAGGAGAGCTGTTTAAACACGGTGGTGAGGCACTGGCTAGAGCGCTGCACTGGGTGATTACCAAGGTTTGGGAGGATGAGGTTCTAACGCGCAATCACAATGCAGCAACTACCACGCAGTCACAAGGCTGAACGACGCCTTAAACATACTCTTCCAAATTTTATGCCGCCAACTAACATCAATTACAAAAGAGTTCGTGAAGCAGACCAGGCATGATTTATGGGTGAACGCTCTACCATGGACAGTATTGCAGAACTGCCGCGAATACAACGTGCCCACACATCATCTATTCATCGACTTCAAAGCCGCATATGATACAATTCGATCGATATCAGCTATGCATCTAATGCACGAACACGGATTTCCGGATAAACTGACACGGTTGGTATAGGTGACGATGGATCGGGTGATGTGCGTAGCTCGGGTTTCGGGGGCATCCTTAATTCCCTTCGAAGCAAGCAGAGAGTTTCGGCTCTTTCGTACCTGCTATTCAACAACGCGTTGGAGAGAGTAATACGATGGTAAGGGGTTGACACAAGTGGTACGATTTTCACGAAGTCCGTTCAGCTATTTGGTTTCGCCGATATTGATATTATGGCACGTAACTTTGAGAAGTTGAAAGAAGCCTACACCAGACTGAAGAGGGAAGTATACGGCCTAACCGCAAGTCTTGCGGTCATCGGATGTATAGCGGAAAGAACTAGTCATCAACGCGTCGAAGTATATGATAGGAAAAGGCTCAAGAAAGGACAACTTTAGCTATCCGCCACGAGGTGCTTCAGCTGTTGGGAGAACCAGTCATCGTTCAAACCGCGAAAATTGGATGACTGTGATGGGTCTGGCACGTAGCCAGAATGTCACACAGTAACCCATTGAAAATTGTTTCTCGATAATGATCCGACGGGCGCTAGAAGACGAAGTGCACAGCGAACTAGGTGGATAGATCAAGTGGAGCACGGTTTACGGACCCTCCGTAGACTGCGTGGTGGGCGTCGTGCAGCCATGGACCATGCTGAATGGAGACGACTGTTATGTACTGCAGATGCCACTTTGGCCTTAGGTTGAATTAATAAAATAAATAGATTCTACAACAGATAATATATTGTGATCAGAATAGAACTATACCACAGTCCATATGATCAAGGGGCCCTCCTTAGCCTCTGCACAGACGCGCGGCTACAAAGCAAGACCATGCTGTGGGTGGCTGGGTTCGATTCCCGGTGCCGGTCTAGGCAATTTTCGAATTGGAAATTGTCTCGACTTCCCTGGGCATAAATCATCGTGTTAGCCTCATGATATACGAATGCAAAAATGGTAACATGGCTTAGAAACCTCGCAGTTAATAACTGTGAAAGTGCTTAATGAACACTAAGCTGCGGGTTGGCTCTGTCCCAGTGTGGGGATGTAATGCCAATAAGAAGAAGAAGACAGTCCATATGAACACGGTAATTCAAAGGCAGAAGTTATTTTATTTAGATTTTCTATATAAACCTGTTTCTGCTTATCATTTGTCAAATAGACAGAATTTGTCAAATCTCATCGAACTAGTGCTGTAGCTGTTTACAAAAGCAACCGAATAAAACTCCATGAGATGTTCGAAATGATTTACAGCCCTACACATTGTGTCATAATTTCACGCGCCAGCTAAGCCGTACCGAGTTCGTGCCTTTTGATCTATTTGATTTACGATACAGTCGAGCGCACATAATTCCAAAATTTTCCACTTTTCCGGCCCAACCGTCTCCTCCCTGTAGCTGTTGATCGGGAAAAGGACCCCTCAAACCGAGCAGCAACAGACTGACGGCAGACGAAGAGAGTGCCGGGTTAATTAAATCTAATCATGTGTAAAGCAAACACATAAAAGCGCGTCCTCGGTTTCGCTTTGTGGCGTTCGTCGAAATATAATGATAGCAAATTGGCGAAAATTCTTCGAAATTGTGCGCCAAGTCCCCGCCCGGTGCGTCGTCCAGCCGCGTAGTCGTCGCCGTGTCGGTCGTTAGCCAATTCTCGACAGCAGCGACAAAGAAAAACTTCTCCGTTCCGCTGACTGGTGTCCTGCTTAGCAGTGAAAATATGAAAATTAATTTCCCAGAATGTACACAGCAATAAAGCAATAAAACTTTGGCAATAAAATTGTCGTGATATAAAATCTTCAACCGGGCTGAGGAAACCATCAGGCACGTATACGGCGAACGATACTTGCCGGAATGGCACAGCGAGAGGGGAGGAATCAGGTGGTCGCGGAATTGGACTTGAGAGATCTATGAATAGAGTAGTTAAGTTGGAAATGGAAATTAGTAATCGACTCGGTCAGGGATGAATTCTTCGAATTTTGTTTCATAGTTTTCTAGAGTTTCGTCTCATATTTATTATACAAGTGTCTATTGCTTGTGAAAGTTCTGCCAAAAGTTGTTAATGTTGTATGGAAGCAAGATTCAACACTGCTTGAACATGAGCTTCGGAATATGACGAAGGAACAGAGGAAACGACAAATTCATAAGCAGGTATCGTAGTTTTTGTGTGACTTAAAACACTACGCTCGCTGTTCGACTAAGGACTCCATGTTGCTCGATTTGCATAATTGAATTAGTCACGCTACATTAGCGAGTTGTGCAGAGTATCAATATTATATTTTCATTTTTCCTACCTTTCTCCCAGCTTTATTATCGCAGAGCTACTTCTAGTACAAGTCCTTCTCAGACTAGAGTAACCCACCTACCTATTTCCGGAACCAAGCCCGAGCAGAAGTGACAGGGAAGCGATTTTCTTCGTCGGTTGAAATTAAATTCCAGCTGCTGCTGTGTCCGTTTTGGTACGGAACTGCTGCTGTGGAACGCGACGGCACCTGCACCAATTCGCCCTCGCCCCTGGAGTGCACATTATTGGGGAATACGACGATGACTTTAAGCTGGAAATACTCATTACCGTCGCGTCGTTATAGCCATTGGACTACGTTGTAGGGAGCAGCTAGTCCCAGCTCTGTCGGCCGGACAGAGTACGTTTGGGCGGTGGCTTGATGTCACTCATCCAGAAGCATCACCCATCCAGACCGGGATGGTGATTGGCAGACCATCCACATTCATTTTCCGGGAAATCGTTTTCCCTAAGATGCAACTAGACTGACTGCCTGCCGGTCAAGACGAATACACAGTTTGGAAGTCTTTGCGTCGACTGAATGAGGAACTTTTTAATATGAATATCTTTTTACGAGTTTAGATATTACGGAATGTGCTCCTTCGCTAATGCTTGTCTATATCTTGGCCCTCTGTCTATTTTATGGGGAGGAGTGCACTTAGATTTTATTGGTGTGTCCATTTGCGCTAATTGGCTCGTTTAGCCAGTCGCTGTGAGGGAGAAATTCAAAGTAAACGATTGAGCGAATGTATCTAATACAATATACATTAGATCTGTTCATATTTCAAAAAGTATCTGGGAATAAACGGTGCGAAATCCGGAAGGTCAAGTAACAAGTAAGCCATTATGTTAAAAAACAGAATAATCCACCTAGCGGTGATTGTTCATTACAACACTATCAAGAAAAGTTCATTAGAGGCCCCACACACGCTCCGACGTGTTTAACAACTTTGACTCCGCCCCCAGGAGATTTGGTTCGGTCGGAGCCAAGTCGGATCGTCTGTGGACAAGTTGTACGACTGTCGGACGGACGGTTTCAAAGTTGCAAAGTTGGTCGGATGAAATCAAAACAGTTTGATTTTGCTCAGACTTGTGGTGGGCGGAGTCAAATGTTGTACAACCAAGTTGCATTGTGTGTGGTGTTGTTGTACAACACTGTTGCATTCAATTCTTCTGGTGGAATATCCAGGAGCAGAAAGTGATTTTTGCGATAATACGGAAAATAAGATAGTTTGCGATAATAATAATAATAATAATAATAATAATAAGCTGCACCAATTTCTGCGGCTTGTAACGGTATTCAGCAACGACATCCGGATGGAGTTTGGTATCGATAAATGTCGATCCATACATCTACACCGGGGTCACCTGGTGGATGCCGACAGTTTCCGCGTCAACGAACAGGAGGAGATTCCAAACATGGTTGAAGGCGAAACGTACAAGTTCCTAGGTTTCCTGCAACTGAAAGGAATTCGCCATACGACGATCAAGAAAGAGCTGCAGGAAAAGTTCTTGCATCGTGTCAACGGTATTTTGAAGAGCCTCTTGTCGGCCGGCAACAAGGTGAAGGCGATAAACACGTTTGCTGTGCCCTTGTTGACATACAGTTTCGGGTGGTGAAGTGGACCAAGACTGACTTGGAGGCGTTAGAACGAGCAGTACGAGTGGCGTTCACTAAGCATCGCATGCGCCATCCAAAATCGTCCATTGAGAGAGTCACCCTGCCACGTACAGTAGGAGGAAGAGGCGTCACCGATATACAAACACTATGTGTTTCCCAGATCCAGCAGTTGCGAAGATACTTCGTGGAAAGCCAGAACCGCCACGAAATCTATCGCGCTGTGTGTGAAGCTGACCACGGATTCAGTGCCCTGCATCTGGCGCAGGAAGACTATCAGCTGAATTGCGACATCAAATCTGTCGACGAGATGATCGCATTGTGGAAGCAGAAGGAGTTACATGGGACGCACCCCCATCAACTGGAGCTGGAATATATCGACAAAGCGGCGTCGAATACGTGGCTGGTGCGGGGTGAACTCTTCTCGGAAACAGAAGGTTTCATGGTAGCCATCCAGGACCGGGTAATTGCGACGAAGAACTATCGGCACTATATATTGCACGAAAACGTGGAGGACCGCTGCAGGAAGTGCAATTCAGTAGGAGAGACGATCGAACATATCGTGTCCGGGTGTTCAGCCTTAGCTGATTCAGCCTATCTCGGTCGTCATAACGAAGTAGCCAAGATTGTGCACCAACAGCTTGCTTTACAGCACAACTTGGTTAACCAGTTTGTCGCCTACTACAAATATGTGCCTGTCCCGGTTCTGGAAAATAGTTTCGTGAAGCTGTACTGGGATCGCGAGATCATAACGGATGTCCTCATTCGTGCCAATCGGCCCGATATTGTGGTCTACGACAAAAGGATGAAGCGGGTAACCCTCATCGACATTGCTGTACCGCTAGACCATAATGTCCAAACAACATTCTCCAACAAGATAACGAAGTACCACGACTTGGCGGAGGAGTTGAAGCAGATGTGGCACCTGGAGGACGTGCGTATAATTCCGGTTGTTATCTCAGCAACCGGAATCGTCCTGAAATCTCTTCTGAGATCCTTAGGAGAGCTGGAACTATCTCATAACCTCCATAGCATCCAAAAGACAGTGGTTCTTGGAACTTGCAGCATCGTAAGAAGATTCCTGAACCACCATAACTAATACATCCGGTGCAAACGTTTATTATAGGATTTTAAGTCAACCGGCGAATGAGATCCACAGAGCCTAATCCCCTTTGGCATTCAGATTGCCCGGGGTAGGTGAAAATTCCCAGCACGCTTGCTGAGGAAGTGCCAAAACTCTATTATAATAGAATAATAGAATAATAATAAGATAATATTAGACCTGTGTGCCGTCGCGCCACGCCGCCAGTAATTTTTTTGCGCCGCTGCCATATGAAAATTTACCATGCCGCTTGGCACTTGTTATACCCCTTGTTATACAGCGTATGCTCGGTCAAACATTTTTTTTTCTAAAACCGCCTGATTATTTAATTATTCAAAAAATGTCCCATATTTATCTTCGGGAATTTATGGAAATGCTCCTATAATGCCAAGAGATATTTCTTCAAGAATTTCAGATTCAGAGATTTTATGAAAAATTCCATATGAACTTCCTTTTAAAAACACCTCCACTTATTAGATTTCACTTGGAATTTGGAAACTTTTTTAGAAATTCCTTATAGAATGCCTCCATCGCGAAATCCTCCGGTTGTACAACAATTCAACCGAAATCCCTTGAAGAATTTATATAACGCTTTCAGTGATTTATTTGAGTATTCTTCCTGGAATTCCTTACGAAAGTTTACAGAAATTTCTTTGGAAATTCATTCAAAAATTTGAAACACTTTGTGATAGAAAAAGATGCTGGCAGCAAAACTCACAGCATCATCGAAAAATATGAAGCCAGGAGTTACGCGTGTTACTCTGTGGCTCATCTGGTCCGAATCTTGGCTAAATACCAGATTCGCGCAACGTTTGTTTATTTTTGATTCTAATTAGAAACTCTCATCACCTCATTACCATAAAGTCAACTGATTCGCCTTATCAGTGACTAACAATAGGCCACAAAAGGCCGCCTTCTCGACAGAAGGTTTCTTAAAAAGTAAAAATAGAAAGACCAAGCCATTTGCAAGTTAGTTGTTGAACAGTTCTGATAGAAAACCTTTTGTACAAGAAAAAGCGTTGTGCCAAATAGAAGAATATGCCGTAGAGTATCTACGCCGTCACTCAGCCGCCGACGAGGTTTCAGCCTCAGGATACGCCAGCCGGCAAAAGCCGGTAAGATTTTTTAGTGCTAAAACCCGTCACCAGCACCATGTTAAAAGATTATTTTGCCAGGTCTAACCGTCAGGGCGCAACAGATTCGGGTTTGCCGGTCATCGTAAAGCCAAGTGAAGCGTGTGTCGGCAACCGCCGAGAAACCGCCAAGCACGGTCACGCCCGCCAGTCGTCGGCAATCGCCGAGATACCGTTAACACGTTCCACGCTCGCCAGTCGTCGGCAACCGCCGAAATAGTGCTTAACACGTGTCTGCCCGCCAGTCGTTGGCAATCGCCGAGATACCATTAATCACGTGTAGTGCCAGCCAATCGTCGGCAATCGTCGATACACCGCCAAGTAGTGTTAGTGTCCGCCGGCCGTTGCCTATCGCCGAGACCTGCGAAACCGTGGCAGCGTAGCCACTTACTGCTATCATCTGCTTTCCGTCCACCATCGGCACCAGCCGATCCGTCTGCCAACTCAAGCAAGAAGCGCCGGTCCGCAAGCAATCGGCATCCGCCGAGTTCAAGCCGAGCACAACCACGTCGGCGTTGGTCAGACCCGTGAAACGGTCCGCAGTTTCCGTCGCCAGGGGCGCAGCCCGTCAGCCCAGTACCACCGCATCGGGGGAGTACTCCGGCATCGACGATCCAGCGAGCTACAGCGAACGCATCAGCCAGCTAGCAGTAAGGTGACCTAGGTCGCCATCAAGGTTAGAGATCTCGTATCATATCATTCACTAGTACTAGTAGAGAAGTGTGCGCACACGAGTAGTTCCTAAAAAGAACAAAAAGTAGAAAGTTGTTAGTACCATGCTCGAGATTAAATCCCACTGTAAAGCAATTTGCCTGGTTTAATCTTTCTGATTCTCATTCGAAGTTCCTAGTAGAGTCCTTGGTAGAGTTCTTGAGAGTGAATCGCGTTCGTCAGACCTGCCCTGAGCGAGCTATTCGGGAAGGCTTCAACAGACATTTTCGCATCACACTTCACAGTGTGTTGGCGCTTAAGCGAATTTGTTATTTATTTACCATTCAGTTTAGGGTTCTGGTCGAAGCCGATTCGCAACGGAAGAAAAGCAGGTAAGCCGTACAGTCTGGTTGAGTACGCTTTGGTCTGGTGTGGGTGATTACCTGCCTTCCTCTGTTGCAATACCGTAACAAGTTTGACCCCGGATATTTCAGTTTGGCCGTTATTGTTCCGCTCTAGCTGAAGGATTGCAGTTGGTGAAGGTTTCAGTATCTTTTATCGTATCGTACCGTTCCGTTATTGAGAACTGGGCTATCCGAGGCTAAAATACCGTTACAAATTTATCTGAAAGTTTCTTCAGGGAGTCATGCGAGGAATTCCTTCGTGAATATCTCCAAGATATTTTCCAATAGCTGTATCAAGATTTTTTCAGCATTCCTTCAGATATTGCACAAAAATTCCGAAATTTTGAAAAAAATTGTCGTTTCTGAAGCTATTTATCGGATAAAACCTGTAGAACTTTTCTAGTGAACTCTTGGAGAAATTTCGGAGGAATTATCTGGAGATTTTTTTGGGTTTTTTTGGCAGGAAATTCTGGGAATGAGTAAGTAACGTTTGTTGAGTTGGAGAAATAATTTTAAAAGAGTTTTATGGAATTTTCAGGAGAACTCCAGAGCGAACTTTTGAAGAACTTCTCATAGAAATTGATTGCGGAATTACTGATAGAATTTCCGAGGGACCATATCTAAAAAATCCGGGAAAACTTTCGGAAGAATTCACGCTTGAACTTTAAAAGCAACTTCTAGTGAAATTCATTGAAAGATTCCCAGAAAAATTTGTAAAAAAAATTTGGAAGTATTTCATATGGAAAATCCACAGAATGAAAGTGAAAAAACTTTCCAAAAAATCCACAGAACGAATGCGAAAAAACTTTCCAAAAAATACACAGAATGAAAGTGAAGAACTTTCTAGAGGAATACATGGAGGAACTTCTATTTAGAGGAACTTCCTGAGTAATCCCTTGGAAACTTCCGGAGGAATTCCTGGAGGAGATTCAGGAAGAATTCTTGTGGGAACTTCCGGAGAAATTCTTTTAGGAACCTCCGGAAAAAAATCCTTGGATAACTTCTGGAGGAATTCCTGGAGGAACTTCCAGAGAAATTTCTGGAGGAACTTCCGAAAGATTTTTTGGCAGAATTTCCTGAGTTTCTCCATAAGGAATTTCACTCGGAGGAACTTCCGGAGAATTTTTTTTAAGAACTTCTGGAGGAAGCTCTAGGATAACTTCCGGAGGAATTCCGGAAGGAACTTCAGAATTCCAGGAGGATCTTCGGAATTCCGGGAGAAACTTCCGGAGAAACACGTAAGGGAACTTCCGGAGGATTTCCTGGAGGAATTTCCGGAAGAACTTCGGGAGGAATTTCCGGAAGATCTCCGGTAGGAATATCCAGAAGAATTCCAGGAGGAAATTCTGGCGGAATTCCTGGAGGAACTTCCGGAGAAATTCCGGGAGAAACATCCGGAGGAATTCTAGTAGGAACTTCCAGAGGAATTCCGGGAGGAACTTCCGGAGGAATTCCGAGAGGAACTTCCAGAGAAATTCCGGGAAGAACTTCCTGACAAATTTCGGGAGGAACATCCGGAAGAATTCCAGGAGGAAGTTTCGGAGAAATTCCGGGAGAAACTTCTGGAGAAATTCAGGGAAGAACTTCCGGAGAAATTCCGGGAGGAACATCCGGAAGAAATCCAGGAGGAACTTCCGGAGGGATTCCGGGGAGAACTTCTGGAGAAATTTCGAGAGGAACTTCCGGAGTAATTCTGAGAGGAACTTCCAGAGGAATTCATGGAGGAACTTCCGGAGGAATTCATGGAGGAACTTCCGGAGCAATTTCTAGAGGAACTTCCGGAGGAATTCTGAGAGGAAGAATTAAAATGATTCTTCGTCGCATCGGCTTTTCATGAAAAGCCGCAATCCAATTAAGTGCATATATTTAACAGCATTTCATATTTATGTGTCTCATTTCCCAAATCAAAATTAAAACTAACATAAGAGTTACAGTTCAATAATTTTCAAATAACCCTGCTCATAGAACATAATTACTATTAACAGAAATCGAATTGTTTTTGCAAACCTTTATTGGTATTATTGGATAACACCGGAAATTCTTATGACCAGGAGATTTTTTACCTGTCGCTTTCAAGTATTTTTTTTTTTATTTTGGAAATGAGAAGCATCTTTAGTTTATCAGAAACACATGTCACTCATATTATGTCGGTAAAAATATGCTAACCTCATTATGCGTCTTATTGCATGATTCACGTATAAGTTTCCAAATTCAACATGGTGAATAGATCGAGTCACATTGAGTAGTTTTAAAGCAGTGACCCAAACTGGTTTTATGACGCATTTGAAATCAATAATAAAACTATTGACAAAACTTCAAAGTTAACGAAAAGTTCAGTTTTATAACATGGTTTATAAAAGTTTTATAGATATCTCAAGAGTGATATAAAACCTTTGTTCGTTAGCATTGTTTATGACCACTATAAAACAATAGGCTTCAATTATTCCCACAATAAAACCTTATTAAAACTCATATAAAAACTGTCACAGAATAGCGACTCCAAAATGACCTCTTTGACTGATGAAAGATGATATGCAAATTTTGCAGAAGAAAACAACGGAAACCCATGCCAATGAAAACCCGTCATGTCCATACCAGTTCGTAGATGCCATATGTACGATATTCCACTCAGTTTTGCCCATACCAGATGTTCTAGGCTATCCAAACTGTTCTGAAGTTTGGATCAATTGGTCTACCAGGTCAACTGCGCTCGATTCAAAACTGACATCAACCAATCATTTCCATATAAATACTTAAAGCAGATGCGTATGATTTAAAACTCAGTAATACCTGCACCAAATGTTAGATTTTCCCAACTGTTCTGAAGTTTGCATCAATTGGTCGGAAGTTCCTCCAGGAATTCCTCCAGAAGTTTTTCGTGGAATTCTTCCCGAAGGTCCTCCGGAAATTCCTCCAAGAATTCCTCCGGAAGTTCCTCCAGGAATTCATCCGAAAGTTCTTTCAGGAATCCCTCCGGAAGTTCCTCAAGGATTTCTCCCAGTAGTTCGCTCTGGAATTCCTGCGAACATTTCCTTAGGAATTACTTCTAAAGTTTCTCCAGGAATTCCTCCGGAAATTTCTTCTAGATTTTTCCCGGAATTTTATTTCCTTATGGCATTCATCCGTAAGTTCCTTCTGGAACTTGCCTCTGGATCTCCTGCAGAAGTTCCTTCTGGAATCCCTTCGAAAGTTCATTCTGGAATTCTTTCAGAAGTTCCTTCTGCAATTATATATTCAGAATGTTCCTGCAAGAATTAGTCCGGAAGTTTCTTCTGCAATTAATCCGGAGGTTTCTTCTGGAATTCAACCAGAAATTCTTCCGAAAGTTGTTCCAAGCAGTCCTCCAAGAAGTTGTTCCTAGAATTCCTCCTGCAGTTGTTCAAATAATTACTCCTGGAATTCTGTGTCTATGTCAGATTTGTATCGAGCGTAGTGACCTGGTGATCCAATTGATCCCAATTCCAAGACACCCAAGTAGCACACGAAACATCTTCCTAAAAGCACCTTGTTTCTATTTAGTTTCATTAAAGGCATTGGAAAAACACCAAAGCATAAAAAGGTTACATAAAGATGTCAAAACGTTCGAATTGTGATCAATGTTTCATTAACATTGCAATGCAGTACGTGTTTGACATTTGGAAACAAACTGTCAAAGAATACTGCTCTTCATGTTGCAAACACGAAACAAAATCATAAAGATGCATATTTTTTACCATGTAACTTCAATACGTTTTTCAATATTTAATTGTTTGTTTAAATTAAGTTGCAGATAAGTTGAGTGTGTCTTCATGTTTAATTTAGCATCGTTCATCGAAATGTTCAGTAGTGAAACAAGTTGTGCTGCTTGGGCAGTTTGGAGAATCAAGGAAAACTGATTTGAGTATAAAGCATGAACTCTGAGGACTTGTATTAACATGACTGGCTGATGTCAATGTTGTATTGAGCGCAGTTGACCTGGTAGACCAATTGAGTCAAATTCTGAAACAGTTTGGATAATCCAAAACATCAGAACAGATTGGTAGGTTATCAACACAACTGATTTGTAAATTATACGCGTGAATTCTACGGACTTGTATGGACATGCCTGGTCGATTTCAAATAGCTATCGAGTGCAGTTGACCTGATAGACTAATTGATCCAAACTCCAGAACAGATTGTAGACCCTAGTATATCTGGTTTGGGTATATCTGAATTGGAAATCATATGCGTGGGCTCTACGAACATGTATGCACTTGACTGGTTGATTCTAGATAGCTATCGAGCGCAGTTGACCTGGTAAACCAATTGATCTAAACAGCAGAACAGTTTGCAAAACCTAGAACATCTAGTTTGGGCAAAACTGAGTGAAATATCATACATATGGCTTTTACGAACTGACATGGACATAACCTGAAATATTTTATGTCAATTATACTATATTTTGAAAAAAAAACATCTTTACCCACGCCCTCCAGGGAAAAAATGAGCATCCCTAGAAACATAAGTTACCAACTGAAATGAGTAAGACATCTGTAAAAGAATTGTGAAAATCGGTCAAACCAGCTATTTGAAAATTTAGTTTGAAACTATCTTAAGGTCTACAGGGGTCAGATGGACCCTTGGCTATTCCCCTAGACACTGGTCTAGCCACGGTGTCCACTGGGGTGGGCTCTACAACAGCCTCTTTCGTGCGATAGTTTATTGATTTACAGGGTCGTTCATAAAGTGTTAGGTTCCTGGTAGAGACTGACTTCCCGTTTGGTTATTTGGGCAATAAATTAACAATTTGAATTACAGAAAACAAGCAGAACAACAAAACGGCATGGAATGTAATATTTTAGAATCTTAAAACTAATCAATTTGGCTCAGACAAGAAAACATTTTAAACATTTATTCAATGAACTTTTGTGTTGTATTTTTGAGAGCATTTTGTGTGAAATGTGTTTAGTGTGAGAACAAATTATTAGATCTTACTTGAGCTTTATTCTGTACAACCTTTTATCTTCACACATTTTCTCGTTGCGGCCGATCGATGGTCACACGTTGGTCGACATACAGCAAAACAGCAGGGGTGAACAAACGACGATGGTGATGCCCGCAGTACTGCTGTAATAGGCTGGATGATTCGTGGATGTTGTCCTCGCTTTACCGTGCCATGGAGGCACACAAACTTCGTCCCGATTCACACAAGGGACCCACTAGTGACACTATGACCGTATTGTAGCGTTTGGTCAATGTTCCGTTGGTCCAGGGAGTGGTACCTTTTCGCGCGCGCACTTTGCAATATGGTCCTTTCCGAGCGAGAAACACCGGAGCCGACGGTACCAGTCTTTACAGCACACCACCATGTGCTTTCACTTGTTCTAGGCACACTCTTCACCATCAGCTCGGACCACTATACACCGGCACTGTTCTTCGCAATGATTTGCACCACGCTCGCTCGGACTTTTGTATGGTACGATTTTGGCCTAGCTGGCCTAACTCGGTTAGAAATAACGTTCACTTATGGTCTTGATCACTTTGGTGTCTACTTTTCTTAACCGTCCGTGGTGCAGCCAAGCATAGGCCCGTACCTGGTTTCAACTTTTAGCGATTTTTAACTTTAGCTGATAAGTTTGAAACTTTTAACGAAATAATCACTTTACTTCAGTTTGTAAGTTTTAAAATAGTTTTAGATACAAATCTCACAAACTACGGAACTACGAATTGCGGGAAAACGTGGCAAATTCGCGGGTGTCACTAACTGTTCGCCACTCCTCTGGACCGATCGATTACTTAAGAGAGCGATCCTATTCCGGCCTTGCCCTTTTATCCTCTTCTTATCCGCCCCAAATATAACGCCCTCTTATCCGCCCCAAATATAACGCCCTCTTATCCGCCCCAAATATAACGCCCATAGCCTGCCATTTCGTTATTCCGGTGTGCGTTTTGGGGAATCGCTGCGTTTCTCGTTGATTTTTATTAGTATAATATCTAGGGGTTTTGATTGATGTTGCGTTTTCAAATTTTAGATTTAAAGTCAAATAATTTTAGCTAGATTGCATGCAAAATCTGTACATTTTCAGCCCTGATGGCTAGTTTTCTTTTTTTTTATTTCTTTATGTAATTTTGTATGAAAATATTCAAATGCAAATAGTGTAAATAATTATAATAAATAGTGTAAATAAATATTCGAATAAATAATGTAAATAGGAAATCCAATAAATAATGTATATAAATAATGTAAATAACGTAAATAAATATTGTAAATAATGAAAATAAATATATTTTTTTAACACCAACCAGGAGGTAAACAAACAACTAAATATAATATACAAACTTGGACTCAAACGTCATCTTTTAATTAATATAATTGTTTGTTTACACCCTACAGCTACTATATACAAAATAAATATCAGTCAAACATACAAATATGGACCACAGACATTTATTTTATATACAGACATTTAATAATAAATTAGTAGACGATATATTTTTATATATATTTACAATTTTTTTGGGGGTCTGAGCTAAATTGGCCCAAGAACCAAGGGGTTTTAATTGTAACCCTAAAATGGCGGGTTACAAGTTCTCATGATTTTCTAGGTATTCGGCCTGTTAAAACTGTCTAAAAATCGGGTGAAGGTGAAATCAGGGCCAGACAAGATTTGGAATTGTTTAAAATCAGGACATCACATCACATCATTGTACACATTTATTTATGGAATGATGCTATGGCAATTCGATTGCAAGTTACATTGTGTATAGGCAAACAATCAGAAGCCAAGTTGCGTTCATTTTTTTATTGATTAGAAGCCAAAAATAGTAAAAAATGAAAATTACATTTCGTTCTAAAATATGAATAAAATCCACAGAACTTTCTAAATATGGAATACACATCTGACACCATTTTTACCTTTATCACCTTTCAGAAAACCAATAATTTTTAAAGTGAAACTGTCCAGAATCCAAATAAATTTATCTCTCAATTTCAGAGCCACCAATCTCAACAAAGAAGCAATGAAAAACTAGAATCTTTTTATTTAAGCTTTGCTACGTCGCAGCATGCGTAGAATAAAAAGATGACAGCTACTCGTTGCAAAATTCTAACAACGATGCAATAAAAACAATTTTGACGGTATTTTCTGAGCGTATAGTTTCCTATTTTCAATAGGAAACAATGGGACAGGATTCATTTTCGATTGCTTTGAATTGCAAAAAAAATCGTTCGAAGGTAAATATAAAAAAATGTACGTTTTTACGCACTTTTTGAAGAAAAATAGTGTATTGGCCAAAACTTCTGAGCTCCCGCCAATATTCAATAGTTAACAATTAATTGCATATTATTCGGCAACTCGGCCGTACGAAAACCATTTTTTTGTTAAATATTTTGGCTGTGCATATGCACTGTGGATATACAACAGTAAAGCACATGTGGAGATTGGACAAATCAAGCATCCGAAAGATATTCAATTTGCAAAAAAGAGAGCTAACCACGGTGGAGGTTGGTACTCGGATTCTGATGGCTTTTCCGCAAACGTGACCTTTAAGTTGTCTTGTTGTGTAGGGGTTATCACGCCTTTCTAGAGAGTAGGAGATTGAGGGTTCGAGTCCCTCCAAAACACGTGGATTCTTTTTAGCAAATTTCATATCAATTTGTCCATTCGAAACATGTGCTGTGCATATGCACAGCCAAGATATTTAACATTCAATAGTTAATAATGGACAGGATTCACCACCGAATTAAAAATGCCTGAAAAAAGAGCTACCCTTTTTCGGCACACAGACACACACAGACATAACTTCTGATCACACGGTCCGATCCAGTTAATTTTCAATAGTAAACAATGGAATAGGATTTTGCGATGAATGCAACTTGTTGCAAAAAATCGTTTGAGGCTAAGGGCCTGAAAATTTTTCTAGAATTTCTTACGCGTTCCTGTTGTAAAAAAATGTATTTTGGTCATAGCTTCTGATCCCATAGTCCGATCCAGCTAATCTTCAATTGAAAACAATGGGACAGGATTGTGCGTTGAATGCAACATGTTGTAAGAATGTTATCAGAATAGGTGCCTCAAACATTGGCGACACTTTTTGCGCACATACACACAGACATTACCTCAATTCGCTGAACCGAGTCGATTGATATATAACAATTTGGAATTCCGGGCCTTCTATAAAAAAATGTTTCTGGAGCGAATATATAGCCTTTACTCATGCTTAGCGTACGAAAAGGCTTATATGTAACCAAATTCATTTGTATTTAAGTAGATGAAACTATGTCGGTCTAAATAGCCCCCTCCCCCGTTCAACGAAGCCACCCAGACTAGATGCCTAATGTAGCTTTGCTGGATCCTCCCGGGACCTCAAACGCAATCTACAACCTTAGTTTTTTTCCCTAGTCTCACCACGGCCTTACATCGAGTTGCCACGATCTGAACAAACCTCCGACATGTGGTGGCGATCGGGGATTTGCGGAACACCTGAAACTACATTTTCTTGAATCGACAATAATCAGTACCTAGGCCAGACCAGGAGACAAGAGACTTTCCGGCAATCCCAGGGTCGACTACTGGGTAATCAAGGGTTTTTCGCGGTAAACAAAAACACCGGGAAATTTTACTTTTCGTGAACATATTTCATTTATTATTCCTATTTGTGGCGTGTGCGTGTTGTTACGTGTTAAAAATTTGTGTAAATTTGTTAAGTGTGACCTAATTATCTTGTTGGTACCGGTACATACCGCTGCTGATGGTTGATGGGGCCGGAATAGCCGGCACAGCAACTCCAGTCCAACTGTGCGGCCAGAATTCTCGCTGGAATAACGAGGCGAGCGTGTTTACGGACGATTCTCGTTCGACGATGCCAGCGAGCGTTGCTGGACGATGGTGGGCATGTGTCTTCCTCCGTGGCTTAGCCACCTTGAACGTCCGAGATGGGAAATCGCCTTTGCGGTTAGAGCCTGCGGCCCGAGGTAAAGGTTCTCCTTTGAGGATCCACGGTCTTTTACGGCAAAGCATGGATGCCAAATGATTTCGCGGGCCGAGCCTTGTGCTGGCCGGAAAGTGCCGAATAAAAGGTAGAGAAAAAGAGGTCCCATTATACAGATTTGTATTAACTCCAAGTTTTACGGTGCAAGAATTAGGTTTACCTGAACACGTCTTCCAGAGGGGGGGGGGGGGCTTGGGTCTGGCTCACTTATCACAACTTGACTTCACTAAACTCGCTCTAGCACACGGACGCCTGATTTACAAAGATGCCAGAATAGGGAAATGGCTTATCTTTCAAAGGAAATTTCCTCCACAGTTTTCCCGCTATTTTGCATGGCATTTCATCCAACATGGCAACTGCTCAATCATGATGCCATATTGAATATTTGGTAGCACACTCATTTTTACAACGGTACCAAACCCTAACGCTTTTGTTATAGTTCTGCTGTTTTTACACGAGAAATGTGAAGGTTCCGAAACAAAAAACAAAAGCAAAAATCTACAATTTGTGATCAAACGACCATAATAAATGTCTACCTTCCCTGTGATTCCATTCCAGAGTTCAAGTGAAAGATGAGTGATATCAATCTTCTTTTCTCCTAATCTTTTTTTGGAGGGACATGGCGTGACGGAGATTTGGCGACCTTAAAGATGGTTCTGCCACATTTTTCAACGATCATTCTATACTCAACAAACTGTATATGATGCAATGGACCTAGGTATGTTTGTTTGTGTTTTCATGAATATGGTTTATGGCCAGGTATTGAGTATAATTACTCCTTATGGCGACGTCCCGATCAACCAATCCTTCTCGGTAGCAAAACTTTACATTGCCCTGCCCAGCAGCAGAGGAAGCCCTCCGATCCATATGTGGTAGTGTATCCCATGTTTAAGAATCTTCCCCCATCCACCAAAGCCCAGCTTCCTTGTCAACCGTGCTTGGACGTCTTCGAGTAACAGTCAGTCTCCTTGTAATCCTGCACCTTTCTGCACCTTTACGGTCGTTAAGAAATTGATCAACCGCAGGTTGTACCAAGGACCGAATAATTTTAATCTAGCTTATTTTTTGTATAGACCCTCTATACAAAGAACCATTATGAGCCATGAATATACAGAATATTCTCACCAACAAAAATCAAAGAAATATAAAATTTTCTTAGGTTCCAGTTTTTTAATTTGATAAACTTGATGAAAGTTGCCAAGAATATTTGAAGATTCGATTTTTACAGCACTTCCAAAAATCGATTGTGTATCAATAACAACAGCAATTTACAGACTAACGCACATCAATGCAGATGAAATATTTTTTTTGGGCATATGACATTTTTGACCAAATGGTTATTTCAGCCAAACGACTATTACAGCTAGATGACATTTTCAGCAAAACAATTTTCAGCCTAGTGGCCTTCGGCTAAGGCAGCTTATTATTTAGTGAATCTTCGTAGAATGCACATCGTGCACATCTTAAAACCTTATACGAGTAGAATTCTTGCTCGCCCAAGGATGGAAGGAAGCAATGAAATAGGATTTTCTTTCGAATCCAACATGTTTCAAATGTTTTCAGTAAAATACCACAATCAATCTTATTGGTAGGTGTACTAAACCTGTACAAAAGGACCTAAAAGACCTTGTGCCATTAATATGCTGCGCTGAACATTACGTCAAGATGTGGTCTGAGCTCATTTATTTAAAAGGTTTACGATTCTGGATGCGTACAATACAGCTTTTACCTTCTAGAGATAACCTTGTTCCCATCTTCCGATGTGAAATATATTTTTATTTATTTAAATAGATTTTAACATGTTTCCTCCATGAAAATACTGCCCAAGAGTGGGATAGAGAGAAACACACATACATACACACACAAATTTATTATTTATTTATTCAGACTAAGGCCGAAGTGGCCTGTGCGGTATATAAGAGTCTTCTCCATTCGGCTCGGTCCATGGCTACACGTCGCCAACCACGCAGTCTACGGAGGGTCCGCAAGTCATCTTCCACCTGATCGATCCACCTTGCCCGCTGCGCACCTCGCCTTCTTGTGCCCGTCGGATCGTTGTCGAGAACCATTTTCACCGGGTTACTGTCGGACATTCTGGCTACGTGCCCGGCCCATCGCAGTCGTCCGATTTTCGCGGTGTGAACGATGGATGGTTCTCCCAACAGCTGATGCAATTCGTGGTTCATTCGCCTCCTCCACGTACCGTCCGCCATCTGCACCCCACCATAGATGGTACGCAGCACTTTCCTTTCGAAAACTCCAAGTGCGCGTTGGTTCTCCACGAGCATCGTCCAGGTCTCGTGACCGTAGAGGACTACCGGTCTAATTAGCGTTTTGTAGATTGTCAGTTTGGTACGGCGGCGAACTCTATTCGATCGGAGCGTCTTGCGGAGTCCAAAGTACGTACGATTTCCAGCCACTATGCGTCTCCGAATTTCTCTGCTGGTGTCATTTTCGGCAGTCACCAGTGAGCCCAAGTACACAAATTCTTCTACCACCTCGATTTCGTCACCACCGATGCAAACTCGCGGTGGGTGGCTCACATTGTCTTCTCTTGAACCTCTTCCTATCATGTACTTCGTCTTCGACGTGTAGATGACTAGTCCGATCCGCTTAGCTTCCCTCTTCAGTCTGATGTAGGCTTCCTCCATCTTCTCAAAGTTACGTGCCATAATATCTATGTCGTCGGCGAAGCCAAATAGCTGGACGGACTTATTGAAAATTGTACCACTCGTGTTAATCCCTGCTCTTCGTATTACCCTTCCAAAGCGATGTTGAATAGCAAACACGAAAGACCATCACCTTGCCGTAACCCTCTGCGGGTTTCGAAGGGACTCGAGAATGCCCTGAAACTCGAACTACGCACATCACCCGATCCATCGTCGCTTTGATCAACCGTGTCAGTTTATCCGGAAAACCGTGTTCGTGCATTAGCTGCCATAGCTGGTCCCGATCGATTGTATCATATGCGGCTTTGAAGTCGATGAATAGATGATGTGTGGGCACGTTGTATTCGCGGCATTTCTGCAGTACTTGGCGAATGGCGAACACCTGGTCCGTGGTGGAGCGTTCGCCCATAAAACCCGCCTGGTACTGCCCCACGAACTCCCTTGCAGTTGGTGCTAGTCGACGGCATAAAATTTGGGAGAGTACCTTGTAGGCGGCGTTCAGCAATGTGATTGCGCGGTAGTTGCTACAATCCAGCTTATCGCCCTTTTTGTAGATGGGACACACGACACCTTCCATCCACTCCTGCGGCAAAACTTCCTCCTCCCAAATCTTGGTAATGACCCAGTGCAGCGCTCTAGCCAGTGCTTCACCACCGTGTTTAAATAGCTCTCCTGGTAGTTGGTCAACCCCAGGGGCTTTGTTGTTCTTCAGCCGGCCAATCTCCTCCTGGATTTCCTGGAGATCCGGAGCCGGTAGAATTCTGTCCTGCACGCGTTCTCCCAGGTCCATCACCATACCGCCATCTTCGTCCGCCACATCGCCATTCAGGTGTTCTTCGTAGTGCTGCCGCCACCTTTGGATCACCTCACGCTCGTTCGTAAGAAGGTTCCCGTTTATGTCCTTACACATATCAGGCTGTGGCACGTGGCCCTTACGTGAACGGTTCAACTTCTCATAGAACTTTCGTGTGTTATTAGCGCGGTAGAGTTGCTCCGTTTCTTCACGGTCTCGATCTTCCTGCTGGCGCTTTTTCCTCCGGAAAATCGAGTTTTGTCTGTTCCGCGCCTGTTTATATCGTGCTTCGTTCGCCCTCGTGCGGTGTTGCAGCAATCTCGCCCATGCTGCATTCTTCTCTTCCACTAACTGCTCACATTCGCCGTCATACCAGTCGTTTCTCTGATCCGAGGGCACCGTGCCAAGTGCAGCGGTTACGGTGCTACCAATGGCGGATCGAATATCTCTCCAGCCATCTTCAAGAGACGCTGCGCCTAGCTGCTCTTCCGTTGGAAGTGCCACTTCCAGCTGCTGCGCGTATTCTTGGGCTAGTCTACCGTCTTGTAGCCGCCCAATGTTAAGCCGCGGCGTCCGACTTCGACGCGTGTTGTACACCGTCGAGAGTTTTGAGCGCAGGCATACTGCAACGAGGTAGTGGTCGGATTCAATATTCGCACTGCGGTAAGTGCGGACGTTCGTGATGTCGGAGAAGAATTTTCCGTCGATTAGAACGTGGTCGATTTGGTTTTCCGTTTCTTGGTTAGGTGATCTCCATGTGGCCTTGTGGATATTTTTGCGGGGAAAGAAGGTGCTTCGGACTACCATTCCACGGGAGGCTGCGAAGTTTATGCATCGTTGGCCGTTGTCATTCGATACGGTGTGCAGACTATCCGGTCCGATGACCGGTCTATACATTTCCTCCCTTCCTACCTGTGCGTTCATGTCACCGATGACGATTTTAACGTCCCGCAGTGGGCATCCATCGTATGTCTGTTCCAGCTGTGCGTAGAACGCTTCTTTCTCGTCGTCGGGTCTCCCTTCGTGTGGGCAGTGCACGTTGATGATGCTATAGTTGAAGAAACGGCCTTTAATCCTCAGCTTGCACATCCTTGCATTGATTGGCTGCCACCCAATCACGCGTTGGCGCATCTTACCCAGCACTATGAAGCCGGTTCCCAGCTCGTTGGTGGTGCCACAGCTCTGGTAGAAGGTAGCCGCTCGATGCCCGCTTTTCCACACTTTCTGTCCTGTCCAGCAAATCTCCTGCAGCGCCACGACGTCGAAGTTGCGGGGATGTAATTCATCGTAGATCATCCTGTCGCAACCTGCGAAACCTAGCGACTTGCAATTCCATGTTCCAAGCTTCCAATCGTGATCCTGTATTCGTCGCCTAGGTCTTTGCCGATTATATCGAGTCGCATTATCTCTTATATTGTTCGTAATGATTGGTTTTCTAGGCGGCTTATTGGGCCTGCGCAAACCTCCTGTCTCGTCGGAGGGCCGTCGTTTCAGGGCTGTTTAGCGTCCCACCTAACACCAGGACTTGGGCTTGTGCGCTTTGAGCGGCACACGATCGCTTTGGTGGGGCCTACTTGCGGATACATGCAGCTTTTTATAGAGGTTTAACAGGGCCCACTGTCAAACCCCACCACATCCTAGGCAAGCCCCACAACTCGCAGATGGCCTGGAAAGGGATCGTCAAGCCCTTGGACATAGTCCCTGCTGCCCGGATACACACACAAAGTAATCATTAATAAATATGTTCGAATCAATCGAGCCCAGAGGGATTACGATGAGATCTTTGTATTTTTCTGACAATAGGCCTTAATTCTCATTTTAAAGCCTATTACTCTTGAAAAGGATTAGCGAACGAGATTGGCACAGCACCGGGCATCAAAAGCTTCTCACAAAATTCTGAGCAAGACCTAGCCCTGGTTTGACAGGCGCTCTGCTGAGATTATCACAGCCAGGATGCGGGGTCCACAAGCACCGACGACCGTCAGCAAGCCAGGAGCCCCAGATCCCAACCAGAAGACAACCGTCAGTCAGCGAAAAGTTGGCACCATAAATCACCGGCAAGGAATCAAAACATGAAATCTCCACCCACACGATAATGACTTTGTCCACACAGCAGCAAATCTTCCCGACGCCGTCGGGCAGAATTTGCGAGGACAACTAAAACTTTGTGGCTTATGTCTCCTCTCCGCCGATGCTGGTTCGGTGGCGTGTCCGTTGTTGTGTTCTTTATCGCTCGTTGGTCATCATCATCCCTGTCGGTCGTCGTTGCGACTGTCAACGGCAGCTGCAGTTTTTGGGGCTCGGCGATGACTACGCTGCGATAGGCGAAAACGCGTAGGTCGGCTTTACTGGGGCAAAGGAGCACTGTTGTTGTTCAGGAGATCAACCGTGAGGTTGAGATGGCAAGGGAAGCTAGGGTTCCCGAGACGGTATTTATTATCCGTTTTTTTACAATTGTTTACTGATTGTTAGCAATGATTAATCAATCGTTTTTAGGACTTTGTATCAGAAATAGATGTGTGTGATACCGAGAGTTGTAAATTTTGTTTCCTCAAATAACTTAGCTATCATATTAGTTATGGCAGTCAGTAAACTGCCCAGTCTCTTGTACAGTTTATGTTGAAACGGGAAACCCTAACCCGGTCACATACCGACAACATTCTAGACGAGCATCTCCCACAACCAACCAATTCTCTGGTATGCTAGTGACAGTCACGGCCAGTCGGCCTCCTTCCTAATTTATCATTCTTAAAATTAAATGCGAGAATAATTATCCCACGGGACTGGTGCTGTCGTTGTCGTCGGCAAGTGGAAAGTCGTTCCAAAAACATACGTCCTATGGGCATGTGTGCATGCTACAAACTTGATGACGCCGGTGACGATGCACATGCAAGTGATTGCACTCTTTCTCCGTGTCATTTCATGCATGGAAGGAATCTGATGGCGTTCGCTCGTTCGTTTGCCGAGACAGTCGTCTACTAGTACTTACATGCTTGCACTACTGCACTGAGCATCTTCAGCATAGGCCGTTGCAATCCATAACGAACCTCTGGCACCGATGATGCCCCCAGTTTGGGTTGAGTGCAAGAGTTAAATAGTAGCAAAGTTTCATCGTAATAAATTTCATTTAATTTATTGCACCGAAAAATTCAACACACTCATAAATAACCCTTTCTATATGACACGGCTTTGGGCTACTGAAAGCAGCGGGAGATGCATCTTAAAATGGGTAACCAAATCTATGCTTGCAGCAACAGTGGTCTGGAGGTGGCCAACGTCAGCTACATTCGCTCGTCTATTATACGGGAAATTTAATGCTCCGGCAAAACAGCGGTTGCCAATGTTGATGGATGAATTGCTCGAAATAATTACCACTAATTCAATTGCGTACGGAGTGCCCCGTGAAGTGTAATTCTCATCTAAATCAGTTTAGCATTCACAATGCAATTACAGAATCAGATCGGTACAAACGGCAACCTTATCCTGTCGTGCCCAGAATTTACGTTTGCGGGAACGATCATCACATTGCTAATGGTGACCCCAGAAGCAAGCATTGGAAATAATGTTTCAATCTCAAGTTCCCATTTTCCTATCACGAATGCATAATCATAAAACATTCGGTCATGGAAAGCTTGGTCCGACTAGCTTTTATATTGCAAAGCAGGGCCTGGACCAATCACACAGGAACATACAAAGGCTACCCGACAGGTCTGTCGAGTAACAGTTGCACATAAACACATCATCTATCACACGCATTATGGCTACTGTTTTGGTAGCACCAGTCGTCCAGTGGTTGGGTAGTCCGTGCTTCTATCAGGCAGTGCTAGGTGTAGGTGCATCCAGTTTGTAGACAAAGTCCGAGCATAACCACATCCTAAATTAATGCAACCGCTCAACAACAGAGTGTGCGCCTGCCTCTCTTGCTGCGGGTGAGGACTTCGCTCTATCAGCCGAGTGTAGAACACTCTGAAGCACGCTAATTGCACTTACGGTTGGATATATGTTTCTACATTTTGCATTTTACTACTGTTAGTACTTTCAATGTAAAATCCTTACATAATGGTTTGAATTCTAGAAACCAAAATAATTAATTCACGCTTTGTGCCGAACTCCAATTTATTGTTTCAAGTTTTAAAAAATCAAACTTAAAATTTTTCTGAAACTTTTGGGCAAAATCGTCTACTGTAGATTAAAAATTTTCTTCCGAATTTGTATGTTCTCAGAGGTCGTTTATTATATTTATTCACCGTTTTCCAAGTCGACTGGGCTGATGTTGTATCATAGATCAATAATGCAATATCATGTCATTATCTTGAGCTTGATTGACTACCCGTAGTAGCTGCTCCATTATGACCAGATCAGCTGTTCTTGCATAGAGAAAAATAGATGTTTGCTTGGGACTAGCACTCATAATAAATGCTCAAGTACTGGTGATCTGATTTGTTAGGTCACACTGGCACCCGCCACATCAGAATGCTAGTCAATGTAGGGAAGGTGGAGGAAATTATGATGCAATCACTTGCCAACTGCAAGCCGAATATATCTCTGGACTTGCCACGAGTTCATGAGGAACTTAATGGAATTTTTATGGGTCAGATTCGAGGGACAGAGGTTCGCCTTGGTGAACGAGAGCTACCAACGTGATAGATGGGAGAAAGCAATTGATTAAATTTCCAATTGGATGTAGAAAATGAGCTTTTTTTTTGTTAATTTCCAATTCTAGCAGTTAGGGGAATTAGCATTAGCATTGAGCAATTCGCCCAATTTCGTAGGTGGTACAAGCCAAGACTATTGTATGAGAGTAGCAGCACTTTCATCCGTTACCACAGATATTGATTTGGGACTAATTACTATCTCTTAGATGGAAGCAATTCGTGTACTTGGGCTCACTGGTGACCGCCGATAACGATACCAGCAGAGAAATTCGGAGACGCATAGTGGCTGGAAATCGTACGTACTTTGGACTCCGCAAGACGCTTCGATCGAATAGAGTTCGCCGCCGTACCAAACTGACTATCTACAAAACGCTTATAAGACCGGTAGTTCTCTACGGACACGAGACCTGGACGATGCTCGTGGAGGACCAACGCGCACTGGGAGTTTTCGAAAGGAAAGTGTTGCGTACCATCTATGGTGGGTTGCAGATGGCGGACGGTACGTGGAGGAGGCGAATGAACCACGAGTTGCATCAGCTGTTGGGAGAACCATCCATCGTTCACACCGCGAAAATCAGAAGACTGCGGTGGGCCGGGCACGTAGCCAGAATGTTGGACAGTAATCCGGTGAAAATGGTTCTCGACAACGATCCGACGGGAACAAGAAGGCGAGGTGCACAGCGGGCAAGGTGGATCGATCAGGTGGAGGACGACTTGCGGACCCTCCGCAGACTGCGTGGTTGGCGAAGTGCAGCCATGAACCGAGCTGAATGGAGAAGTCTTTTATGTGCAGCACAGGCCACTCCGGCCTTAGTCTGATGATAAATAAATAAATAGATGGAAGCAATGCACTCTCCAATATTCGAGATCTGTCCTGGCCACGTCCTTGCGAATGCTGAGGAAGGGGAAGGATGGTTAGTTGGACACCTACTTAAGAAAGATGCAGAGAATTCTACGATCTCTCATAGGTGCCACGGGAGGTTTTGGGATTGTGTGGAAGGTTATAACAGTAGGAATCGTTTTGGTAGAACGTGAAACACAGAAATAACTAAGATAGAAATACAAAGTAGGAAAGGGACAAGCCTGGAATTGAACCCACGACCTCCTGCTTATAAGGCAGAAGCGGTAGCCACTAGACCACCGACCGGGAATTGTGGATAAACCCGACACTGTGGGTAAAACCGACACCACTCCAAATCTCTGATTTCAAGTGATTATCGAACAGAATTTCAACACGCTTTGAATAAACGTTTGATTTCTTGTATTTCTAGTCATTTTGTAAGATGCTGGGTCATTAGGCCGAAGGCCATTAGGCCGAATGGTCATTAGGCCGAATGGTCATTAGGCCGAATGGTCATTAGGCCGAATGGTCATTAGGCCGAACGGTCATTAGGCCGAATGAAAACTGGGGAGTGAGAATTGAGTAGTGCGAAGTGAGGAAGAAGTAGAACGGAAGAAGAAAAAAAAGGAGGAGAAGGAAGAAGGAAGAAGTAAGAAGGAAGAAGGAAGAAATGAAGAAGGAAGAAGGAAGAAGAAGGAAAAAGAAGAAGAAGGAAGAAGGAAGAAGGAAGAAGGAAGAAGGAAGAAAGAAGAAGGAAGAAGGAATAAGGAAGAAGGAAGAAGAAAGAAGGAAGATGGAAGAAGGAAGAAGGTAGAAAGCAGAAAGAAGAAAGAAGAAGAAAGAAGGAAGAAAGAAGAAGGAAAAAAGGAAGAAGGAAGAAGAAAAAAGAAAGAAGGAAGAAAAAGACGGAAGAAAGAAGAAGGAAGAGGGAAGAAAAAAGACGAAAGAAAGAAGAAGGAAGAAAAAACAAGTAAAAAGGAAGAAGGAAGAAGGAAAAAGAAGAAGGAAGAAGGAAGAAGGAAGAGAAGGAAGAAGGAAGAAGAAAGAAGAGGGAAGAAAGAAGGAATAAGGAAAAATAAAGAAGAAAGAACAAAAGCGGAAGAAGGAAGAAGGAAGATAGAGGAAAGAAGAAGGCAGAAGGAACAGGGAAGAAGAAAGAAGGAAGAAAGAAGAAGGAAGAAGGAAAAGGAATAAGGAAGAAGGAAAATGGAAGAAGGAAGAAGAAAAAAGATAGAAAGAAGAAGAAAAAAATAAGAAGAAAGAAGAGGGAAGAAGAAAGACGGAAAAAAGAAGAAGTAAGAAAAAAGAAAAAAAAAAGAAGTAAGAAGGCAGAAGGAAGAAGGAAAAAGGAAGAAGGAAGAAAGAAGAATGAAAAGAAAAAGATGGAAAAAGGAAGAAGTAAGAAGGAAGAAGGGCCCCCTCCTTAGCCGTGCGGTAAGACGTGCGGCTACAAAGCAAGACCATGCTGAGGGTGGCTGGGTTCGATTCCCGGTGCCGGTCTAGGCAATTTTCGGATTGGAAATTGTCTCGACTTCCCGTGCTAGCCTCATGATATACGAATGCAAAAATGGTAACCTGGCTTAGAAACCTCGCAGTTAATAACTGGAAATGTTCAATGAACACTAAGCTGCGAGGCGGCTCTGTCCCAGTGTGGGGATGTAATGCCAATAAGAAGAAGAAGAAGAAAGAAGAAGAGAGAAGTAAGAAGAGAGAAGTAAGAGGGAAGAAGAAAGAAGAAGGATGAAGAAGAGAGAAGAAAAAAGGAAGAAGGGAAAAAGAAGAAGAAAGAAGAAATGAAGGAAGAAGAAAGATGGAAGAAGAGAGAAGAAAGAGGGAAGACGAAAGAAGGAAGAAAGAAGACGAAAGAAGGAAGATGGAAGGCGGGAGAAAGAAGGAAAAAAGAAGAAGGAAGAAGAAAGAAGAAAAAAGGAAGAAGGAGGAAGGAAGAAGGGAAAAGGAAGAAGGTAGAAGGTAGAAGGAAGAAGGAAGAAGGAAGAAAGAAGAATAAAGAAGGAAGAAGGGAAAAGAAAGAAGGATGAGGGAAGGAGGAAGAAGGTTGAAGGAAGGAGGAAGAAAGAAGAAGGAAGAAGGAAGAAAGAAGCAGGAAGAAAGAAAAAGGAAGAAGACAGATACAAGAAGGAAGATGGAAGAAACGAGAAAGAAGAAAGATCTTCTCATTTTTAACTTTTTGTTTCTTTTTGCTAATCTAATGGCCATTCGGCCTAATGACCGTTTGGCCTAATGACCATTCGGCCTAATGGCCTGACACCATTTTGTAACTGGCGGAGACGTGTAAGAGTCATAATAAACAGACAATTACCATTGATCACCATTGAGGATATGAGTTATGTAAAATTTTGGCATCGGTGTATAAGCTTTTACGACAATAATATGTTGATTTTCAGTATTTAATCTATCTCTGATCCATAATTAAACATCATTTTGTGTATGTTGTGGAAAAACAGTTAACTTTTCTAATTATAAACATCCACATGCATCTCTTCATTATTATATTACCAGTTGGGGTAAATTCGACATCTGCCACCCTTAAATGACTGTTTGGGTGTCCCAGAAGCTCCCCTGAAAATTTCAGCTCATTCGCTCCAGTGGTTGGCGTGCGCAAATGGCTCAAAGTTTGTATGGAAAAAGTGATCCAAATGTATGGGGAAACGCAACCGTTTCAGGTTTTTGCTTCTAGGTGGCGCTGTAGTCGACGAATTCCTGTTGTGGACAAAATGTAGAACCTTTTTTATATAGGGAAGCGACTGGTGAAGACCGGATGTAAATCCCTTTGAAATTGGCCAAGTTATAAGTATCCAAAGTCGAGGGTGTCGAGCGTGTCCCCCAGGGGTGTTTAAAATGAGAACAACGTACCACCGTACCACCACTATTGCGGCGGCGATGCAGGCGTATTCGGTGCCGTGCGAAATTAAATGCATGATTATCACGCAATCTCGCGAATTTTTATCCGATTGGTAAATACTTTCCGTACTCTGTACAGTAGTGTAGCTAGAGAGGGAGGTGGTGAATAAGGGGGGCAAGGGAGGGGGGATTTTTTTTTAGTAGAAAACACATCCGGGATATTGTTCGATGTTTAATCTCGCAATTTTCTGCCGTCGTTTTATCTTCGAGCTAACACGCTAAAAAAACGAAGTTTGCGAATTGATGAATGCATGGGAACTAAGCGATCGCATCTGTGCAATGCGTTCTGATACAACAGCAGCAAATACAGGAATCAAAAAAGGCGCTTGTACCCTAATCGAGAAGCGGATTGGCAGAGATCTTTTATGGCTGGCGTGTAGGCATAATATTGCCGAAGTTTTGATGACAGCAGCTTGGGAAAAACTATTTCCTTCAAAAGGCCCTTCTTCAAGTATTTTTATAAAATTTAAATCGGCATGGCCTACTATGGATCAATCCTTTGATGAAAATATGGTAGACGAAAACATTATTGAGATCCTTGGTGATGAAACACAACATTTGATTGATTTTTTGAAAAACCAACTCAATATTCAACAGCAACGACAAGACTATAAAGAGTTGCTAAATTTATCTTTAGCATTTCTTGGTGTGAAAAGAATTAAATTTTCGCCATCAGGAGCACATAGCAATGCCAGATGGATGGCGAAAGCAATATATTATCTTAAAATATGACCTTAAATAGGCCAATTTGACATGACCGATGATGAAAGGCAAAAATTCCAGTAATGTGTGCTTTTAGTTTACATTTGGTCTTGGTTTAAAGCTCCTTTACCCTCATCAGCAGCACGAAATGATCTAAACCTGGCAAAAAAATTGATAACTTTACGAGATGCTTTCCCTGATCAATCAAGAAATGTGTATATGGCTGCGGCTTCAAGATTTGCAAATCATTTATGGTACTTGAGTGAAGAACTAGTCGCTCTGGCTTTTTTCGACCCAGAAATATCTACTGATGAGAGAAAAGAAATGGCACACAATTTAAAATCTTGTAAGGGTGATGAAGTAAGAAAAATAAAATTGAAAGTATCTACGATCGATAAGTTGACTTCTTGTACGGATTTTGTTTCTCAAAATACGATGAATTTTTTTGAAATTTCTGGAATAGGTATCTGCAAATTTTCTCAAAGAAGATCCTAGTATATGGGATGAATTTGAAGAATTTGTTGAAAGTAGAAATAAAATTAATTCATTTTTGGTAGTGAATGACTGAATGCTGAAAGAGGAGTTAAACTAGTTCAAGATTGGAAAACTGACAAAAAAATGAAGAACAGCTTCAATATCTTCTCAAAGTTGTTCAACAGCATAGACAAAATTTTCCAGGTTGCACTCGCTCTGTTATAAAGGAAGGCCTAGCAGTTGAAATAAATAATTTATATAGGCATAAGTGTTGTTTGTTGATAACTTTGAAATTTTATACAGTTAATAAATTATGCTATAAACATTAAAACTGTTGTTTGAAAAATATATAACTTAAATAATATCCCAGGTCTCTCTGTCTTTCTGTCCTTCTGTCCCTCTGTCTGTAACGATTATATCATATCGTTCTAAAATTGATGCAACGGGCATCACGATGTCCGAAAACAACTCGTTACAAATATTTCATGAATTTTGTCTCCCCTAAAAACTTCAGCTCGTTGGCTTCAGTGGTAAGTCACCCCCTCCCTCTCTAGCTACACTACTGTACAGAGCATGGAAAGTATTTACCAATCGGATAAAAATTCGCGAGATTGCGTGATAATCATGCATTTAATTTCGCACGGCACCGAATACGCCTGCATCGCCGCCGCAATGGTCGGTGGTACGTTGCTCTCATTTTAAACACCCCTGGGGGACACGCTCGACACCCTCGACTTTGGATGCTTATAACTTGGCCAATTTCAAAGGGATTTACATCCGGTCTTCACCAGTCGCTTCCTTATATAAAAAAAGGTTCTACATTTTGTCCACAACAGGAATCCGTCGACTACAGCGCCACCTAGAAGCAAAAAACTGAAACGGTTGCGTTTCTCCATACATTTGGATCACTTTTTCCATACAAACCTTGAGGCATTTGCGCACGCCAACCACTGGACCGAATGAGCTGAAATTTTCAGGGGAGCTTCTGGGACCCCCAAACTGTCATTTAAGGGTGCAAGGTTTGAAATTCCAGACTTTTCACATTTTCCATATAAACTTGGGCCACTCTAGTAAGACATGTCCTACGCACGAATTTACCTGGGTGGGACAGTCAAGACATTGTCCTACCCATGGTCCTGGTGAGGCAACGTATTATTAGTTTAAATGGATTATTAGAAGTACACAAAAAATAAGTTTTGTAGAAACCTGGAAGGATTTATTGAAATCTAAGAAATAACAAACATCTTTAAGCTCACATGATCTGGTCCGCAAAGGGGTTTTAACTCCCCAAATGATAAACTGACGATCATACGCTACGGTCTATAGAATTTTCTAAAATGTTCTGAGGTAGAAGGGACAAAAATTCGAATAAACCAAATTAATTTTTTTATTTCTAATTTTAAATACAACAATAATTTTAGGAGCATACATTTAGAGTAAAATCTTTGGGCAAATAAAAATCTTGTTTCAATCTTCAAAGACTGTATTGCCACTTTAAGTTTAAGTAAGATCCAACATTTAGTTTCCCAGAGTTTCTCCATCTTTACTTCATGCGCAGCTTTCTAACCTTTTTTCAGTGATTGTGCAGCAGTCGCTGGTCGAGCAATGTATGGGTTATTTGGTTATTCGGTATATAATTTGTTCTGGATGGATCGCGCACTTGTAGAACGCGGCGTTTCTGCCAAAAAAAACGTGTAAAACCGATTTCATCAATAAATAATTTAAAGTCGTTTTCACGTGGTTCCGGATCTTTCTGAAAACCCGCGTAAATGCTTTCGCTTATCAAGCGACATTGAGTGCGCGTGTTATTTTTTTAATGCATATTGAGAGCGCGTTTGAGAGAAACATGGTTTTCGTCTTTATGTCATGAAGTAGCAATGTAAAATGAAATATTTAGTCACTTTCCAAGGCGATTTCCTGCAGATCCCCACCCCTCTTGTAGCAAAGATAGTCGAATTATTTTTTCTCTTTTTATCCAGGATCCTACATTGAACATCGCGCCGGGGAATATAACTTAATCATAGACTGATTACAAACCATATCATCATTCACAGTGGGGAAAAACCGACCCAAAAAGGTACCTATTTATTGCGGCTACTTGCTGCGCCGGAAAAATATCTTTCCAAAAGGCAAAATCCACGACAAATCGAATGGTGCTATTTTCGTTCGCCGGAAATTATGGGAACTGGCCGTTTTGCCCCATTTACTCTTAAAAATCATATTTTTTCTTTGACAGCTACAATTTAAAGTCGATTGCGGCTAACTATTTCTATGTTTTCTGTTGCTAATCATATAGAAAATACGAGTGGTATCTATTCCGACTTTAAACCATGACTGGAAGTGGCTGTTTTGCCCCATTTACCCCCGGAATCGTATTTTTTCTATGACAGCTCCGATATACAATCAATTGCGGCTGTCTATTTCTATGTTTTCTGATGCTTAGTCAGTAGAAAATACGAAGGGTATTTATTCCGACCTTATACCATGACTGGAAGTGGCCGTTTTGCCCCAGTTACCCCTAAAATCGTATTTTTCTATGAAAGCTACAATTTAAAATGAATTGCGTCTGACTATTTCCAAAATTTCTGATGCTAATTTAGTAGAAAATACGAATGGTATGAATTCCGGCCTTGGATCATAATTGGAAGTGGCCTTTTTCCCCCATTCACCCACGAAAATCGTAGTTTTTCTATGACAGCTTCATTTTAAAATCAGTTTCGACTAACTGTTTCTATGTTTTCTGATGCGTATTTAGTAGAAAATACGAATGGTCTAAATTGTATATAATCCGGCCTTGGACTGTTACTAGCAATGGCTGTTTTGTCCCTTCACCTCTAAAAGTCAATTTATCATATGATCGCTAAGACTTAAAATCGATTTTGGCTAATTATTTCTATGATTCTTAATGCAAATTCAGTAGAAACTTCAAACCTGGAATCGTTACTAAAAATGACCAATACGCCTCATTTTAAAAAAATTTTTTTTTTGTTTGACCGCCACGATTTAAAATCAAATGCGGCTAGGTATTTCTATGTTTTCTAATGCTAATTTGTAAGAAAATACGGTTGTTACATATTCTAGCCTTGAAATCGATTGCGCCTTACTATTTCCATTTTAATTATTGAGAAGAGCGGAAAATCTTCCTGAGGTGTGAGGCTACTTTAAGCATAAGAAAACATAGAATTAGCTAGCCGCATTCGATTTTAAGAAGTAAATGGGGCAAAACGGCCACTTCCAGTCATGATTTAAGGCCAAAATATATGACAATTGTATTTTATTTCAAATTAGCATCAGAAAACATAGAAATAATTGGTCACAATCGACTTGAAATTGTAACAGGCATAAACAAATATCGAGTTTAATGGGGCAAAATGGCCACTTCCAGTCATGACCCAAGGCCGGAATTTATACCATTCGTATTTTCCACTAAACTAGCATAAAAAAACATAGAAATAATCAGCCGCTTTTGATTTTAAATGGTAGCTGCCATAGAAAAATACAATTCCTGGGGTAAATGGGGTAAAACGGCCACTTCCAGTCATGGTATAAGGTCGGAATAGTTTATACTATTTTTCTACTAAATTAGCATCAGAAAACATAGAAACAGTTAGTCGAAATCGATTTTAAATTGTAGCTGTCATAGAAAAAATCGATTTTCGTGGGTAAATGGGGCAAAATAGCCACTTCCAGTCATTTTTCATGGCCGGAATTTCTAAACTAGCATAAAAAAAACAAAAAAAAAGTCAGCCGAATATGATTTTAAATTGTAGCTGTCATAGAAAAACACGGTTCCAGGGATAAATGAGGCAAAACGGCCACTTCTAGTCATGGTATAAGGCCGGAATAGATGCTATTAGTATTTTCTACTTAACCAGCATCAGAAAACATAGAAATAGTTAGCCCCAATCGATTTTAAATTGTAAACCGTCTAAGACGAATTAAGTACTGTCCATTTAATTCCACCAGTTAATTTTCGTTATCTTTGCAGATACGTATTTCGACCACAACTGTGTGGCCGTCTTCAGTGTCTTGTACTTGACTCGACTTTAAGTTAAGTCAAGTACAAGACACTGAAGACGGCCACACAGTTGTGGTCGAAATACGTATCTGCAAAGATAACGAAAATTAACTGGTGGAATTAAATGGACAGTACTTAATTCGTCTTAGACGGTTTAATATATTCCACTAAAAGAGCTTAATATATTTTTCTTTAAATTGTAGCTGTCATAGAAAAAAATATGATTTTTAGGGGTAAATTGGGCAAAACGGCCAGTTCCCATAATTTCCGGCGAATGAAAATAGCACCATTGGATTTGTAGTGAATTTTCCCTTTAGGAATGGTATTTTTCCGGCACAGCAAGTAGCCGCAATAAATAGGTACCTTTTTGGGTCGCATTTTCCCCACTGTGATTGGACGTGATAATAGGTCTAGGGGGTAATATTGAGTCTTCGAGGAATACCTGCATGTCGGATAACATTAGAGCTCAAAGAGGAACCGTATTTTTAGGCTTATTAATAAGCTTATTAGCTTATTTATATTTTCAATCAGACGATCTAAGGATCGGATAGCTACTGTGTAATCAAGGGTTCTCCTCGACACAATTTCGGTTTTCAGTTTCCCAAATGTTCAATCTCCTGGAGCTCCTGGAGAGAAAGCGAGGGAGAGGATCTTAAACTGTTCACTGCACTTAAAACTTGCGTCTTCAGCACACGGACGTAACGAATAATTGATCCATTCAGCTCTCAACTTAGTCATTGAACCATTCAGCTCTTAACTCGATCATGATCGTGAAGGACTTAGAGCTGCATCAGCCGCATGTCCAAACCTGTGCACGTATGACCTGAAGCATCCGTGGCTTGTTAAGAACTGGCTCAAGCCCAAGTTCAGCTCTTCATGAGGTCTGTTAATCCACTTGGGACACACTTGGGACTAGGCTATGGGTCCACCTGCACTTTGGCTACCGTTGTTGCCTTGATATTCATCCGGGCATTATCGATGCATCTGACTGAAGGCGTTACACTCCTCGTTTTTTTGGATACCAGTTTAATAGCATGATACGCATGCTGCTCCGTGAGATATGGTGCGGTATGTCCTGATGATTCTCAGGCACATCATCATATGCTCTCCAACTTTCGGACGTTGTAGTTTACGATCAACAGCCTCGAGATGTTCACTATCGTCGTGGTATCGCCGTCGACGCGCGCTTGCAGCCTATATTAACATGGCTGCTGAAGATCAGGTTATCATCGAGGATCACCCCAATTTATTTGAGAGTTATCTTGGAGATGAGCCACAGTCACCGATCGATTTAATGGCGTCCAGTGTTTCATGGTTTCTTGTATTGTATTGCGGATCTTGAGTTTCCATGGTTTTTAGTCATCTTTAATGTATCAAACGCCTATTTCTGTAAATGTTCGGATCCCAATTTGGCTCTAGTGTATACTACTTGCAATCGCATAACTGTCCCATATAAATAGGAAACCCAGCAAAGATGGGACAACTATGCGGTTACAGGCAATATACTGCCGTGTCAAGCATATCTGTCCCATGTCGAAAAATACGCAACTGAGAAAAATGCGATTGAAGTTGGAAACATATTTTTCAGTTTGTAGCTAAATTACCCCATGAAATTTTGATTAATAAACGTATATCGATGAAAATAGTGTATTTCTAATGGCTTGGTATGTTTCAAAGGATAAACACTGTTTTTTTAGTGGAATTTATTCAGTGGGACATATATGCTGCGAAATTGAAGACGAAATTGATAATTCCAAGCATATTTGTCCCAGTGCTAGAGTATCATCAGATTACTTTGCGCTTAGCAAAAGTTTAGTTGGGTCTGGATAATAACCTGTTTCAAATTATATGCATTAGGTCTTTTCAAAGCGTATTGTAGTAAGGGCCATACACTAATAACGTAAGCTTTTGGGGGAGGGGGCTCTTACGCTCCATAGAAAAAAATGTGTATGAAAAAGCTGACATGGGGACGAGTGTGTCTGAAAAACCCCCGAGATATTATACACATACTGTAAGGACAGTAAGAATTGGTTCCTATATACATAATTTGATCCTGAAATAAGTTCAGTTCAGTGGCGTAGCCACGGGGGTGGTTTTGTACATACCCCCCCCCAGAGACAACATTTTTAGAAGAAATTTTTCTTTCGATTTTTTTTTCGAAAAAAACAAACCCAACCCCCCACCTCCCCCCCCCCATTTTTCTGGCTGCGCCAGTGGTTCAGGTGAATTATGTTTCAGCGCAGATGGATTTTTGAAAGAAGCATCAAAATCAGGTTCCGTGGTAACTAAATACCGTAATACTGCGAAGGTGTTTGATGATTCCTATGAAATTTATTTCAGATTAGCATCTGATGTGTCGAGTCGAGTGGAAACTTCCACCTGTGTGGGAAGCGTGTATGAACATTTGTAAACACATGTTAAGGACCATTTTTTCGTAATAAGTTGCACTCGACGGGAAATTCGGCCCCATTGTTTGCTATTGAAAATCGATTAGTCACTTCGTTCCGAAGCTATTGCAAAAATCTTGTATATATGTAAATAAATTGGGCCTACCTTATAGCCATGCGCTTAAGGTGATTATAGAATGGAGCCCGAGGTGAATTTCAAATTCACCACACGTTTATCTACATACATTTCCAAAAGCCCAAATCTGGCGAAATAGTTTTCGTACAGTGCCAAAACTCAAATTATGATTGTTCAGCATAACTAAGCAAACGATCTACCATTATTTCAGCCCCATACGCGTTATGGTTCTTTCATCTCGTGCTCTTGAAAAAAATATTGGAAAAGCACGTGGTTTACAAAATGGCCGATTTCTGGCTTTATTGTATAATCACCTTAAGAACGACTACAAAGCGATGATGCTTAGGTGAGTTGGTTGGACTCACGGTCAAAGGAATTTTCGGGTGCAATTAGGCATAAAAGTATTATCGTGTTAGCCTAATCATATACGAATGCAAAAATGCTAATGCCAATAAGGAAAGAAGAAAAAGTGTAAATAAAAACATAGAATGCGAATAAAAATTAATCTTTTCTCACTTAAGTTTTAATATAAATCATCTAAATATGCTTCAATTATTACTTTTCAATTTTCATAATGGTCTGAAAGTCTCCTTAATATAGTAGACACAAAAAAAATAAAAATTTTCATAATGCACAAGAAAGGCATCAACGATGATAGGTGGGTTAACCTTTTTACCCATTGAAACTATACCACAACCCATATTATTTCTCTGAATTACTTGATAATGAAAATTGGCCTCTTCGAAGTAATTTAATACATGTTGTACGAAATTTGTTTCAATGGGACAGTTATGCTTGGAAATTCTATAATGGGACAAAATGATCAGATATTTTTTCGCCAAGTTTTCGAACAAACTATATGTATTTATTTGTTCACAATAAAATATACATTAATATACAAAAACGTTTGGTGCATAAAACTCAAAATTGATAAAAATCGACATGGGACAGATATGCTTGGGACGGCAGTATATGGCTAAGCGAATTTCTTTCCAAAATAATTTTCTTATCATGAAAGACTTTTAATATCTCGGCCGTTTTTCATTGGATTTACATCGTTTGTAGCATTCGATCAAGGAAGAGCCTACGCTCCGATATAGTCTTCTTGAAATGTTGGCTTTCCATTATTTACCCTCGATAATAATGAAATAGTTATGAAATGGGTAAACGCTTCATTCACGTTCGAGCACCGCAAGCACAGACATCAAAATCAAGTAACTTGCGGGTAGAGATCCAATCTTCGGTTCGAAAAAGATATCGCGGAGAGCGGATACAGCAGTGCGGTGGCTACGGAATACTTTCAGCAACGGTGATGGTTGACGGAAGGGGTGGCTGCGAAGAATCCAACCTCAACGATGGCATCTGTTGCAGTTTAGCGGTAAATCATCGAGTGGTTGACCAGTTGTTGATTAAAAAGATACACGATTATCAGGGCCAGAAATTTTACATGAGAAAAATATTTCATATGAGAGAAGGAGAGAGTGAGAGTAGAGGTGTGCGCCGGTCCAATATTCGTCGGCGGCGGCGTTTGTCAGAACTTTGGTCGGCGGTGGCGGCGTGAATCGGCGTGGCGATTTATTCATTACGTTTTTCTAAGATTTTTTTTTGTATTTTTTCGGGATATTTTCAAGACATTGAAAGAAGAATCTTCTGAATTTCGCTTGAAAAATCTAATGAACTTCTCCAGAAAAACTTTGGGAAAAACCCAAAATTTGGAAATTATTTTTGAGAAGTCTTTGGAATCACCAAATAAAATTGTTTGGAATCTCAGCAGATAATTCGTCGCAAGTTTTTTTTTGCCGTTTTGCCGAATTTGGCGCTCAAGTGAAGTTTCTCACGAAATTCTGAATTGTTCGTCTGCATTATTGGAAAATAATTGATCCTATTCTGTACACTATTATGTACAAAAGAAAGGTAAATTGGGAGGATTTTTTCGTGATACTGCAAAGCACAACCTCATGGTGATTGTAGAAAATGCGATTGCATCGCTAACGGTCCCAGTGACGGCTGTCAGCGAATGGTTGATGCAGAAAATGTATTTGTATGAATGGCGTCTGTAGCAATTCAGCGACAAATCATCGAGTGGATATTGTCGGCATCAGCATAACCGTAATGAAATTTTCTTCCGAGATTCCGACTTTGGCACGCGTTTACGTTTGGAAATACGCATTTAGAAATCAAAATTTGAAATTAATTTTGGCAAACAACAGAGCAGCTATAAACTATTCTGACTGTTAAGGAATAAATTCACTCAATTCAAAATTAAATCAAAATTCCAAAATTCCCGATTTTGTCGTTGGGATCAAATTAAATTGATCCGTTATAATATGTCTGATTTATTTTTACCATTTTTCCTTTCTTAACATTAACAACAGCCAAATGTCTGAATCTTCACTTCAAAAATTTCACCGCCGACGGCCATCTCTGATGCTATTTGGACTAGACCTGTGCGCCGCCGCGCCACGCCGCCGCCGTCGACACTTATTGACGTACGCCGACGCCGCACAGAAGGACCAATCTTCAAAAAGACGGTCAAAAACCATTTTTTCAAAATGATCCAAATTGATTACTTGAGTCATGGGTTGTTAGTAGAATACTTGACGATGATGTAAACATAGCTTTGAGTCATTTTATTCGGGTGGATCTTACCTTTACAGTCAACACAAGTTGAGCATGTTGTCGATTTTTAATTGTGTTAAATCTTGTAACATTTATCTTACTGCTTCATTATGTTGGCCACAACGTATACATCGCCCAAACCTATTATATTTGGCACCATTACAAAGTGTAGTCCTAAAACTAATAAAGCCACGCTTAAACGTACGTAAATTATTTCTGATCGCGCAGAAAGTACTCGGTCTTTATTATGTATAAAATTATTATTGTATTATCTTCCAGCTGTGTTCATTGTAAAATTCAAAAGGGTACCCATCGGTACCCATCAATGAAATTCACACTGAAGCTTCATTTTTTTGTCAGGAATCTAATCCTGAAGAAAGTAGGTTCTGCCACCCTCCGCCCGCTCAGTTATTTCGGTTTTACTGACGGTGGTACTTTCGGTCTTGCCAATCAATTTTGATAAGTGCAGCAACGCACAATTTGTATTCACTTCTCTTTCTACTTCTCATTTGCCCCAATGCAATGGTGTGATATCAGCTTAAAATTGTCTAGGGGTCGTACAGTTATTACGTGAGCATTTTTTTCAGGGGTTTTCGACTCCCCCTCCCTCGTGTAAAATTTCTTTCATACAAATGTTTTTTATTTACATGGTGCGTAAAAACGATAGAAGCCACACCCCCCTCCCCTATAAGTGCTTACGTAATATGTGTACGCTCCCCCTAGCACCATTTGTTCTTGGCTCACGCATACTTTTGTTAAGGAAATCCCACGTGATCATTTGTTCTTACAGGCTCCTGCGCTCTGAGATTTTGAAAATATTGATAATGAAAGTAGGATAAAGTATCAAGTCATGTTATTTTTTTGTTAAATATCTTAGCTGTGCATATGCACAGCATATGTTTCGAAATGGACAAATTGATATGAAATTTGCGAAAAAGAATCCACGTGTCTTGGAGGGACTCGAACCCTCAACCTCCTACTCTCTAGATAGGCGTGATAACCCCTACACAACAAGACCACTTAAAGGTCACGTTTGCGGAAAAGCCATCAGAATCCGAGTACCAACCTCCACCGCGGTTAGCTCTCTTTTTTGCAAATTGAATATCTTTCGGATGCTTGATTTGCCCAATCTCCACATTTGCTTTTACTGTTGTATATTGTTGCTGGGGGGCATGGAGTGCGATCCTCTCGTTTAATAAACAATGTGCACTCGCTTGGCTGTGGATATACAACAGTAAAAGCAAATGTGGAGATTGGGCAAATCAAGCATCCGAAAGATATTCAATTTGCAAAAAAGAGAGCTAACCGCGGTGGAGGTTGGTACTCGGATTCTGATGGCTTTTCCGCAAACGTGACCTTTAAGTGGTCTTGTTGTGTAGGGGTTATCACGCCTATCTAGAGAGTAGGAGGTTGAGGGTTCGAGTCCCTCCAAGACACGTGGATTCTTTTTCGCAAATTTCATATCAATTTGTCCATTTCGAAACATATGCTGTGCATATGCACAGCTAAGATATTTAACAAAAAAATGGTTTTCGTACGGCCGAGTTGCCGAATAATATGCAATTAATTGAAGTCATGTTATGTCTAGTCATAATGGATAATTTCGGAAGAGGATTTTATCCCTTATCCCTTATCCAAACTTACTCTGTAAAAATATCATGAGTTTTTCACATAAATCGTAATATCAAGTAACAACTTGCGCCTCTACAACTTTACTTAGTTTAGGGACGAAACAAAACCTATTCCATATGTTTACAATTTCTAACAATAAAATAAATTTTTCGTTAGCACTGCGGTGAGGCGGCTGAAATCGGTAATTAAATACCTGTGGAAATGCTCATAGAAACTCTACATTGGCGGTGCTAGCCATTGATATTTGATGGGGCACCACTTGGTGCAAGCACGTTGTCTTAGAGAACTATAGCGTGCTTGCGACGACTGGTGCCCCACCTCTCGCTCCGGTAGTGGAACTCTAGCTACCGGGTCGGTGATGCCGAGAAGATAAACCATCTATTCAATGAAAAATCACAATATGTGGCCTGCTAGACCATTTTATTCACTTCTAACATTTATGACCGTCTTTTTTGGAATTGGTCCCACTGTGCGCCGGTCAAGGTGTCGGCGGCACGCCATACGCCGATTTGCTCAACGCCGCCGAATTTCGAATTTCACGCCGATGATTGGCCAACACAAAAATCATAGTATGCAGTGCGTTTGCCTCTGCCGAAACAAAGCAACCTATCAGGCATTTATTAAATAGCTATTATATTATACCGCTCATAAAACTCCTCCGCCTATTTTTGGTCGCATAAACATACCTCCAGAAAAAAAGCTACTTCGGCGGTGAATGCTTGTATAGCACGTGCTATTTGTACTGCGGAGAAATTTTCCACATCTATGAGAGCCTTGGAAAATGATCACGAAAGTTGTAATTTTGTTGCAAGGCACAGTACCTTCAGCAGATTTGTTTGCTTTTATTTCTGTCACTTTTACCCGCATTGGCGTGTTAAATGTTGGGTCATCTAAGAACTTCTTGGCTATAGACCTACAAACCAACGAACGTAGTGATGAACTTCTAATCTCATATGTAACTTCATGTGGAATAACCTCATTCTGGTCACATTGGGTGGTTCATCATCTTTTGAAAGGTTTGAATGTTGAATGTTACATTGATTGGTCTAGTGCTTATATACGAGGCTACAAGTCAACACTATGAATGCTGGATTTGGATTCCCAGTCTGGTAGGATTTTTTTAAAACTTCCCTGGGCATGGAATATCATTGTGATAATCTCGTGATATTCGAATGCAAAAATGGTAACTTGGCTTCTGGAGCTGCAGCACTAGGGGGCATGTGACGCACCAAATTGAACATTTCCTTCACTCCTCCTTGTACTTGAATTGCCAGAATTGTTCTGAAAAAAAAACGAGAAATGGGTAATATTTTTGACATGACCGCGAGTAGACGTAGGACTTGTATAAACGCAACGTATTTATATTCAACTTCTAACTTTTGGATCTATGGAGTTTATTTATAGGTATTGATATTGGAAACGACAACTTCAATTTGTTTATTCAAAACTTCTGGAAATGAAACTAACAATTAAATTCATAATTAGAATTTATTTGTTTCTAACTATTAAGCCCTTATTTAAGACTTATTAAGACTGAGGCAAAATGTGCTATTTTAGGGGATCTGCCACCTTTTTCAAACAAAGAAATACAGCACCAATTTCGTTGCTTCTTTTTGCTAAAATGCGTGCTTACTGCTGAAAAAAATCACAACAATAAGAAACAAGTCAGGAAGCAGTAACCCTACTAAAATAGAGGGGGTACTGCTAATACGTCAACGATAAATTATTTAATGTTTTGATTCCAAACTCTGAGTCTACGTCAAGTTTAATAATATAATTTCTCAGAAAAGGAGGAAAAAACACGTCAGTACGCGCTGCTGTCACAAATTGTAATAACTCGCACACAGTAGGCACTCCTTTTATACATAAAAAAAATCTTGCGGTGGACCCGAAGGCCCGTGGCATACCGAATTTTGATGTCCGTGTTAGGAATGCACGGGTTTTATTATATATGAAAGTTTTGCTGGCTTTGGCAAGCATTGAAATTTTCAATAGCTTATCGGTAATGATTCTAAGTTTCAATGGAATAGGCAAATTACTGGAGAGTGTCCGAGTCGATTGATATATAAATGTTAAAAATCCATCGAAAGATAAAGGCGCTAGTAACGTTCGAAATCTTCCCTTTCAGCGTAACGCTCTCGATTTCCAAAAATCTAAATGACACCCGGTATAGTAAAGAAAGACGTAAGTCCTACGTCAAAAAATTATACCCATAGTAATTTCTGGAAGATTTTCTGAAGGAATCCCTGGGGAAAATTCCGAAGAAATTCTTGGAGAAATGTCTAAAGAAATTCTTTAAGAATGTAGGTTTCTTTATAAATTGCTCTAGGAATTCGTATGGAGATAACCGAAAATTCGTCCTAGAATTTTGAAAGGAAATGGCGGAGAAATTTCCGAAGGAATTACTACACGCAAAAAAATGTTGCGGTCGAAACTACCATTCCGAGGGTTAATTTAAGAATACGCACCGACGATTTTCAGTAGACAACAAACCCGTTTGATTTTACCATGCACGCAGTAAAAATCAACTGTGGTCCTGGTGGAATGTTGTTGCATGAACTGAATCAGTGGTGAATTTGTCCGAATGCGTGGTTAATTTAACTGAAAATTTGTGGTTGTTTTAAAAACATGGCGTAGTCTACAAAATAGTAACCGTTACCATGGAATTTTTTTCTGTGTAGATGAATTTCCAAGGAAGAGCAGAGACCCTTACGCGAAGCCCGCGAAATAGAGAGAATCTCCTTTCAACAGTGTAATCCAACAGACTAATAAATAGATTCTTATACTTAATTTGATAAAGTATTCCCTAATAAATTTCTTAGTTTTCTTGAAATAATTTCCTAAGGAAGTTCTGGGGTCGTTCAAAAATGATGTCACAGGCTTTAGGGGGGAGGGGTGTAAGATTTTGTGACAGTACATATACCGTTATATGCATAACTGTCCTATGTATATAGAGAATCCCAGCAAACATGGGACAAATATGCGTATGACGGCAGTATACTAGGTATACAAAAAAGCGTGATAGAGGGAGGGGGCTAGAAATCCCAAAAAGTAGTAGACGTCATATTTGAATCATCGCCTGAAGGAATGCACGAAGAAAATTATTAGAGTCTTGAGGAATTTCTGGATCTATCTCCGTGGTAATTTCTGGAGGATTTTCTGAAGGAATCCCTGAAGAAAATTCCCAAGGAATTCTTGAAGGAATGTTCAAAGCAATTCTTTATGAAATTTAAGAAAGTCGGTAATTCATTTGGAAATTATATCTGATATCTCTGTCATAAGACGAGATTAGTACAATTACACAATTGTGCTAAACTCTCGTCTGATGACAGTGAAAACATTCCAATAAAAAAGAGCTAAATAATTTATATCTGAAGATTCACTCTAGAATTTTGGGAGAAAATGGCGCAGGAATTCCGAAGGAAGTACTAGATGAATTTCCGAGGGAATGGAATGACTGATGGAATACCTGGAAGAGTTCCAGTGGAATTTTTTTTTATTCCTTTCTTTATTTGGTAGGCCCTCTGTGTTACTTAACCGCTACTGTGCCGAGATCTACTGTGGTATTCTGCTGCCAGAATCCACACAGAATCTATTTTTAGATTTTCCATTATTCATTGTTGTTGTCATTGCTGGTCCATCTCACCGTGAGTTCATTGTGTGCATTTGTCCGTGTCGTGAATCCAATGATCGTTGCGCATAGTTCGATTGCCATTTATCCAGGTACGGTGGAGGAATGCCTCCGAGAAGAACAATTTGTCAGTCGTCATCAGGCAGTCGTAACGGTATGGGCGCTCCCCAATACGCCACCGTATAGGCTGCGCATCCGACGACTGACGAGGGTTTGGTGGAGGGGCTGGGAATCGAACCCATGACCATTCGCTTGTAAGGCGAACGTGTAGCCAACTACGCTACGGGACCCCCCAATTCCAGTGGAATTGTTAAAATAATTTCCGAAGTAATTCTGTAGAAACTTTTAAAACTTTATATGTATGCATGTAGTTATCCACCACCACCATCCTGGCTTGAGTCTTACTCTGCATACGGCTCCACCCTATAGTACAGTCGAATTTAATTACCATTCTGCTTTCAATGCCCTGCTGTATAAAGGGCAAAAAAATGGAAGTGGCTGACCCGTAAGCAGAGACACTTACGCGAAGCCCGCGAGATAGAGAGAATCTCCCTTCAACAGACCAACAACGAGATTTGCAAAACTTATTGAGCTTTCCGAGGGATGGCTTCTTTAAGGAAGGGCGGGTTGAATCCATTACTTTGGGGAAGTGTACCCAACTACATGGGTAGAGTTTTTTTAAAGTATTCCAAAGAGAAGCTTTGAAGAAAAGAAGAATTCTTTCAGAAATTTCCTAAGGTCCTAAGTTTTCTGGAGAAATTCCTGATCGAATACCTGACGGAATTTTTGAAGGTATACTAGAATGAGTTTCTTGATGACTTACCAAATTTGTTCCGGAACATATTTCCTAGGGAATTATTTAAGGTATTTACGTAGTAATTTTTTTAAGGAAAAAATCCATAATAATTTTCTAAGGAGCTCCTGCAGGAAATTCCCAAGGAATTCTTGAGAATATCCGAATATCCTCCGTCTCGATATTTTGGGAGTTTTTCTTGGCATGTAGCCTTGATTCTAGAGTCAAAACTAAGTTTGAATTACTACTGTCCGGATTTTCGAAGACATTTACGGAGAAATATTGGAATTTATATTTATATTCGAATAGCTTTTTGTTTGGTAATTCCATTAAAAAAATCCTACATAAGTTGCTTTCAAAATTCCCTTTGAAATTTATTTAAAAATTCTGTTTGAAAATCTTTTTAAGTTTTCTTTCGGGTATTCCTTCAAGAATTGAACCGAAAATTCCTTCAGGATTTTCTTCGAAAATCTTCTTAGAAAGCCACCAGGGATTAGTTTGGCCATTCTTCCAGGGATTTTTTTCAGAAAACTCTCCTTTTCAGAATTTCCTTTGGAACTTCCTCCAGGAAGTTCTTAGGAAGTTCCTTCAGTAAACTGTACAAAATTCCTTCAGGGATAATTCCGAAACGAATTCTTATTTGGAGGTATTTTTAAAGGAATTTTTGAGAAATTTCCAAAGTTATTTAAATTTTAAATTTAAAACAACGGTTTAAAAAAAAATGAAGGAATTTACAAACGATATTTTCCAAGATTTCCCTTACTTCTTTGTTCGACAAAAGACTTATTTTTATGCTATCGTGATTCTGGGCTGATCAGTCGATTTTTTAATAGTTTTTGGAAACATGAAAAGGTCTATAGGAATTCCTGGAAGAGTTGCTGAATGAATTTTCGGAGGAATGTTCGAAAGAATTTCTTTAAGAAAATTGGAAAGAATTCCTGGAGAAAGTTCTAAATAAATTCCAGAGGGAAATTTCGAAAAAATACCAAAAATATCTTCCTAGAGTTTCCGAAGAAATTCTTTGAGGAATTACTGGAAAAGTCGTTATTAGAAATTCTTAAAATAAATTCTTGAAGGAATTTCTAAAAAAAATTTCCAAACGAATTTCTGGATTTATATCCGACTTACTTTCCAATGAACTTATGTGCTGTGATGCGACGATGTCCTAGTGGAGGATGTAATCTAAACTTTTGCTGTGGAGATACAAGCTATAACTATTAGGATGTTCACCCCATCAGTCTGACTGTAGCTAGCAATAATCCAAAAACCCTAAAATTCATAAAAAGAATCATAAGCTTTACCACGTAATTTTTTTTCTGCTCAAAGTTCTTCAAGCCGATTCACGCCGCCGCCGCCGCCGCCGAACATTGCTTACGGCGTGACGCCGCCGACGCCGCCGACGCCGCCGCTGCCGGTGTAAAAATGGCCTTACGCCGCCGCCGTTCACAAATACTTCGGCGCACAGGTCTAATTTGGACCGCTACCGATGCATACTTTGTTATAAAATTTTGTGAATATGCTCCTTTCCAGTCACTAACAAAAGCAAAACGAGTCGAATTTTGCGAGAAAATTTTACTTGAGTATCCTTCATCTATGGGTAAAATGGTGGTCTGAAAAGGCCTGATTTAGTTTAATAATAATTCTCAATCACATGATTTGTTATAGAATACACAAAGGAACATTGCACACACTTTCACTCTCGCTCTTCCCTTTTCCCATGTAAAATTTCTGGCAGTGATAATCTTGTACCTTTTCAATTAACTACTCAAATGCAGCCAACCATCAATCCAAAAGTCACGAGAATAATTCACCACACGGTGATTTACCGCTAAACTGCAGCAGATGCCATCCTTGATGTGAAGAGTTCGGCGCCCTATCCACGCCAACGTCGGAAACAAATGTTCTGCAGCTACCACATCGACGAGCCCCATCGATGCCGATAATGGAGCAGCTCTTCGATGCGCTGGGACCGCTCTCATCGGAATAACAATTAAAATGGCTGCCACGTGTGGGAAAGTAGCTGTTCATCATCATCTTCTTCTTCTTATTGGGCATTACATCCCCACACTGCAGTGCACTGGGACAGAGCCGCCTCGTAGCTTAGTGTTCACTAAACACTTCCACAGTTATTAACTGCGACGTTTCTAAGCCAGGTTACCATTTTTGCATTCTTATAGCATGAGGCTAGCACGATGATACTTTTATGCCCAGGGAAGTCGAGACAATTTCCAACCCGAAAATTGCCTAGACCGGCACCGGGAATCGAACCCAGCCACCCTCAGCATGGTCTTGCTTTGTAGCCGCGCATCTTACCACACGGCTAAGGAGGGCCCCTGTTCATCATCAACGGTTATCAAAGGGGCGGGACTAATGAACCCCATTTGGTAGAATACAAAGCTGCTTTTCGGCGTGCGCGAGTTTATTGGTGGAAGATTCCAGTTCGAGACAGCAGCACGTACGGACGTGTTTTTCTGCTTTTTTCAAGTGTTTTTTCTCGTTCGTTCGCTATTTACGTTTTCGCTTCGTCGCGTTGGCGTTATTTTCCCCCGGACCCGTCATGGGTGACCCGGTGGCCGATTCGGTCACGGGAAAAGTGCCTAAGCGCACTGCTCTTGGAGGCGCGGGTAACCCCTCCAAGCAGCTTTCGCAGAGCAACATGTTCTCTCCGTTACCACTTGATGACGCCGGCAATCCACCGAAAAAGAGGAAGAAGCAGCTGCCACAAATTCAACCAGTGCGGAAGGAGAAGTGCCCGCCCGTTTTCATCAGAGGCGACCCGTCGGAAATGCGACCAAAGCTCCGGGAATTGATCGCAAAAGGCCCAAGCTGCATATTCTGGCTCTGCAGTGAAGGTGTTAAGGTGATGCCCACCAACAAGGACCATCACAAGTCAGTCGTGGAGTTCCTCGAGGTCCACAGATATGAGTTCTACACTCATGACTTCCTCGGCACGAGACCGTTCAAGGCTTTGCGGCGAGGGCTCCATGACATGGAGAAAAATGAGCTCATCCAGGAGTTGGAAGGCAGTGGACTGAAGCCAGTCACGGTGCACAATATTGCTCGTCACGACAAGACGAGAAGGTATCGCGACCAGCTTTATCTCCACCTGGAGCATGGCTCCACCACCTTCAAGGACCTGAAGCTGGTTGAGATAATCAACCATACCGTCGTTAACTGGGAGCGATATCGCCCAGTGCACCTCGAATAAACTGCCGCATGAAGCCGCGCTGTAACAAGTGTGGCGAGCCCAACCCAACTGACGCGTGCGACAAGATGTAGGTGGCCAATCCCAGCTAAAGGCCCCCACTCCCTCCTCCTGGGTTCCGTCGGCAGCCGGAGAATGAAAACGGCCTTCCTGAAGAATCTGCTCCGCTGTACACCCCGGAGCAACTGATGCCGATCTTCTCGCAGCTCGCCACTTGGATGCGCAGCTGCAAAACACGTTTCAACCAGATCTTCACTCATGACATGTTCATCATTTAAAATGGCTGCTAGGGTAAGCCTGGACAACTGGAACGCTTGCTCGCTCAAGAGCAAAAGCATCGAATTTGCTGATTTCCTCGAGGAGAAGGAGATCGACGTGGCGTTAATCACTGAAACGCACGTTAAACCGAAGGTGAGCGTCCACATCCCGAACTTCCGCATCGTGCGACTCGACCGGCCGTCCAGGGAAGGTGGTGTGGCCATCGCACTCCGATATAACATCAACTGTCGCCTGCTGCCAAGCTTCCAGCTGAGCATCATCAAGGCTATCGGTGTTGAAGTTACTACTTCTGTCGGCACAATCACGCTCATCGTCGACATAATGTCATACTCAAGCTAAAGCCAGCGATGATTCATCAGCTGCCCTTCGGAGGGACATCATCAAGCGTCCGGTGTCCACGCAACCCTCGGCCTATACATAACCAACATGAACGACCACGTCTCGCAGCCAGTTGTCTACCAGGAGCTCAGTTCGGATCACTGAAACAGTCGATCGGCAGCTGCGTTCCATTGAGAAGGCGATCTCGGTAGCCCGAGAGCAACATGTACCGACAGCTCGGCAGGTAAGCAACCCCCTGAACATCGATACACTCACCAAAGATTTGATTCGATTGCAGAATGTCACTCGCAGGCAGTTACAGCGCACTGGACTGCCTGAGCTCAAGGCACACCGCAATCGAATCACAAAAATTATCAAGGCCAGAATGGTGGACCTTAAAAATAACGATTTCTCGAATAAGATCCGAACTCTCCCAGATTATGCTAAGCCGTGGAAAATGACCAAAATACTAAAATCCAAGCCTCGGCCCATTCCACTTTTGATCCCACTAGACAATAATGGCTCTAAGGATCGCTTGATAACTCCTGCAGAGAAGGTCACTGATATAGGTCGTCACTTCGTCAGCTCACACAATCGTGGGCAGAACATCGTCAGTCCATACGAAGCAGCCGTCAACGAGCATGCTAACAACATCCATTTGATTCCCAACGACTTCTGGGAGGAGTTGGAGATCTCAGCTGACGAATTGACGGCCTATATCAAATCATCGAAGAACATGAAGGCCCCAGGCCTCGACAGCATCTCGAATCTTGAGCTCAAACACATGAGTGCTCCGTTCTTTGAGCACCTTTCGCTGATCTTGAATCGGTGTCTCCGGCCCAGCTACTTCCCATCGTCCTGGAAGTCAGCGAAAGTCATCCCCATCCGGAAGCCTGGGAAGGGATCCTTCCTCCCCCAAAAGTTATCCACCCTTCAGCCTTCTCTCAGGATTATCCTAGCTATTCGAAAAAGCTATGCTCTTCAAGATCGTTGAGTGGCAGCAAACAGATTTTCTCGACCGGACGTTTGATTGTTTTGGTAGCAGTTTTGAGTGTAACTACACGTACCACATCATCATTGCCGGGGTGAACGTCAATAATTCTCGCAAGTTTCCAGCGCATTGGAGGCAAATTATCGTCGACAACTACTACCAATTTACCAACTTCAATTTGTACCGGTGAATGCCAGCGTTTAGTACGGCCTTGCAGTTGACACAGGTATTCCCGCCTCCACTGCCTGGTGAACTGCCTTGGTGCATAGACACACGAAAAGGCAAACGTATGCCTTTACTGCTACTCGCCTTGGTCCTGGCCGTACGTATACAGGTCCAAAATAATCTATGCCAGTTTTTGAAAAAGGACGGAAGACGAACATTGCTCAGAAAAAGCTGTGGTCCAGCGTGTAACAAACGCAAATGGTAGTGGAGTAGAACTAAACGGGTGAGCCGATGGCGTGCCATTAGAACAGCAGGGTGTTTGGTGTCTTCAGACTCGTCCGATTATTTCAACCGTCCCGACACGAAATATTTCATCCTGGTCTAAATATGGGTTGAACCAACGCAATGGTGATTTTAAAGATATAATTTTCTTAGCAGATAACGCTTTCAACTCATCAGCAAAAGTTTCCTTTTGAACTCGGCGAATTAAGATGTTTTCTGCCTCGTTTAGTTCAGCAGTGGTGAGGTAACCAGAAGTACGATCTTCACGACGAGTGCGAAGCAGCTTCATAAGTCGCAACCAAATGGCGGTACGACGGACCAGGTCCGAGTATGACGAGAATTTATAGAAATAAAGTTCGTTGAATTCCTGTACAGCAGAAGACGTATTTGCTATCACCACACGACGACGCACCATATTTACCTTCTCGTCGGGTTGAACATTCACAGTATTCGGCCAGTGTTCTGGACCTAACTCCAGTCAATTCGGTCCCGTCCACCAGAATCGATTGTCAACGATGTCCTGCGGTAGAATTCCTCTTGATACAAGATCAGCTGGGTTTTGGATTCCAGGAATATGTTGCCATCGGAACTCTTCAGTAATGGCTTGAATTTTGGATACTCTGTTTGCTACAAACACGTTCCATGTCGACGGAATCAATCCGAGCCAGCACAGTACGCATATGGAATCGGACCAAAAATCTGCTCAAATGTTTAGCGCTTCCCGCAGAACCTTGAACAACTGAGTGACTAGAAGCGCTTCACAGAGTTCTAGTCTCGGTATCGTCTGTATTTTGAGTGGAGCCACTCGTGACTTTGAGCTAAGAAGGCGAGCCATTACTTTTCCCGTTGCGTTTTGGCTTCGAATATAAACACATCCGCCGTATGCCTTATTGGATGCGTTCGCAAAGCAGTGCAATTCAACGGATGTTGCATTGGAAACAACGACACATCTTGCAAATCGAACCGAACAGAGAACTGGCAACTGCTCCTTAAATTTTCTTCAACTCTCACCCACCATCGATGGTATTTTCTGGTCCCAATCTATCGGTTTTCCGTCGTTGCCTGGGAGTGTCCATAACTGCTGCATAATCACTTTTGCTGTTGTTATTGTAGCACCAAACCACTCATGTGGATCGAAAATTGACGCAATCTTCGATAGAACATTCCGCTTGGTTAATTGTTCTCCAGGATCCGTCTGAGTAACATTTAACTTCAGCATAAACTCGTCTGTTGATGGTAACCCTAGCAGCACACATGATCCACGTAGGTTACTGCAACTCATATGTGACCAGATTAAGTCGCAATAAAGTTACTGCAACCATTTTTGTTCGACTTGTGCTGCTCGGGAACCAGAGCAATCCAAGTGTCTTCACTGAAGGATCTCGATCCAGGTTGATTCCACCAGTACTTGGAATTGCTAAATTGTCCTCCGAAACATCCTGCAAAACCTCCGCACGGTTGCAGGCCCATTTCCTAAGCCGAAATCCACAACTGGACATCATGTTGTCTATCTGGTTTCGCAGTTCAATAGCTGAGTCCACATCGTCCGTTCCTGTGATTACATCGTCCATGTAGACGTCTTCGCAGACAACTTTTGCCGCAAATGGAAACCGTTCCTTCTCGTCAATTGCCAGCTGCTTCAACGTTCGTGTAGCCAAGAATGGAGCCGGTTTGGTTCCGTACGTAACAGTGTTGAGTTCGAACGTTGAAATCTCTGCAGCAGTTGTCGGACGCCAGAGAACACATTGTAATGCCCTGTCCTCCGGGCAGACTCCAATCTGACGAAACATTTTTTCTACGTCCGCTACCTTTACTTTACTCGACATTGCTTTACTCGACATCGAAAAATCAGTGATCGCAAATGCCGCTGTATTGTTGGTCCACACAGCAGAACATCGTTAAGTGGAACGCCTGATGATGTTTTGCTACCTTGGTGGTGGTGCTATCCTCCTTGACCACTGGGTGATGTGGCAAGTAACACCGTTTGACCGAATCTGGATCATCAATCTTGCGCATATGTCCTAGCTGTTCATACTCCTTCGTGAACGCGCTGTATTGTGTTCGGAGGTTGGAGTCCCTTGCCAACCTTCGTTCTGTGCCGAGAAATCGTCTAACAGCGATATCCCTTGACCCGCCTAGTCGTGATATGCCGTCTTCTATTTTTGGTAGCGTAACCGAATATCGTCCATCTGCCTCACGATGAACCGTTCGTACGAACAGAGCTTCGCATTTTGCTTCCTCCGGCGAGTAACTGCTAGCTTGCATATTAACCTCTTCACAGGACCAAAATCGAGCGACTAAGGCGTCCAGCCCTTCTCGCGCTGAAGCGTTGCAACTAATAAGAGGAGATGACTTCATGTTGGCGCAACCACCGCAAACTACCTAATCGAAAACAGATTCGTTCGGGGTTGGTAGATGATTTCCCAGTGAGAACCTCTGACCGCTCTCGAAAAAATCGAAAAAGTGTTCTATTCCAAGCACCATATCCACGCCCTTGGACATTGCGAACGTCGGATCTGCCAAAATTACGCCATCTGGAATAGTCCATCCAGTTGTGTTTATGGGCGACGATGGTAGGTTGACCGTAACCTTCGAGAGAACTAGGAACCGCATCTTTTTTTTTTTTTTTTTTTTTTTAAATTCAGAGATTCTAGAGCAAACCTTTGCCAGAATTTGCTGCTTCACTCTTGACGCTGATTGACCGATACCGGAATTTGAGATATCCACCTTGCTTCTCGCTACCCGAAGTCGCTGACTTAAACGTTCAGAGATAAAGTTGCTCTCCGAGCCCGAGTCCAGCAGAGCACGCGCTGGCAACCGATTCCCACAACATGCTCCACAACAATAACAGCTGTTGCTAATAACACTTGTGTCGTGAACTGCTGAGCTGCACTAACGACCACTGTTTCAGATGCTTCCTTGGTCTGACTTGAGTTCGAACCTGCTGTAGCTTAATAATCTGTTCGAGAAGCATTGTCTCGTTTGGCTGACACAGAGACTTTCGCATTGTCCTTTCCAGACTTGAAACAGAGTAGAGTATGGTGTCGGACGGAGAGATTGGTCCAACGGTTCCTGAAGTTGCTTGAGCTTCTCCATTAAAAACGATTTTGCGGCGTAGTAACGATCGCTGAATTCTACCCGTTTTCGTACGATTCCTTCCCCTCAATGAAATCGTCATGAGATTTGAAGTCGATGAGGGCCTCACTAAAAGTCTCATACAAACCATCGAGCATATCCAGCCGAACTTCGATTTCACTGGACAAGGCTTGGTCCTCGAAACCATCAATAAAACGCTGGATGTCCATTTAAGAAGATTGTGCGTCTTTCAGTTGAGTTTTGAGCCGCTTCAGTGACGGTGACTTCTTGTCCGTAGTGGTGGCTTGCGGCATCGTTGTCTCGTTGTAGAGTTGTAATAAGAGAAGAAATGCGAAGATGTATTTTTACATATACCAGCTTTTACCTGTGGAAACAGGAAGCCGCGCCTTCTAAACTGCACAGCCGTATAGGAACAAATCGCAATTCGTCTCAAAGCAGCTCCAAATTTATACCAGCGTATGGAGTTAGTGAAGAGGGTAGAACGAATATGTAGTATCGAGAGTGAACGCTTCGGCTAGACATATACCGTGGTATCTTACCTTAAGAAACCAACCGGCGAGCTGGCTAGCACAGCGATCAACCAAAAATCCAAAATCAAAGTTTGTTCACGCGTCCGTAATGCTACAGTCCGTACCGATGCAAATTTAGGTCCAATGTCGAATGAGTAAGCTTCCGAAACCCCACAGTGCCGTTAATGGTCCAAAACGGTACTTGTATGCTCTCACCCGATCCCAATATACCGAAAAGTCGCCTATTGATGGTTCTATCGGTAGCTTCGATGAACCGATGTCCTGATCAGTTCTGCGGGTTACCAGTGAACTGGTGCCTCTGGCCAATCTGCGCCTTACCAGAATAGTGTGGTCCAATAGGGAAAACCTCGTCGTTTGATCTCGTCGCGGGTAACCAAAGAAAAACGAAATGGTGGTGTCAGTGGATTGTAATCCACGCCTCGGCAGGACACATACTGTACTTTATTATTTACCTGGGAAAATTTGTCCCTCACTGGTCAGTATATGCATCAGGGTTGCCTTCCAACTCCCAGTCAAGGTTCCAAGATCCCTTATCTCGCCAACCAATCCAATCCAATCGCCAACCAATTTGACGCACTGTAGCAACAAAGGACCTATTGTACTCTTGTTCGCAAGGATAATTAACTGCGAGCTTGATTGTTCCACCTGAGCAATGGCGCGAATTGCTTTGATAATATCTGGATATTGTTCCGTCAACGCGATGGCGATACCTTGGCGCTAAATCCTGTGGTCTTCAGTCCAAATCACCGAAATCCTTGGTCCGGCTCGAAAGGACCAAAATGATGGGGTACTGTTTCGTGGGTTCTTCGACAGCTCGTTTACAGCACACCAATATCGAACCGCGGAACGAAAACCACTTTGCTTAGCTGGAATCAGCTCAGCGACGGAATTCCTTCTTCTCGTCGTCGCTGGTCTTCGGAAAAAGGACAATTCACAAGTTCACGGAGACATTACATATAAACTTTCAGTCCACTCCAATAAAACACTCAACATAAACGAAAGACTAATCACTTTAATTGGCTAACATGTATTTACTTTTACAAATTTTGATCTTAAAACTACGTGAATTTTGGAGGTATCGCGCGCGTACGATTTCCAGACCAACCGTTCTTGGCTGCAGGCCAATTGCAACTCGTATAACTCGTTGATTATCAGAGTGGTGGTCAGTCGAAGTATACCATCAAGTTGTGCGATGTGCTCCACAGCGATCGCCTAGCAGAGCGTCGGAGAGGAGATCTCCCTTATATCTCCAGTGATGATCATCAATGACCGTTGACTACTACGCAGGGATGCCAGATACATTTTTCATAAGTCTGTATCAATCTCAGCAAAAAGTCTGTATTTGTCTGTATGGAGTTTAGAAGGTGCAGGAATTAGAAAATTATTCAAAACTATGCAGTTTTGACAGGAGGGTTAAACGCCTGTCATCCGCGGTACAATGGCACTCTACCCAACATCGTTTTTGGTACTTCTATTTTTGGTACCCAGTTTCTGGGTAGTATACCCGAATTCAGCGCTCATTTTGGGTGATTGATTCGTACGCAGTTAGTGCTAATTATCGGCAATTAACTTCTCCTGGCGAAACTTGCAATTAGTTGTGGTACTTCAAGCCTTTTTTGTATGGCTTCTTTATGTCGAAAAATAGCTTGGCGATACTTCCGAAGCTTTGTTATCATGAATTAAACGAAATTAAAACAAAACATTGTACGCCATATTGAATGAATGGTGGGTAGGCGTATTGAGATTCTCACGTCCGAATGTGTGAGTGGCGATAAAAGGAAAACAAACACTCCTAGATGGTGCCACTCAGCAAAGATTGGGTAAAAATGAGTATATTTCCATATATTTTTTGACTCTTTTGAAATCATTGTGATGACCCAATCATTTTTTAAGGTTATGAGCAGAAGGAAAACAAACATGTTTTTACACATGACGAATTGCACATTAGTGTGCGAGCGTTAAACGTCACTCATCTCTATTAGCCTACTCTTCAGTCCCCTGAGTTTTGACAACGTAGAGGTTTCAACTGGGATTGAGAAACAGATTAAAAAAATGTATGTCAAGCCGAGCCGAAATCTAGCTGTCATTGTAAGCTGAAAATAAAACTGTCGGCAAAAAAAATTTCCAAGGCAAGATAACAACAATAATGCTACGTTTTGACAGGGCAAGTGAATTGAACTACTCAGTTGAAGTCAATTGACTTGCCAAAAGTTGATCATGTTCAACTTTCTTTTCGTTCAAGTGAATTGGATTAAGGTGTTTACACGTTCAGTTCGCGTTCGATTCAAGCGACTTGCTCAATTCACTTACCTTATCTAAACTTAGCATAAGACGCAAAACAAAATTTGGCCTTTTCAGGCTGTGAACCATTCCACCGGTTCGTTAACTTTTAGTTTAAATTTGACACTCCGATGGTTATTTTCCCATCGTGGTTAAAATTTTACCCATTTGAGTTTTGACAGATTGATAGTTATTCGGAACGAAATGGATTTGGCGCCAATTTTCTCGCGAACAAAGTTTAACTATCGAACTGTCAAATCTAACCATGCTCCGGAGCAGGGTTATTTTTAACCACGGCGAAATAACCATCGAATTGTCAAATTTTAACTAAAAGTTAAACGAATCGGTGGAATGGTTCACAGCCTCAGTATGCGCATACGTTGATTGTTTTTCCTTGTTGAAAATTTACCTGTTGTATGACGACAGTATTTATTTTAATTAATATGTAGTATCGAGAGCTCCCTCCCAGGGTTTCAATAATCAAAAAGTCAGTGTAAGACTAAGACTACGCTCAGACCGATGATTTAGAGAATCTTGACATGAGACGCCATATGCATTATTTACAGTGAAAATTATATTTGTGTACTTTGATGTCAAGCTACTCTATATCAAGTGATATAGCTCGTAGTCTGGATGGCACATAAGCCGAGTCAAGTACGAGATACTGGAAATAAGTAATTGAGGTCGAAATACGAAGGAATAAATCCGTTTGAAACCCCAGAGAACGGAACGGACATCTTCTGGGTTTATAACCATTCGAACTTATTTGGGCTTCCCGTCTTTTTGCGTTTTCGAACAATATCCTTTTGGCTTCCGAACGGAATTTTTTTAGGCTTCGGAATCCCAAAAGGGTATCCCTAGTACAGATACCGAAAAAAACATTAGAGGCCCCATTCGGAAACCCAAAAGTATTCTTTTCGAAAGACTGAAAGGAATGCGTTCGAAAGTAAAGTCCAAAATAATTTCGTTCAGAAGCACAACAAGGTTCCGTTCGGAAACCCAAAAGAATATATAATAGAATGACTTCCAGAATCCCAAGTAATTTTGTTCGGAAGCCCACAGAAATGACTTGTTTTGGGGTTTCGGACCGAGATTTTTTGGTTTTCTGAACGGAGCTCTTTTTGGTTTGCGGAAGGAACTCTTCTGGGTTTTCGAATCGATTCCTCTTACGCTTCTCTATGGCTGCGGTAGGAAATCCTATAAGTATTCTAATCGCAATCCCTTGTCCATTCAGAAGCCCAGAACGCTCCAATCGAAAGTCCAAAAGTATTTCTTTCGAAAGTCCAAAAGGATTCCGTTTGGAAGACCAAAAGTATTCCGTTCGGAATTCTAGAATGATTTTGTTCAGAATCCCATCAGAATTTTCGAAAGGATTTCTTTGGGAAGCCCAGAGTGATTCGAGAATTTCGTTCAGAAACTCGTACTTACGGATATCCTTTATGCACCCTAATGGAGTTCTTTTGGGCTGTCGAACGGGATCATTTTGGGCTTCAGAGACAATCTTTTTTTTCAAAATGATTTCATTGGAAAGCACAACAGGATTCTGTTTGGCAGCCCAAAGTTTTCTAAAACTGAATGTCTGTAAAAGTCTGTAACTTCAATCAAAAGTCTGCATAATGTCTGTAATCTGTATGATGTCTGTATGCAAGACCAAATGTCTGTATACATACAGACATGTCTGTATGTCTGGCATCCCTGCTACTACGATGATTGGCGATCTCTCGTTTCATCCTCCATATTCGCCACGATGGTGCGACGGTCGAACACTCTTCTGGACAGTGAAACAGGGAGCAACGAGAACGAAGGTCGTCCAAGGATATAATCTGAGGGGTCAAGTTTATCACTGAACACTCGTAAAATTCGTGAAATCGTTTGAGTGCTGTTAGTGGTTGTAATTGGGCATCAAGCGTGGATAGGTTCCTTCCAGCAGCCTCCCGCGAAATGATATTCCGAAGCACTTTCTTACCCCGCAAGAATGTCCACAAGGTTATGTTGTGGACTCTCTAAACATGGCTATGATTGATCAATTCGTTATCAACAGTTGTGAAATTAGGAAGGATATAATGAGCGATTCATATAACAAGTATGTCGACTGTCAGATTGAAGAGAAGTAAAATAAGAGTATTATTATATTTTACATGGAAAATGTTCCATTTTTTAAATTAGTTTTAGTCGAATCCTTAAGAGTGTCAATGCTGTACGAGTAAAGTGTTTCAGCAGAGAGCACTTTAATGGAAACAATGTTACTAAACAATGCACGACACAATTTCTCCTCGAGACACGATGGCCCACATTTGATTTCATTGTATAAAGCCCGGTTCTCCTCATTCCTATATCAAACAGATCCTATCGCAGCGCCCGAGGGCTACAAAAACCTATTTCCATACTCGACCCGTTGGCATCGCATGTGAGTGCTGATAAACGGCCCTAAAAACCTGTCGACCCACCTGGACGATGGCGACGACAACGGCACATGCATGCTCAATATTGCACGCTTTTATAAATATAGCACCATCACACTCTCATAAAGGCAAATCCAGACATACCCACATATTTGCATGGGAGCTTTTGTTTTCTCCAGCATAAATTATCGATCGATTACATCATGCGATGAAACATGAGTTTGCTGTCGTTTATGGGTTCGCTAGGCCGTAAATCAAAAGTTAGTCAACAAGTGCATCGCCTTTTGGTCGATAACCTCCCCGTGTCTGATGTTCCTGAGTGTCTTTATGAAGATGTGGACTAACTTCACTTCTATATGTGCCTTCGTGCTATCGGCTAATGTGAAATCATTTGCACAATGTCAGGATGCGAGTCATGTCAGGAGCATATCAAGATAGGAGAAACGCAACTATAGGTTTGTAGGTCAGATTAAAGAAAAAAGTACGATATAAACCAATTCACTGCATTACACATATCAATAGATGCTCAGAGTGTCTCCTCCGGCTAAAAACATCTGTCGGTGATAAGATCGACCAACACTCTACATAAGCTAGACATTTCCTATAGGTAGAGGCATTTTATGGCGTATGGATGAGCAATAATCTCAGATTCCACAAACTACGAGAACTTCCCTCGAAGCTCTTCCATCACACCGACAAGGAAATCAAATTAACTTTGCCGATATGAAATGATTTATGCATATTGCATACCACTACTACTTATTCATCCAACCCAGGAAAGATTTTCCAACCAGGTCAATTGCCCTACCCACCACCTCAGGTGAACCCAAGGCCGTTTTTAAACTGGCGTGCGTCGATGGATCTGAACAAAATCAACTGCTCCATCAGAGCAATAAGCTACCGATTCGCCAAAGTGTGAGCACGAGGGAGTGGGAAGAAGCAGTCCGCTCACTGCACTTTGGATGCATGGACAGAGCTACCCGCTGCAGAGGATGCACCTTTGTCGGTATTTTATTTATGCCTTATTTAATGAAAGGCTTTGAATAAGTAAGGAGATTAAGTGTTTTTGATTAAAATTTAATGTGCTGCCCCCGGGTTGGAATTGCTCGCATAGCGCGGCGACGCGGCGTCGAGCCGGCTTTCAAATAGGAACTGTCTGTCACAGTCATCCATCGGGTCGCCGGGCCGTCATTTCGCGTTGGCACTTGGATATCGGATGGATTGGTGCGTGATAGCTTGACTGCTGATAACAGTTTCAATTTATACTAATTTCATTTTATTTTTATCCAACATATGATCATCAATAGAAGCAAATAAGAATAATAATACAAGAAATTTCCTCCAATTTTCCAGAAGAAATTCCTTCGTATTTTCTCAGAAAATTCCTTGGAGTTATTAATTGAAAATTAAGACACCTCTGAACATTCATTTGAGTTTGCTTATATGCTTATAAATAATTATTCGAACCATTATAGGAAAAATTTGGATCCTGAGCGTCTGCTTTGTACTAAATTACGTACAAATACACTTTATTAACCTTTCCGTCCCCACCGTCTGTTTTTAAGGGCTTTCAAAAATCTAAACTGCTGTAAAAATCGCATTTCTTGACCGATTCTTTCGCAACAAGTTGCATTCCATCCGGATGGATCCCAATTTTTGATTAATACTAGTTTCGAGGCTATCCACAGTACGGTTCCAGAATTATTCCAGATTCCGTTGGGGTCAGTTGTCCCCGGAATAAGTGGCCATTTACAATTTTAAGTCAAAACAGGTCGTGCGACACCTCAAACTTCATGATTTTACAAAGCAATGATGCGAATGATATTTTTGGGGTTCCTGGCCCACTCGGACTCAATCTGGCCACATCGGTCACAATCCAGGGACCTACGAAATGGCCATTTTCTAAATTGATTCAAAATTGGTCGTGCGACACCTCAAACTTCATGATTTTACAAAGCAATGATGAGAATGATATTTTTAGGGTTCCTGACCCACTCGGATCCATTTCGGCCACAATCCGGAGGACCTACGGAATGGCCATTTTCTAAATTGATTCAAAATAGGTCGTGTGACACCTCAAACTTCATGATTTCACAAAGCAATGATGGGAATGATATGTTTAGGGTTCCTGTAGATTCCTCGGATTCAATCTGTTCCTCGGATTCAATCTGGCCACATCGGTCACAATCCGGGGACCTACGGGATGGCCATTTTCTAAATTAATTTAAAATAGGTCATATGACACCTCAAACTTCATGATTTTACAAAGCAATGATGGGAATGATACAAGGGCGTAGCCAGAGTGGGCAAGTTGGGGCAAAACAACTCGAAAAGTTTCGGGCTCAAGAATTCTCCTTGGAATCCTTCTAGAAGCTCCCCTGGGAACTTCTAATTTCCTCCGGAAAGTAATCCACAAATTCCTTTGAACATTCGAAAATCTTTCTCATGTAATTGTAATTTCTCCTTGTCTAGAAACCCCTCACTAAATTTTTTTTTAGGAAATTCATGAGGAAAGTCCTTGAAGATTTTTTTTCTTCTCTAATTTTTCCTTTCAAAGAAATCTTTGGCTATTCTTCCAAAAAAAACCTCCGGCATTTCCTTCAGGAATACATTCGAGAGTTCCTTCAAGAATACAAACCTTCCAAAATTCCGCTAAAAGTTTCTTCAGAAATTTATGACGGAAATCCTCTGATTTCGCTCCACAATTTCACTTGTAAATCTATAAGAAATTCCTTCGGAAATTCTTCTAGGAACTTCTCCGGGCATTCCCCCAGGAACTCTTCCTTTAATTCCTCCAGGATAACTTTCAGGAGTTTTTCCGGGAATACCTCCATAAATTTAATAGCGAAATCCTCTAGGATTTCATTCTGGAATTCTTTCCGCTATGACTTCAGAATATCCTTCAAGAATTCATCTAAAAATTTGTTTAGAAATTTATCCAGGAATTCGTCCATATATTTCCTCGGAATTTCTTCCAGGTATTTTCGCGGGAATTGCTTCAGGTACTTCTCCAGGAATTCCTTCAGGAATTTCTCCCGAATTTTTTCCGCGTAATTGTCCTGGAATGCTTTCCGGACTTCACTAGAAATTCACTCCAGAATTTCATTCGGATATTAATTTGAGAGTTCCTCCAAGATATCTTTCAAGAGTTCTTCCAAGTATTTCTTCAGAACTATCTCCCGAAATTCATCCGGTAATTTCTTCAGCATTTCATCTGGGAATTTCTGCAATAATTTCTCCTGGTATTTTTCCGAGAATTCCTTCAGATATTTATCCAGAAATTCCTTCATGAACTTCTCCAAGAATTAGTTCAGGACTTCCTTGTGAGAAATTTTCCGGGAGTGCTTGTGGGATCTCCTCCAGGAGTTTTTTGCAAGAGTTCCTCTAGGAATCCCTTCAAGAACTTCACAGGGAAATCCAGGAGGATATATGGCAGGAATTTCACGGGAAATGGGATTTCGGAAGTTCCTCTAGAAATTCAACTCCGGGTATTCCAACGACTGTTCCTCTGAAAATTTCTCCGGGAATTCCAGCAGTAGCTCCTCCGGGAATTCATTCAGGCTTTTTTTAGAATTTATCTACAAAGTCCTCCAGAAGTTCCTCAAAGAATTTCTCTGATAGTTGCTCTGGGAAATCTTTTGAGAACTCTTCCAGGAGTTTCTCCTGGAATTTTTACGGATGTCCATTTGGGAGTTCATCCAAGAGTTCTTACGAGAGTTACTCTACAAATTCTTCCTGTAGTTCTTTAAGAAATTCCTCCTGAAATTCCACCGGAAGTTACTCCAGGAGTTCCTTCTTAGAGGAACATTCGAGGGAACTGCCGTAGAAACTTCCGGATGAATGCTCATAGAAACTGCCGGTGGATCTCCTCCCGGAGGAATTCTCGTAGTAACTGCCGAAAGAGCTCTCGTAAGAGCTCCCGGAAGAATTTCAGGAGGAACTCCTAGCAGAATTCCTAGAGGGACTCCCAGAGAAGCTATTGGAAGAACTTTGGGAGGAATTTTCAGCTAAATTTCTGAAGGAACTGCCAGTGAAACTACCAGAAGAATTCTAGAAATTTTTTTTTGATAATTCATCTTATACACAAATCTCGTCTAGCTGAAACCTTTCTAGGGTTATGTAGTTGAGCTGGATCATCATCATCATCATCAGAGGACCTCCCGGAGATTACCTTCAGGAGCTCCCAGAGAAATTCTCGGTGGAGCTTCTGGAGGATTATCTATATAAATTCCTGAAGAAGCTTGAATAAATTCCATACAGAAAGCTTGAATGAATTCCCGGAGGAAATTTTGGAGAAAATCCCGGAAGAGAAACCTCCGTAGGATCTGCCGATAGAACTACCGGAATAATTCTCGGAGAAAATCCTGCAGGAACTCTTTGAGGAACTGCCGGTGGAATTCTCGGAGGAACTCCAAGAGGAATTTTCAGAAAAACTCCTGGAGGATGTCCCAGTAGAAATCTTGAAGTTTCCACCGGAATTCTATCAGGATTTCTTTGGGAATTAATCTAGGAATTCCTCCGAAAATTCCATTGTTGATTTCATTTACGGTATAATTTCTGTATAAATTTTCGGTGGAATTCCTGGGTCCCTGGATTGTGACCGATGTGGTCGAAATTGAATCCGAGTGGGCCAAGAACCCTAAAAATATCATTCTCATCATTGCTTTGTGAAGTCATGCAGTTTGAGGTGTCGCACGACCTATTTTGAATCAATTTAGAAAATGGCCATTCCGTAGGTCCTCCGAATTGTGGCCGGAATGGATTCGATTGGGCCAGGAACCCTAAAAATATCATTCTCATCATTGCTTTGTAAAATCATGAAGTTTGAGGTGTCGCACGACCTATTTTGAATCAATTTAGAAAATGGCCATTCCGTTGATCCCCGGATTGTGACCGATGTGGCCGGATTGAATCCGAGTGGGTCAGGAACCCTAAAAATATCATTCTCATCATTGCTTTGTGAAATCATGAAGTTTGAGGTGTCGCACGACCTATTTTGAATCAATTTAGAAAATGGCCATTCCGTAGGTCCTCCGGATTGTGGCCGGAATGGATCCGAGTGGGCCAGGAACCCTAAAAATATCATTCCCATCATTGCTTTGTAAAATCATGAAGTTTGAGGTGTCGCACGACCTATTTTGAATCAATTTAGAAAATGGCCATTCCGTTGGTCCCCGGATTGGGACTGAGGTGGCCGGATTGAATCCGTGTGGGCCAGGAACCCTAAAAATATCATTCCCATCATTGCTTTGTAAAATCATGAAGTTTGAGGTGCCGCACGACCAATTTTGAATCAATTTAGAAAATGGCCATTCCGTAGGTCCCCGGATTGTGACCGATGTGGCCAGATTGAGTCCGAGTGGGCCAGGAACCCCAAAAATATCATTCGCATCATTGCTTTGTGAAATCATGAAGTTTGAGGTGTCGCACGACCTGTTTTGACTTAAAATTGTAAATGGCCACATATTCCGGGAACAACTGACCCCGACGGAATCTGGAATAATTCTGGAACCGTAATGTGGATAGCCTCGAAACTAGTATAAATCTAAAATTGGCATCCATCCGGATTGAATGCAACTTGTTGCGAAAGAATCGGTCAAGAAATGCGGTTTTTACAGCAGTTTGGATTTTTGAAAGCCCTTAGAAACAGACGTTGGGGACGGAAAGGTTAACAGATCCTTCTTCCGAAATGTTGAGTCTCGGGGGTTTTATAAACGTTTGCTTCGAAGGTCTTACTTTGACGTACGGTTTATTTACTTTGATTGCTCGTATTAAAGTATTTCGTCCTCTCTTATGTGTTTTCATTATAACACATCGTAATGAACAAGTAAGAGACTATCATAGGGATTTGACTTCACTTGAGCTTTTATCTGTTGTTCAATAGGCCTAGGTTTAAAATCAAAAAGTTAAATTGAAAATGCATGAATGATCCTGGAAAATTAACTCATTGAAGATGACACGCCGTCAAAGAAAATTACACCATCACGGATTTCATTTACACTTCTTGAGCGCTAAACACATAACAACCGGTTCACCCATATAATTTGCTTGCGCGACGACAATATCCTTGCTATCATGCGGAACAATCATAAATCTCATCTCGTCACGTTATGGAAATATACACGCTCAGCACAACATGTACTCAGACATAAACGCGAATCAGGAGGGTGACCTGCCTCCCATACTTGCATACCCTCAATCACACTAACGGTTTCATTGACTGGCGAAGTGGTTGCCCAAGAGGAGCAACGGTCCCCGTCAAAATTATGAGTCTGGTTGAATAAGTTACCAACGATGGAATACGACTACCATGGAAGAAGTTTTGTGGAGCACCCCAGATCCCATTCGTAGCTTTACTTCATCCATCTTGACCGTAATTTACCAGCAATTTTCCACTTTGTTGAAGCCCCGTCCCCATCCATTTGGAATTAGTATGGAGAATATGGTCTCCAGTTAGTCTGGCCAATAAAGGCGTTGGTTTTTCAATTCGGAGAAAACGAGTTTTGTTTTCGACTCGGTAAAGAATCTAAGAAACATAGGCGAAGTGTTTCATTGCATTTGCCAGGATACAAATCCACGTAATCAATGACAGATATAGAAAGACTTCAAGTTGGAAGGGCGTTCAAGTTCCAGTCGGACCGTAGCTTCTCGAAAAAACAATATGAAACATGAAAGAAGCAACCCAGTTTTCCGACGAGACGAGCGCGTTGACGTAAGATTTATGTTGCCCTTCCATCGTTAATTGAAAAATGAACACACGAACCATCTATTACCGACTCCCATCAGGTCACCAAGAACCCAACGAACCCAACGATGGCGATACGACACGAAGGAGGGGTGTGAAGCCAACTGACTTTTCACCGTTGTCGCCTGTGCTGCTGCCCACTTGGCAGGATCATTAGCCACAATAGCTGAACGGGTTTTCGGGAGGAGCCTTGCTGGTGTGTTGCTTGATTTGAGGACCAAGATTGGCATAATCAACGGAAGAGTAGCGGGGCACGACTTCCTGACATTTACCTCAACAAACGAAGTATGGTTTATAAATGTCACCGGAATAGTTACGATTATAGCTGGTCAATAAACACGGTTTTTCTAATGAATAATAACATAAGTCATGGCCCGAAGGCTTGTATATTTAACTTACAAAGCAAACAGTTTGGCATCGATTGCTAAATATGAATATGACAATACATGTGAGTTTTATTTTCGATATCCTACGCAGGGGGCATGTGGGCAACTTCGTATTGTTTGTTCTGTCTTATTTATAAATATGCAAGGACATCCCCTGTCGCGTGAGCTCAGCCACCAAGCGAATTAATGTCTATTTTCAACATGTCCGTTAGTGTAGTCTAGAACTAATTTTAATCATGTGAACCAACCAGCAACGGAAATCTGCTCAATTTCTTTTTTTACGTAGGACTACGTCTGTCTTCTTTTCTATATTGGGGTATACTTTACGATTGCTAAAATCTGGGTCCGTCACGAAAATATGATAGACTTTAAACTTTAATATCTCAGCCGTTTCTCGATGGATTTTCAATTTTTTTTACCATTCCATCAAGGATGAGTCAACGCTTCTTTGTATTTATATGAAAATATTGATTTTTAACTATTTATTATCTAAAATTGATGAAAAGTTTAGAAATAGGTAAACCAACCAATCACGTACATGTGTTGTGTATAGGGTAAGACACCCAGAAATCGCCCTCCCCCCAGTTTTCGCCCACCCATTTTAAAATCTTCATTTCTCGTAAACTAGTTGTTGAAAACAGTTACAGTTAAGGTTTTTCCATACAAGCATCAATCAATCATGAAAAAACCTGAACTTTAACTGGTTCCTACAACTAGTTTTCGAGAAATGAAGACTTTAAAATAGGTAGGGGAAAACTGGGGGGAGGGTGATTTCTGGGTGTCTTACCCTACATGTATCAGCACAGACATCAAAAATCAATCACTTGCGGGTTTGGATCTAATCCTCAGTTTGAACAGGATTTTACGCAGAGCGCACGCATCAAGGCGATCGCAGCGAAGCGGACACAGCATCACGGAGGCGCTGGTAACATTTTCAACGGAAATCTATCGCATTGGTGGTGGTCTTCGGTGTGTTGCTGCAGATCATTCAACCTCAACGAATCAGCATTTTATATGAAAAACCCAGATTAATCCACCTAGCGGTGATGGCGCCTTTCTCGCACAAAAAGGTAATAAATATAGCCTTTACCAAATATATTATATTAACAATATGGTTCACTTCGAGTTTTCCCATACAACGAAATGGCGAACAATTTGCCGGTGATAACAACATCATCTAGCGAGCAAAGAGGAATCTAAACATGCTTGTGCTGGAAAACCCTCCTGCCATCTTCCGGTGAGTAGTCATACAGTTGTTCGATGACATTTTACAGTGTGGGGATGTCCATACATTTTTCAATAAATCGATTACCGGAATATCGACTTTGTTAAATGCAAACACTACTGTAAATATTTCGATGCAGCAGTGCAAAGCAGACAAACTACACCTTTGCTTCAATCGTTTAAACTGTGAAAGCCGTTCCGCAAACATTAAAATGATTGTTCCACAGTAAATATTTCTATCATTTTCTTGAGCAAGAAATTTGATTAATTCTTTCTGAATATTATCGATATTATTCCAATGCATCATTCTTCTTCCACTTCGGTGTCCTAAATTCCTACTGGAACTTAACACCTGCGTTTCAACTTATTATGAATTGAAAACTTTTTGCTGCCCACCATTGATTGAATGAATATGTATCTTGAGTGGAAAGCCATGAAGATGACACTCATCCGATTGCGTTTTGTTATGTTGCGCTTATCATAATGGGTATGATTATTTTGTTACATTCAGACATGGAAAGTGAATTGAACAAGTCGCTTGGATTAAACGCGTTCAAACACCTTCGCTCAACTCACTTGAACGGACAGTAAGTTGAACATGTTCAACTCTATTGCAAGTAAATTGCAATCAACTAAGTTGTTCAATTCACTTGCCCTTTCAAAACGTAGCATTACGGTGAGATATTTCGGCTAAACTTAATCACGCCTATTTTATTGTGCTTTCTCGATTTTGTATCCAATATCAGATATTTTTTGGGATCTATCTATTAAGATTATTTTTCGATACTTTCGCAAGAAAAACTACACGGTTAGAAAAAAGTACCTAATATTAGGTACTTTTAATTCAAATCGGGGGTTCAGTGTGGGAACCCAAAATTAAGTAATTTTTTCTCGAAATTAAGTAAAATTCACTTAATATTAAGTAAAATATATTGAATTTTAAATAGAAACTAACCAAAAGTTAGGTGAATATCACTCAACTTTTGTAAACATGAGATTACTCAACGTTGGGTTCCCACACTTTAATGCCCTTGTTGAGTGGTTTTGCTCTTCATTTTATGACAACAAAGGGAAGAGGGAGGGAGATGCAAGAGAAAAAAAGTACCTAAAATTAGGTACTTTTTTCTAACCGTGTAGTTAAAAGAACCCGACCTTGCTCGGGATTATCCAGTTTCCCGCGAGCGGTAATGGCCGCCAGCTTGCCTGCGGGATAGTCTCTGATTTGACATTTCTGGAGGTCAACTGCACCCACCATTCGAGCATTTTGATCAATGTGGTATATAAGAAGGCTTGAATTCATTGAATCCTTCTTATATGCTACATTGGTCAGAATGCTCGGAGCGGTATCGATATTGAAGGGACCATCGGAATAGGGAGAGATCAGGAGGGTGAAATGCCTGTCATCCGCGGTACAATGGCACTCTACCCAACATCGTTTTTGGTACTTCTGTTTTTGGTACCCAGTTTCTGGGTAGTATACCCGAATTCAGCGCTCATTTTGGGTGATTGGTTGGTACGCAGTTAGTGCTAATTATCGGCAATTAACTTCTCCTGGCGAAAACTTGAAATTGGTTGAAGTACATCGATCCTTTTGTGTTTGTATGGCTTCTCTATGTCGAAAAATAGCTCGTCGATACTTCTGAAGTTTTGTTATCATGAAACAAACGAAATTAAAACAAAAACATTGTACGCCATATTGAATGAATGGTGGGTAGGCGTTTTAGCCTTCTCTTCAGTCCCCTGGGAGAGATCGAGGAATGGAAGAAAAATTTCAATGGGTACTAGATCCAAAACAGCTTGTTGCTATGAAAAACGACAACAAAACAAATATCATTACTTATTGTTGATCTGTATTGTTATTGTCCAAATATCGCGTAACATTTGAAAAGGGCCTACAGCCAAAACGTAAACATTGAGAAAATGCCGTTCGAAAAAATGCATCACAATTTCTATTCCTATTTCCCAGGTTTATGTTATTTTAAGCAGCAAAAATTCCCAAAAGCATATAATAAACACTGTCTATCATCCATAATCTTAATTGCATCGAAAACATGCAAAAATGTGTCGAAATCGTTAAAATAAAATTTTAAGTCTATTTTCATATTTTTCTCCGGAATAGGCCCTCTTGATAAGTCATTCTGCATTTGCTTGTCATTCATAGACCCTTTGTTTATGGCATTTTTCGAAAGTAAACACGGGATAAGGCTTTTCGGGAGGGGAAATTTTCTCTCTCCGAGGTCGGGCCGATGACGGTTCGGAAAAAATACCCGTTATCGGCCCGAAATTGGAGAAGGCTTATCCCAGACAGAAAAAAACGAGTGGCTTGGCCGTTTTTTAGGGTGGACCTACACATATTTTGAAAATAACACGTTGTAGGCCCAATCAAAAATTAGTTTTTTCTAAGTAATTTAATTGAAGATGCGGAATATTTTTATACTATTAGTAGCTATTAGAGGATACTATCGAAGGGTGTTAAAATTGAATTTGTTTACTTTTCATTGTAGGCCCTAATCAATTGTTAAGCGAGAAATATGGTCTAGTAGCCTAAAAATTTGAACATATCGACATAAGGAGAGTGAATCCAGAACAAAATACGATTACAACACATCGGGATAGAAAGATTTCGAGATAGGGAAGTTATCGAGATGTAGAAAGCCAAAATGTATATAGATTGAAGGGACCGAGGAAACCATCGACATAGGGAGAGATATCGAGATATAGAACATCGAGATTTATAGAGTCGCCTATATTTTGCATTCTTACTGTCAATTGTTGAGTTCATTCAGCGCCGCACTCCAGATCATTTTCAGCGCGATCGTATTGGGTTTCCTTACAACTCGCATCAAAATTGTATTTTTACATTTTCTGAACTTTCTCCTCAAAATTTAGTGATATTTTATAACAGCACAGTCCTCAAGACGAATCGATTAATGAGAAACCCGTACAAATCGGTCAACCCGTTCGTGAGTTATATTGCCTCAAAGGAAATGGAAACTCATTTTTATATAGAGAGATTGTACCACAAACGTTATTATGTTTAAATTGTATTTATATCAGACGCTCATTTCGGGCAGTTTGTTCACAAAATTTGGTTTCTCTCTGTCAAATCATATTCAAAAATTTAAAACAATTTGGGAATTCTCAAAAATGGGATTATGCATGCGAGCTTATTATTAGCATCGCTAATACTTTCACTACGTGAAAATATAGCTCTTATGAGCCAAACACAATAGATACGTTTGCGTGCGTTTTGACAGTTTTTCCATGGGAAAACTGTCAAAACGCACGCGAACGTATCTATTGTGTTTGACCCTTTAAGCTTTCTTTTCGTGACTATTTGAAAAAAATCTACCCAGGGGTCCCAAACAACTTTTTTTTTCTCCCTTAAACGGAACCTTTCAGTTGTAAAACAGTCAATTATTTACCACGTCACTACTAAATGAGTTTCCTCGATTTTTTTCTTCCAATCATCATATAAAAAATTAAGGAGGAATCGATTATTACCAAGTTATAGTCTAAATAACTTGTTTATTGAAGCTCAAACGTTAAAGAGCATAACGAAGCCAAACTCGATAATTGTATGTAATCCTCTGAAAATAGCTGAGAAACGCTTGGATGGAGATTATGCACTGGTTCGATATCTTTTTTACACATATACCCAATTCTTTTTCATTATTATTATTATTTATTCAGACTAAGGCCGAAGTGGCCTGTGCGGTATGTAAGAGTCTTCTCCATTCGGCTCGGTCCATGGCAACACGTCGCCAGCCACGCAGTCTACGGAGGGTCCGCAAGTCATCTTCCACCTGATCGATCCACCTTGCCCGCTGCGCACCTCGCCTTCTTGTGCCCGTCGGATCGTTGTCGAGAACCATTTTCACCGGGTTATTGTCCGACATTCTGGCTACGTGCCCGGCCCACCGCAGTCGTCCGATTTTCGCGGTGTGAACGATGGATGGTTCTCCCAACAGCTGATGCAACTCGTGGTTCATTCGCCTCCTCCATGTACCGTCCGCCATCTGCACCCCACCATAGATGGTACGCAGCACTTTCCTTTCGAAAACTCCGAGTGCGCGTTGGTCCTCCACGAGCATCGTCCAGGTCTCGTGTCCGTAGAGGACTACCGGTCTAATAAGCGTTTTGTAGATGGTCAGTTTGGTACGGCGGCGAACTCTATTCGATCGAAGCGTCTTGCGGAGTCCAAAGTATGCACGATTTCCAGCCACTATACGCCTCCGAATTTCTCTGCTGGTATCATTTTCGGCAGTCACCAGTGAGCCCAAGTACACAAATTCTTCTACCACCTCGATTTCATCACCACCGATGCCAACTCGCGGTGGGTGGCTCACATTGTCTTCTCTTGAACCTCTTCCTATCATGTACTTCGTCTTCGACGTGTTGATGACTAGTCCAATCCGCTTGGCTTCCCTCTTCAGTCTGATGTAGGCTTCCTCCATCTTCTCAAAGTTACGTGCCATAATATCTATGTCGTCGGCGAAGCCAAATAGCTGGACGGACTTATTGAAAATTGTGCCACTCGTGTTAATCCCTGCTCTTCGTATTACCCTTCCAAAGCGATGTTGAATAGCAGACACGAAAGACCATCACCTTGCCGTAACCCTCTGCGGGTTTCGAAGGGACTCGAGAATGCCCCTGAAACTCGAACTACGCACATCACCCGATCCATCGTCGCTTTGATCAACCGTGTCAGTTTATCCGGAAATCCGTTTTCGTGCATTAGCTGCCATAGCTGGTCCCGATCGATTGTATCATATGCGGCTTTGAAGTCGATGAATAGATGATGTGTGGGCACGTTGTATTCGCGGCACTTCTGCAGTACTTGGCGAATGGCGAACACCTGGTCCGTGGTGGAGCGTTCGCCCATAAAACCCGCCTGGTACTGCCCCACGAACTCCCTTGCAATTGGTGCTAGTCGACGGCATAAAATTTGGGAGAGTACCTTGTAGGCGGCGTTCAGCAATGTGATTGCGCGGTAGTTGCTACAATCCAGCTTATCGCCCTTTCTGTAGATGTGACACACGACACCTTCCATCCACACCTGCGGCAAAACTTCCTCTTCCCAAATCTTGGTATTGACCCAGTGCAGCGCTCTAGCCTGATCCTCACCACCGCGTTTAAATAGCTCTCCTGGTAATTGGTCAACCCCAGGGCTTTGTTGTTCTTCAGCCGACCAATCTCCTCCTGGATTTCCTGGAGATCCGGGGCCGGTAGAATTATGTCCTGCGCGCGTTCCCCAGGTCCATCACCATACCGCCATCTTCGTCTGCCACATCGCCATTCAGGTGCTCTTCGTAGTGCTGCTGCCACCTTTGGATCACCTCACGCTCGTTCGTAAGAAGGTTCCCGTTTATGTCCTTACACATATCGGGCTGTGGCACGTGGCCCTTACGTGAACGGTTCAACTTCTCATAGAACTTTCGTGTGTTATTAGTGCGGTACAGTTGCTCCGTCTCTTCACGGTCTCGATCTTCCTGCTGACGCTTTTTCCTCCGGAAAATCGAGTTTTGTCTGTTCCGCGCCTGTTTATATCGTGCCTCATTCGCTCTCGTGCGGTGTTGCAGCAATCTCGCCCATGCTGCATTCTTCTCTTCTACTAACTGCTCACATTCGCCGTCATACCAGTCGTTTCTCCGATCCGGGGCACCGTGCCAAGTGCAGCGGTTGCGGTGCTACCAATGGCGGATCGAATATCTCTCCAGCCATCTTCAAGAGACGCTGCGCCTAGCTGCTCTTCCGTTGGGAGTGCCACTTCCAGCTGCTGCGCGTATTCTTGGGCTAGTCTACCGTCTTGTAGCCGCCCAATATTAAGCCGCGGCGTCCGACTTCGACGCGTGTTGTACACCGTCGAGAGTTTTGAGCGCAGGCAAACTGCAACGAGGTAGTGGTCGGATTCAATATTCGCACTGCGGTAAGTGCGGACGTTCGTGATGTCGGAGAAGAATTTACCGTCGATTAGAACGTGGTCGATTTGGTTTTCCGTTTCTTGGTTAGGTGATCTCCATGTGGCCTTGTGGATATTTTTGCGGGGAAAGAAGGTGCTTCGGACTACCATTCCGCGGGAGGCTGCGAAGTTTATGCATCGTTGGCCGTTGTCATTCGATACGGTGTGCAGACTATCCGGTCCGATGACCGGTCTATACATTTCCTCCTTCCTACCTGCGCGTTCATGTCACCGATGACGATTTTGACGTCCCGCAGTGGGCATCCATCGTATGTCTGCTCCAGCTGTGCGTAGAACGCTTCTTTCTCGTCGTCGGGTCTCCCTTCGTGTGGGCAGTGCACGTTGATGATGCTATAGTTGAAGAAACGGCCTTTAATCCTCAGCTTGCATATCCTTGCGTTGATTGGCTGCCACCCAATCACGCGTTGGCGCAACTTTCCCAGCACTATGAAGCCGGTTCCCAGCTCGTTGGTGGTGCCACAGCTTTGGTAGAAGGTAGCCGCCCGATGCCCGCTTTTCCACACCTTCTGTCCTGTCCAGCAAATCTCCTGCAGCGCCACGACGTCGAAGTTGCGGGGATGTAATTCATCGTAGATCATCCTGTCGCAACCTGCGAAACCTAGCGACTTGCAGTTCCATGTTCCAAGCTTCCAATCGTGATCCTTTATTCGTCGCCTAGGTCTTTGCCGATTATATCGAGTCGCATTATCTCTTATATTGTTCGTAATGATTGGTTTTCTAGGCGGCTTATTGGGCCTGCGCAAACCTCCTGTCTCGTCGGAGGGCCGTCGTGTCAGGGCTGTTTAGCGTCCCACCTGACACCAGGACTTGGGCACCTGCCAAAATTTAAACTTGTTATGCGAATGAATAAGTTTAACTGGTGTCATAAAATTATTCAAAACGATTGATCATGCTAAACAATAAACTACCATAGTAAAATAAAAGCACAGACAAACAGACATAACACATTGAACATTCACTCATCAAATTCATCGTCGTTCAAACACTAACGACATCTGTTGATTTCAGTTAGTTGGGCAAATCACGAACCAGATGGCGGGAGTGAGCAAACGTCAAACTAGAGCAAATCCGATGCGAGCGCCACGAGTGACCGATTGGCCAACTAATGATTATTTGAATTGACCAGTAAATCAGTGAACGATGGAAATTTGATAAGTGTTATGTCTGTTTGTCCGTGATAAAAGGCTTGCTTAGCCATGCGGTGATATCCCAAGCAACATTACAAGTTTTATTCCGTTCTAGGGATGGTTTTCAAGATCAATTTATAGGATCTAATAATAAAACCCAATATTACACGACAACTTCCCGATGACCACTATAAGTGTAAAATATGGCCAAGTGGCCCTCACTAGATAACCACTATAAACCTATTATACAGAGTGTTCAATAAGTTCGGATACAAATGTTTGATCATTATGTTTATAAGCCCAATGTACATATTCTGTACAAGTATTGGTGTCAGCGTTAGCGGTATATATACGCTAACGGATGTGAGTGGTGTTGACATTCTGTCACTTGTTGTTTGTTTATTACGCGCGGTGAAAATGGATTGGGGCATTGCAAACAGCATTTTTTGAAGATCAACACCGTACATCGCACTACAAAACTGAGATTTCTGGGATGATTGATACCCCCAGTGGGCCGGTGATAAGACGGAGATCAGCCCTACATGTTCCAATAGGACGATAACCCTTTATACACGGAACATGCGATTTAAGCCTTATATGGGGACAATTTCATCGACTTTTTGGACAAAATTTTTGCGACCTCCCAGCTCCCCGGATTTGAACCCTCTTAACTTTCTTGTTTGATCCTTTATTATGTTAAAGCTGTACGAATACAAGGTCAGTAACTTGGACCAGTTCAAGACGTAATTCTCAAAATCTGGAACGAAATGCCTATGCAGACCGTGCGTGCCGCTTGCGATGGATTTCAGAAACGTTTGAAGCTCGTAAAGAAGTACAAAATAAAGGTCATTCTAGAAGAGATGTTACAAACGTTCCTTATAATCAATACTTTCAATGAAAAGAAATAATTTAATTACAATTTTTAAACATTTTTTTAAAGTGTATTCGAACTTATTGAATACCCTGTAAGAGTATTTAGGGAAAAAAAGGGAATTTGGCTGCCGTAGCTGTGTAAAGTGTAAAGTGTAACAAAACATAAGTAAATTGATCAGGGTCACTTCCTTGCTGTTAAAAATACCAGTGAGTTTAACCATTGCTTAGCGGTAATGTTTGCTAGCCAAATGTTGAATTCAATAAATTCGGCTCCGTAAGTGTGTGTGTATAACGATCGTCATATGTTGGGTAGTTTAATTATAACGTGTATCGAACTTTTTGGACGCGAGTTGGCGCCACATGTGGAGTCGCAGAATTTCGTGAGAGTGAATCATATTGTTAATATATTATGCATCTCGAGATAAAATAGAATACTGCGGCTTCCTGCTGGTTGCTTCTCAGGTAATCGCAACGATCACTAAACACAACAGTGTCGATGAAAATCTCACCCACTGTATGCACTTGCCATGATAAACACTCTCCATGTACTCAGTGATTCCGGTTGCCTCTCACTAAAACAATCGAACACTGCTGTCATTTCGCGAAAAGCACGTGATTTTGTTTTGAGCGGGAAAATTCTGCCTATCTTTTAACACGGCGGCTATCTTGACGTTTACCTTCGCAGTCGAGCCTGCGAGTGTAAGACCGCCGCAGCATTCTAGAAAAAGATTAGCGCGACAATAGTATATTTGATGAGCAAACAGCAACATGGTGTGCGAAACAGAGAGCGAGTAGGTACAATGCTAGAAGAATGTTAACTTCCACAGCAACCTCGTATAGCTCTCCAACTGCTTCAGCGTGCGTCAATTTCGATATGGTGCACCGGAATGGTCCCGCCGGATACAGTTCAGCGAGCTATATCAAATTTATTATACATTTCCACAAAAATATGCCTACCACACTTCTGCTACAACATTTGATTTTCCGTTTGCATTCGATTAAACATAATCGATTAAGTTTGCAAAAAACATCAAGCATCCCTATTTTTTTCATGATGACATTTTGAAGAGTGTGTAAAACGATCGTCATATTTTGGGTAGTTCGATTTACGTGTGTATCGATCCTTTTGGACGCGAGTTGGCGCCACATGTGGTGTCGCCAAAATTTCGTGAGAGTGAATCATATTGTTAATATAGTATATTTGCCTTTACGCTTACACCTCGATGATGTACAAGAAAGGCAAAACAGTTACATCGTCTAATGTTATGATAGAAAATTTACACTAGTAGACAACAGATGGCGCTGCCAAAAGTTTCTCGAATTTCCTATGTTCGATTTTTGACTTTCGGACAATTTCATAGTACTATGAAACTGAACGAAGAGCATACTTACGCCTAAATGCGTGCAACACGAGCATCTTTATAGTACGATGGAACTCTTAATGGGAAGCCACGGATAAAATATTCATAGATGCAAGGCATTTTTCATAACACATTATTGTTCTATGTGACTATGTCTCATCACTATTTTAATATTATCTATTTTTTGCAATTTGCAATTATTATGAAATTCAATAGTGATCAACAGCGTTTTAGTCTCTGTCGGATGCAACTTGTTGCAAGAAAATCGGTTAAGAGTTTCTATGTGAAAATTTGGCTAATGTTTTTTATGGCATTTTGTGCACACACACACACGCACACACATACACACACACACACACACGCACACACGGACAGACAGACATTTGTTCAGCTCATCGAGCTGAGTCGAATGGTATATAACACTATGGGTCTCCGGGACTTCTATCAAAAGTTCGATTTTGGAGTGAAATGATAGCCTTTCGGTACAACTTAGTTGTACGAGAAAGGCAAAAAGGGTTGACTATAAAAATAGCACTGTTGCGATCCCGTGCCGCCAGTGGCGATGCTTTTATTACATTATTGGGAAAGCGCACTGGGGAAAAAAATTGGTTCTTCTCAGGACTAGCATTTTCTGAACAGAAAGGTTTAATTGTGAAAATGGACTGTTTCGGTGGCGGCGTGGAAGCTTGGTTTCTGTTAGTGATTGCATCCATTCAAATTTACGGGCCTCATTTATTGAATACAAGAAAGCTGCTTTCCGGCGCGCGACCCATTTTGATCGGGATTCCGCAAAGAACGGTTCAACCATTTATACACACTTAGTTTTCATTTCTGCAGCTCAGTAAAAATCCGCACAGTCGTGTGCCAGCAAAATCACAAAGGGGCGGGGCTAACGGACTTAATTTATTACATACAAAAAAGCTGCTGCTCGGCGCGTGCGAGCCATTTTGATCGAGATTTCACGATACACAATGAGCGGTTCGATATACGATGCAGCGAAGCGGACACAGCAGCACGAAGGCGTGGGTGGCAGTGGCAATGGGGAAAATTTATTCCAAAATTTTGGAGGCTTAGCGAAAAATCATCAAATGGCGGTCGGACAGTTTCAACGCAAGGTGCCGACAAGCGTTTGGGTGCAGTTAGTTATTGGAAAGGCGCATTGGGAAATAAAAAATGGTTCTTCTCAGGACCAACATTTTATGAAAAGAAAGAATTAATTGCGTTAATGGACTATTTCGGTGGCATCGGGTTTGGCGTGGTAGCTTGGTTGCTGTTTGTGATCCCATCTTTCAAATTTACTGCATCATCTCCCTCCGACGCGCTATCAAATTCGCCAGTTACGATTGAGTTTTGCACTTTGAAGAAAGATTATTTCGGATAGTCGGATCAACCTTCTTTTGTATAAAGACCTTTTTGGAGGACACCATCCTCAAAAAGGGCCGAATTAAAGTAGAAATAAGCAGAATCAGAAGTGGCGTGAAGCAAATATATTTATTTGCAAACGTTTGGTTTCCGCCCGCGATGTACGCGTACGTGACACAGTAATAATTGTAATGTCCCCGATTGAAAGCCAGTCGAGTGGATTCAGCGGCCGATGAGTCATGTTAATTCCATGGTTAGAGACTCAAAGTACATCCAACTGGAAACAACTATTCGACTTCTTGATTCAGTTGGCCTCCGAGCAGTTTGCTCAATGTGAATAAAACGACACAAATTATTTTGGCAAATACCATCAATTTCGAATAGCTACGTAGTCCTACGTCACCTTTGCGTTTAACCCGATTGGGCTGCACCTTTGAGTTTTTTTTTAAAACGCCTTTTGGCCGAAAGTGTCGTTCGGCAGAATTGGTCCTTTGGGATATTTTCAAGACATTAACGGAAGAATATTTTAAATTTGCCACAAAAATCTGACCAACTTTCTCAGAAAATTCTTTGTTTTTTTTCAGAATTTTTATTTGTAAATTATTTTCAGATAATCCACGAAAACTACTTTGAAGCACAGAGAACAGACGTTAAAGCTGTACTCGCTATATTGTGATAAGTTTTTACTGTGTCGCCGTTATCCCGTACAGAATAAGTGCTAGTGTCACCAAAAACCGCCACTGTGAGCTAGTATCGTTATGCATGCAAGAGCATACCAGCGCCAGCAATGTACCCTTGAACAAAATTATAGCACTACTCAAGCGTTATAAGTACATCTAAAATTATGGAAAAAAAATTGGATTCTGAGGGAATTCATTTATTTTGTTCACATCTAAACAGATAACACTGAATCAACAATTTGACGCCACAATACACGATTCGAGGCCCATCTTTCCAATCCTCGAATACGTCCCACGCTCGCCAAGCCGTTTTGCACCTGGTCTGCCCATCTTGCTCGTTGCGCTTCACGCCGTCTCGTACCTGCTGGATCGGAAGCGAACACCGTATTGGCGGGGTTGCTGTCCGGCATTCTTGCAACATGTCCTGCCCATAGTACCCTTCCGGCTTTAGCTACCTTCTGGATACTGGGTTCGCCGTAGAGTTGGGCGAGCTCGTGGTTCATTCTTCGCCGCCACACACCGTCTTCTTGCACACCGCCAAAGATGGTCCTAAGCACCCATCTCTCGAATACTCCGGGTGCTTGCAAGTCCTCTTCGAGCACTGTCCATGTTTCGTGTCCGTAGAGGACAACCGGTCTCTTCAGCGTCTTGTTCATTACACATTTGGTGCGATTGCGAATCTTTTTTGACTGCAGTTTCTTCTGGAGCCCGTTGTAGGCCCGACTTCCACAGATGATGCGCCTTCGTATTTCACTACTAACATTGTTGTCAGCCGTTAGCAAGGATCCAAGGAAGACGAATTCCTCGACCACCTCGAAGGTATCCCCGTCTATCGTAACACTGCTTCCCAGGCGGGCCCTGTCGCGCTCGGTTCCGCCCACAAGCATGTACTTTGTCTTTGACGTATTCACCACCAGTCCAATTTTTGTTGCTTCACGTTTCAGGCGGGTGTACAGTTCTGCCAGCTTAGCAAATGTTCGGCCGACAATGTTCATGTCATCAGCGAAACAAATAAACTGACTGGATCTGGTGAAAATCGTACCCCGGCTTTTACACCAGGCTCTCCGCATGACACCTTCTAGCGCAACAGGCACGAAAGTTACCTTGTCTTAGTCCACGGCGCGATTCGAACGAACTGGAGTATTCGCCCGAAATCTTCACACAGTTTTGCACACCATCCACCGTTGCTTTTGATCAGTCCCAGGGAAGCTGTTCTCGTCCATAATTTTCTATAGCTCTACGCAGTCTATACTGTCGTATGCCGCCTTGAAATCAATAACAGATGGTGCGTTGGGACCTTTTGAAGGATTTGCCGTACAGAAAAGATCTGGTCCGTTGTCGACCGGCCGTCAACGAAGTCGGCTTGATAACTTCCCACGAACTGCTTCACTACTGATGATAGACGACGGAAGATAATCTGGGATAACACATTGTAGGCGAAACTAAGGATGGTGATCTCTCGAAAGTTCTCACACTCCAGCTTGTCGCCTTCCTTGTAGATGGGGCATATAACCCCTTCCTTCCACTCCTCCGCACAGTGGTTCACTCCAGAACAAAGGTTGGCCAAAACCTCAAAATGTCCTTAAAAATATCCCTTATGTTTGTATTATGTTATTTTGATGGTTTTTGTCACATACAGACTTAAACGAGGGCGTTGGAAGCACTACTTTGGCAATATACAGCCGTTTTAGGCATCTCTGTGAATAGTAAATACTTTCAAATTACTGCTAAATTCGGTTTTTGAACACAGATCGTTTCGCAACAAAGACGATCTCACATGCCATAAAACTAGTTAGTACTATTCCATTGTATTCCATAACTTGATTGTTACTTCACAGTTACGTATTTCGACTTCAACAGTAAGGCCGTTATTGGTTTTCTTACTTGACTCAAGCGGTGGAATTAAATGGGATAGTACAAACTCGTCTTTTGAAAAGCGAAAAAAAGCTATAAATAATTTTCGTATCAAAAGACTTGCTTGCTAAATACTGGCTGTGCATGTGCTAAGACAAATAATTTTATTTGGAACATCCACAATTATGGAATATTTTTGAAAAAAGTTGTATTTGAAAAGAATCAATTAATTTGAATGACAAACGAACAACTTTTATTACAACTGTGTACTTACATTTGTATTCTTCATAATCTTGACTCGAAACAGGCTTTTCCTTGCTCAATATATAAGAGAATAGTTAGAATAATATATTTCCACAAATATGAGGCAGTTCAGCTTTTCAGTTCAAATCTCAGTACCAACATTCTCTATTGCTGGCAAAGAAAGTGTGTTACATTTTAGCTCGAGCTCAAACATTAGAACTTGAAATTCTTGATATGTATTGTAGAATCATGTTGATGGCAGAGTATTGAACAATACCAATTTCCAATACTAAGCTTTAGCTTTAGAAAAGTTTTCAGCATGATTACGTATTTCGGATTATTAGACATAAACAAAATCCCAACAATAAAATTCATGTGAAAAAAAAATCTAAAACTGGTAGATTCTCGAATGACAGGAGAAAGTTTTGAAAATAAGAAACCTTGTGTGTGATATACTCTAGTCGTTTGGGAAGAAACTTACCCAATTATTTCACTTAAAATAGCAATAAAAATATTCAAATAAAAGTACATAAATGATTCCGTCATTGAATAATTGTGCCACGAGATCATTTCATTTTTCAGCTTTCATTTAATGCTTTCATTACATGTTTTAAATATTAAATAATTATATCGAACGTTTCAGCAAATTATTTAAAAAAAGGGCATTTTTAAGGATCTTGTGAACAATAAATACGCATTTGTAAGGTTTCAGTTAGAAACAGACCAAAAAATACTATGCACATTACAAACTAAAACGTTAAAAAAAAGTTATCGCAACTTTTCGCAAAACTAAATAGTGATGAATAGAAAGCTATTGCTTTAAGCTTTTCAATGAGCATAGAATTATTACGAGCACTCAACGGCGCCTATACTTTTGGAGCAGTTCAATTTAAAAATTGTTAGTATTTAAACTAATTTTGTATTCAAAGTTAACTAAAATTGAGTTCTGTCACCAATATTTGACATAGAAATACTATTTAGGATCCCGACAATGCAGTATTGAAATAATATTGGGGTTAGCGATGTAATTGAAGCCGTTCGATGTTGATCTAAACGCATTGTCAAACAGCGTTTTTATTCGAAAATCTACATTTATGATCAATTAAAAATGATGTAACAAAGTTAAAACTCAACAGAACTACATCAAATTTTGAATTTGAATCACGTAAGTATTCTATAAAATGAGAAAAATATAATTCTGACGGAAACACGAATTTCGATTTTTGAGGTTTTGGCTGCTCTCGAACCATTGCGCTCCGGTAGCTGTTCAGTTTCCCAGATTCTGACTATCAGTTTGTGCAGGCAAGTGGCCAGCTTTTCCGAGCCCATCTTGATGAGCTCTGCTCCGATACCATCCTTACCAGCTGCTTTATTGGTCTTTAGCTGTTGGATCGCATCCTTAACTTCCCTCAAGGTGGGGCTGGTTGGCTTCCATCGTCCGCTGAACTGACGTAGTCAATTCCTCCGCTGCCTTGACTTTTACTGCCTGTACTCTCAGCGCCATTTAAATGTTCTTCGTAGAACTGTTTTCGATCATAACGTTCCATGTTCTAACGGGTACCTTGCTGCAGCGCAGCCACCCACGCTGTGTCCTTCTCCTCCAGAATCTGTCTGCACTCTTCGTCGTTCTGTCGACTTCATCCCGTATACCCGACGTTGTTCTCCGCTGCGTCCGAGGGGCCCCATCGAGCTCACCCTCTTCCGGCAACGCTGCTTCGAAATGCAGCGCGTATGCAGTGTCGACAGGTTGCTTCAGTCGCTCTAGGTCGTACCGCGGCGATCGTCGGTACCGAACATAGTTGATAACGGATAGTTTTAGGCGCAGTTTAACCATCACCAGATAGTGCAGTGGTCAGAGTCGATGTTAGCGCCACGATATGTCCTGACGTCGCTAATGTCGGAGAAGTGCCGTCCATCAATCAGATCGTGGTCGATTTGTGATTGTGTCTGCAGTGGTGATCTCCAGGTGTACCGATACGGGAGGCTGTGTTGGAAGTAGGTGCTGCGAATGGCCATGTTCAAGGTTCAAATCAATTAGTCGTAGTCGTTTTCGTTCGTCAGCCGATGAGCGCTGAACTTTCCAATAGTCGGTCTAATCTCCTCCTCTTGGCCAACCTGAGCGTTCAAATCTCCTATGATGATTTTGACGTCGTGGCTGGGGCAGCTATCGTACTCACGCTCCAGCTGCGCGTAGAATGCGTCCTTATCATCATCAGTGCTTCCGTAGTGTGGGCTATGGACGTTGATTACGCTGAAGTTGAAGAACCGACCTTTGGTCCTCAACCTGCACATTCTCTCATTGATTGGCCCCCATCCGATCACGCGCCTTTGAATATCGCCCATCAGTACCCAAGCAGCACAAGCTGAGCAAATCTGGTTGCAGTAACCATATTGTGACTGAATCCGGTCATATATAAGTTACTGTGATCGATGTGCAATATGTGTGTTGCTCGAGTATGAAAGCTTTTCTCAGCTCGTATCTGTTGCCGCAGCTCTGGTAGATACCTCTGAACGTGATCCCTTACAACAAACCTTCTGCAACGCTGCGATGCCGAATCCACGATCCTTGAGCACATCGGCGAGTATGCGTATGCTCCCGATGAAGTTAAGAGATTTGCCGTTCTACGAACCGAGTTTCCAATCGCTAGTCCCTTTTCGTCCCAGTAGTCTTCGCCGATGGTACTGGTCTGTACCTGATCAGCAATGCTTAACAAAATTATAACTCAATTATATCAATGGTTGTTATTTAAAACAACGTGTGTTATAATTAGATAATTCGATAAAAATGTGTCTTCGGCCAGTTTTTTCATATCAAAATTATAACAACATTATTTATGAGCATGAGCATGAGCATGATTGACCGCCCACGGTTGCTACTCCGTTATTGCCAGGTCAGCTGTAATTACACAGAGAACCAACAGATGAAGTTTGGGACTAACATCATCTTCAATGTGTAAGAACTGGTGACCCAAAAATAAGCAATACCAGCGCCGGCCGTGTCCGAATGCAGGTCAATTAAGGAATGGGTAGGAACATGTTGACGTGATACTCGCTTTGATAGAAGCCGACGAGTCATCTGCACTTCCACGAGAAATCACTGGGATGTTGGATATATGGAGTAGGTATTGTGGCAGGGTTCGTTTTGGTAAACGGTATGCAGTGTATAGCGTGTAGTTTGATCAATTTGAAACATAATCGAACGAACACTAATTATTTTAATTACTGACCGCACTAAGCAGAACAAAATTGTCGATGACCAGCCGATCTCTCTGCTAACCGCACAAAGCAGAACAACATTTTCGATGACCGGCCGATCGTTCTGCTTACTGACGCGAACTGAATCTTCACTTTCTAATTAATTTACTCACCCGCACAAAGCAGAACAACATTTCGATGACCGGCCGATCGTTCTGCCTACTAAATAGATCACGACTGTACGTGACCTCTGAATGCTGAACATTTGTCTTTCAAGCAACAAACAAACATGATCTAATTTTTTCACTCAATTCCGACAGAAATTTTGATACTCCTAAATAAAAGTCTCTGAGGCATGTTTTCAAGTACAACATTGCGATTAATTAAATCTTTTCACATATGGACCGCACAAGCAGATCAAAAGCTTCTGATTCTCGCGAACAATCTGCATATCATATAAAAACGCACTCTGATTTATTTTCTTACCAACCTAATAGGTACTAGCACCACTCTTCTTTGTATAATTCAATATGTTGTTGATAATGATGTTTTGCATCATGCATCAACCAATTTTGAAAATTGAAAATCGTTTCGATCACGTTAGCATGGCTAGAAGGAAAATAATAAATATAGAAAAGAGAATGAATAATAATGAAAATTAATAAAACATATTATATAATGAATAAAATGTTTGTAAATTCGTAGATGATAAGCTCGATCCTTAATCCGTCCAGAATATTTAGTTTTTCATCTTTATTTTATAGAATATTTAATTTATTGATAATAAAATGAATATAATGGTGAACAAATAATTTAAATATAATGATATTATTAGATATTATTAAATGTAATGAATTCAAAACATCAGAATTATTGATTGAATAATAAGAATTTACTCATCATAATGAGTATTGTAATATTGTAATAAATTAAAATGAAGAAATCATTTCTATGTATTCAATACAGTTACCGACCTGGCTCAAATCTTGCTAAACCCAACAGTATGTACAATGAAGTTTTTTTTTACGTGGTTTTTTTTGCGCGGTTTTTTTTTAAGCGGATATTTTTACGCGGTATCGACGTAAAAAAAACCGCGTTATTTCAAAAAAACGACGTAAAATAAAACCGCGCTATTTAAAAAAAACCGGCGAAAAAAAACCTATGGGCGGACTCTTGGGGGAAATTTCATATGTTGGTGCCGACTGGTGACTTAGAACATTTTTTATGTCGGTGCCTACTGGGGACTTAGAAAATTCTAAATTGGTACTTATAATGAACGGGGCTTCTTCCTATTTGTTTGCTAGGTGTTGTTTGTAGGTCATAGTACGCTAGTATGCATCGTGATATGGTACATGGTTTTTGTGATATGAAACCAGGAATGTGTTCCGATCTATGCTCAAACTCATCCAAGAATCTCCTGAAATAAGGCCTTGAGATCTATGAAATAAGGCCTTGAGATCTATAAAGATCTGTCCTCTTGTTTCAAATATGGTACATGCTCTGTGTGACTCATAGAATAGATTGTGTTCAAAGCCTAAGTTATTGGTCATCCAAAAAAATCCCGAAGCAAGGCCTTTAGATCTACACGCGTAACCAAAGATCCGTCCGCCTGTTTGAAATATGGTACATGCTCTGTGTGACTCATAGAATAGATTGTGTTCAAAGCCTAAGTTATTGGTCATCCAAAAAAATCCCGAAGCAAGGCCTTTAGATCTACACGCGTAACCAAAGATCTGTCCGCCCGTTTCAAATATGGTACATGCTCTGTGTGACTCATAGAATAGATTTCGTTCAAAGCCTAAGTTATTGGTCATCCAAAAAATTCCCTAAGCAAGGCCTTTAGATCTACACGCGTAACCAAAGATCTGTCCGCCTGTTTCAAATATGGTACATGCTCTGTGTAACTCATAGAATAGATTGTGTCAAAACCTAAGTTATTGGTCATCCAAAAAAATCCCGAAGCAAGGCCTTTAGTTCTACACGCGTAACCAAAGATCTGTCCGTCTATTTCAAATATGGTACATGCTCTGTGTGACTCATAGAATAGATTGTGTTCAAAGCCTAAGTTATTGGTCATCCAAAAAATCCCGAAGCAAGGCCTTTAGATCTACACGCGTAACCAAAGATCTGTCCGCCTGTTTCAAATATGGTACATGCTCTGTGTGACTCATAGAATAGATTGTGTTCAAAGCCTAAGTTATTGGTCATCCAAAAAAATCCCAAAGCAAGGCCTTTATATCTACACGCGTAACCAAAGATCTGTCCGCCTGTTTCAAATATGGTACATGCTCTGTGTGACTCATAAAATAGATTGTGTCAAAACCTAAGTTATTGGTCATCAAAAAAAAATCCCGAAGCAAGGTCTTTAGATCTACACGCGTAACCAAAGATCCGTCCGCCTGTTTCAAATATGGTGCATGCTCTGTGTGACTCATAGAAAAGATTGTGTTCAAAGCATAACTTCTTGATCATCCATAAAACTTTCGAAGTAAGGCCTTTAGATCTCCACGCGTAACCAAAAATCTATCCGCCTGTTTAAAATATGGTACATGCTCTGTGTGGTTCATAGAATAGACTGTGTTCAAAGCATAAATTATTGGCCTTCCAATAAAGTACCGAAGTAAGGCCTTGACATCTACATGCGTAACCAAAGATCTATCAGCACGTTTAATATATGGTACATGCTCTTAGTGGTGTAGTATTAGCTTTATTATTAGCATTAGCATTAGTATTGAGCAATTCGGACAAATTCGTAGGTGGTACAAGCCTGGACTATTGTATAAGAGTAGCACTTTCACATCCATCCGTTTCCACGGATATTGATTTGGGGCTGATCACTATCTCTTATATGGAAGCAATGCACTCTCCAATAGTCGAGATCTGTCTTGGCCACGTCCTTGCGAATGCTGAGGAAGGGGAAGGATGGTATGTTGAACACCTACTTAAGAAAGATTCAGCGACGACCTCCCATGTGTGTCACTTGAGGTTTTTTTTATTCCTTTCTTTATTTGGTAGGCACTCTGTGTTACTCAACCGCTACTATGCCGAGATCTACTGTGGCATTCTACTGCCAGAATCCACACATAATCTATTTTTATATTTTCCATTATCATTATTGTTGTCGTTGCTTGTCCATCTCATCGTGAGTCCATTGTGTCCGTTGGTCCATGTCGACTATCCAATAATCGTTGCATTATTCGGTTGCCAGTTATCCGGGTAACGTTGAAGAAATGCCTCCGAGAAGAACAAGTTGTCAGTCGTCATCTGGCAGCCGTGACGGTAAGGCGTGCACCCTAAAACGACACCGTATTGGCTGCGGATCCGGCGACTGACGATGGTTTGGTGGAGGGGCTGGGAATCGAACCCATGACCATTCGCTTGTAAGGCGAACGTGTAGCCAACTACGCTAAGGGACCCTCCTACTTGAGGTTTCTGGAATTGTTAATGTGGAAGATTATAACAGTACGAATCGTTTTGGTAAAACGTGAAACACAGAAATAGCTAAGATAGAAATACAGTCGGAAATGAAGGAACCTGGAAATGAACCCATGATGTCCTGCTTATAAGGCAGAAGCGGTAGCCACAAGGCCACCCAACTCGTCTTTTTGTGGTTCACAAAGTATTGTATGTATGTACACAAAATCCATCTACATGCAGTTCGATCAGTAGATGCACGTCGCCAGCCTTACAGTTCACGGAGGGTCGTCAAATTATCTTCAACTGATCGATTTATTTTGCTCGCTGCGTACTTCCCCTTCTTGTCCACATAGTGATGGGCGATATTCAAAGGCGCGATTTGGTGGTGACCGATTCATGAGAGAATGTGCAGGTTGAGGATCAAAGACCGATTCTTCAGCTTTAGCATAATCAACGTTCATAGCCTACACTACAGCCTACAGCCTTGAAACAGGCGGACAGATCTTTGGTTACGCGTGTAGATCTCAGGGCCTTGCTTCGGGAATTTTTTGGATGACCAATAACTTAGGCTTTGAACACAATCTATTCTATGAGTCACACAGAGCATGTACCATATTTGAAACAGGCGGACAGATCTTTGGTTACGCGTGTAGATCCAAAGGCCTTGCTTCGGGAATTTTTTTGGATGACCAATAACTTAGGCTTTGAACACAATCTATTCTATGAGTCACACAGAGCATGTACCATATTTGCAACAGGCGGATAGAGCTATGGTTACGCGTGTAGATCTAAAGGCCTTGCTTCGGTACTTTTTTGGATGACCAATAACTAAGGCTTTGAACACAATCTATTCTATGAGTAACACAGAGCATGTACCATATTTGAAACAGGTGGACGGATCTTTGGTTACGCGTGTAGATCTCAAGGCCTTGCTTCGGGATGTTTTTGGATGACCAATAACTTAGGCTTTGAACACAATCTATTCTATGAGTCACACAGAGCATGTACCATATTTGAAACAGGCGGACAGATCTTTGGTTACGCGTATAGATCTAAAGGCCTTGCTTCGGGATTTCTTTGGATGACCAATAACTTAGGATTTGAACACAATCTATTCTATGAGTTACACAGAGCATGTACCATATTTGACACAGGCGGACGGATCTTTGGTTACGTGTGTAGATCTAAAGGCCTTGCTTCGGTACTTTTTTGGATGACCAATAACTTAGGCTTTGAACACAATCTATTCTATGATTCACACAGAGCATGTACCATATTTGAAACAGGTTGATAGATCTTTGGTAACGCGTATAGATCTAAAGGCATTTGCTTCGGGATTTTTTTTGGATGACCAATAACTTAGGCTTTAAACACAATCTGCTCTATGAGTTACACAGAGCATGCACCATATTTGAAACAAGAGGACAGACCTTTATAAATCTCAAGGCCTTATTTCATAGATCTCAAGGCCTTATTTCAGACGATTCTTGGATGAGTTTGAGCATAGATCGGAACACATTCCTGGTTTCATATCACAAAACCATGTACCATATCACATCACGATCCATACTAGCGTACTATGACTTACAAACAACACCTAGCAAACAAATAGGAAGAAGCCCCGTTCATTATAAGTCCCAATTTAAAATTTTCTAAGTCCCCAGTAGGCACCGGCATAAAAAAATGTTCTAAGTCCCCAGTAGGCACCAACATATAAAATTTTCTAAGTCCCCCAATAGGTTTTTTTTTACGTCGTTTTTTTAAAATAGCGCGGTTTTTTTTTACGTCGTTTTTTTGAAATAACGCGGTTTTTTTTTACGCGGTTTTATTTTACGCGGTACATGGAGCGACGTAAAAAAAAACCTTAGTGTACGTATAAAAAGCCCTAACGGAAGACATATTGAGTAATAGAATCAAGGATGTTATCGATCATTTAGTAATCTGCGTTCGATCATTTAGTAGTTTGTCTATAACTCATTCCAGAGGCTGAATTCCAAAATGTGTTATACGGTGGACTTCTGATGCGAAGGTTTTTCTATATATCTGCCTAATATATCGATGTTTCAATTCCACCATTGAAGGAGTTACAGTGTTAGTTGCAGTGACTGCAGTAACAAAATTCCAATCATTCAGTATAAGCTACTGCTACTAGCTCTATAGCTCTATTACCAGTATAATTGAAACATCGAACTGTTAGGCAGAGTTGTAGATAAACCTTTGAATTAGCAGTCCACCATACTACACATTTTGAAATCTAGCCTCTGGAATGTGTTATTGACAAACTACTAAATGATTGAACGCAGATTACTAAATGATCGAAAACATCCTTGAATAGAATATAAAGTAGAAACAGTGTTAACGTTCGTTAACAACATTTTGATGGAGCTCAGAATATATTTAACCAACTCCGCGCTACTCTATTCGGAGCAGTTTTTTGAATAATATGGATAATGATAAAATAATAATGATGAAAGTGTACTCACTTTGAATCCAACTTTGGATTAACTTACTACTCCTTACGTGTCCCAATCGATTTATAGATATCGATTCATGACCCTCAATAAGAGACAGGCTATCAAGAGCCCGTCAGTAGTAGCTGCAGCATGCGACATCAGTCTGGATTCATCTGATCGGACGTCTGAAATGGCTACATGTCCTTCGTATGCCAATCTGATGACTTTGGCCAAGCGAACTGGATGTTTTCCAAGTATTGTTCTGCTGAACTTTTGAAGAAAATTTGACGAACTTCTGTTTCCGAACGTTCCGGAATCTGGTATTCGATCTTCAGTTTCTACGAGCCTACCCAACACGTAATGGATGTGACACGGTTGTTGCGGAATCAGTTTTATTCTTCTCTTTTTTCGGGATATTAAATACGTTTTTTTTGACAGCAGTTTTTTTTTGACCACCAATCTTAATCACGGCTAACTTCGATCCATCTTAACGGTCTCAAAATTATAACAACATTATTTATGTATATTTACACAAAATAATTGCCTACATTATTTGTAGATATTGGAAAAAGCGGAGGTAATCGCCTCCAGTATAACTTGAATCTATACTCGATATAATTTTACTTACTTACTTATGGATCCTGTACACCTCCGGTGGTGCAAAGGGCCGACTTGAAAGATCTCCATCCTGAGCGATGCCCGGCTATCGCTTTAACCTGTTGCCAGGTTAGATTTCGGTCGACTTCTTTTATTTCTTTATTGGGGCTTCGCCGCCATGAGCCTCTGGGTCTGCCTCTGCTGCGATGTCCCGCTGGGTTCCAGTCTAATGATTGTTTACAGATTTCGTTTCCGCCCCTACGTAGAGTGTGGCCGACCCAGCCCCACTTCCGATCCTGAATTTCTGTTGCTATCGGCCTCTGGTGACAACGACGATGGAGCTCGTTGTTTGAGATCCAGTTGTGAGGCCACCAGGCCCGAATTATATACCGCAGGCATCTGTTAATGAACACCTGCAGCCGTTGAGTGTTCTCCACTGATACACACCATGTTTCGCTAGCGTATAACAGCACAGATTTCACGTTAGAGTTGAAAATTCGTATTTTGGTGCGTTCACTTATCTGCCTGTTTTTCCAGATATTTCTTAAACTCGCAAAGGCAGCCCTTGCTTTCTTGATCCGTGCGCCTATGTCGATCTTGGTACCGCCGTCTGACGCCATTTGGCTACCAAGATATTGGAAGCTTTCAACATTCTCCACTGGTTGCCCGGCTACTGTGAAACTGGAAGGAGTCACCGTGTTTACATCCAACGATTTGGTTTTGTTGACGTTGATGACTAAACCTGCCGAGGAGGAGCGATCGGCAAGGTCGTTGAGCTTACTCTGCATATCAGAGCGCCGTTGCGCGAGTAGTGCAACGTCATCCGCCAATTCGAAGTCGTTTAGGTGCTCCATGGTTATAGGCTGCCATAACAGCCCGCGGTTTGGTTCACGGTCAATCGCATCTACCAGAATCTCATCGATTACGATGAGGAACAGTAACGGTGATAGAATACATCCTTGCCTCACACCAGCTACGACCCGGATAGGGTCGGACAGGACCCCATTGTGCAGCACTCTACACGAAAAGGCCTCGTACTGTGCTTCGATGAGGCCGATGATTTTCTCAGGAACCCCCTTGCGTCTCAGGGCGCCCCACATATTCTCGTGATTGAGACGGTCGAAAGCTTTTTCGTAGTCAATGAATACCAAGTAAAGGGACTCTTGGAATTCGTTGACCTGCTCCAAAACGATGCGGAGCGTGACAATATGGTCCACACAGGATCTTCCGGCACGGAATCCGGCTTGCTGCCGCCGGAGAGTCGCATCGATCTTCTCCTGAATCCGGGCTAGGATAATTTTGCACAGAACTTTGAGAACGGTACACATCAACATAATGCCTCGCCAGTTATCGCATACAGTCAGGTCACCCTTTTTGGGCACCTTCACTAAGATACCTTGCATCCAGTCGACCGGGAAAGTTGCGGTGTCTCAGATATTACGAAATAAACGATGCAGTAGTTGAGCGGATGTCATGGGGTCAGCTTTGAGCATCTCGGCTGATATGCGGTCGACCCCTGGGGCTTTATTCGATTTCATGCTTTGGATGGCTGTTTGAATCTCTAGCAGTGATGGAGCTTCGGTATTGACACGTGTTATACTTCGGATCCTAGGCAGATCATGCCGAGGTGGTGATGGCCTGGTTGGCACTTGAAAAAGTTGTTCGAAGTGCTCGAACCAGCGTTTCAGCTGGTCAGTTGGGTCGGTCAATAACTGATCATTCGCGTCTTTCACAGGCATCGTTGCATTCATCTTCGCCCCGCTTAAGCGTCGTGAGATATCGTAGAGGAGGCGAATGTCCCCGGTTGCGGCGGCTATCTCTCCTTCGTCGGCCAGAGAGTCTGCCCACGCTCGCTTGTCCCGTCGACATAAGCGTTTTACTTCCTTCTCAAGAGCCGTGTATCGTTGACGGGCTAAGACTTTGGCTCCTCTGGTTTTCGATCGCTCTATCGCGGCTTTGGCTTCTCTTCGCTCCTCTATCTTCCTCCAGGTCTCATCGGTGATCCATTGTTTTCTCTGGGTGCGTAGTTCGCCCAGATTGTTCTCGCTGGTGGCGATGAAGGCATTCTTGATGGCGGTCCATTGGTCTTCCACGCTGCCATCTTCCGGAATATCTGCAGCACGCGTCTCCAGTTCTTCAACGAAGGACCGTTTCACCGTGGCATCTTCCAGTCGGCGTGTTTTGAATCGTCGTCCAACTCTTTCCTCCTGCCGACGAATCCGCGCAATGCGCAGGCGTATTTCGCCGATGAGGAGGTGATGATCAGACGCGATATCGGCACTACGTTTATTCCGTACATCAAGAAGGCTCCGTTTCCATTTTCGGCTGATGCAGATGTGGTCGATTTGATTTTCTGTAAAGCCGTCACGGGAGACCCACGTGACCTTGTGAACCGGTCGATGAGGGAAGAGCGATCCCCCGATCACCATGTCGTTATTACCACAAAATTCTGCGAACAGCTCTCCGTTTTCGCTCATTTCTCCGAGACCATGGCATCCCATAATGCGCTCATGGTTCGAGTTGTCGGATCCGATCTTCGCATTGAAGTCGCCCAAACAGATCTTGATATCACCCTTCGGAATTCTATCTACGACGGCATTGAGTTGACTGTAGAAGTTCTCTTTGTCTTGCAGATCGGCAGCATCGGTTGGCGCATAACATTGGATTATAGTAAGGTTTCGGACCCGTGTTCTAAATCTGGTAACGATTATCCTTTCACTTATAGGTTCCCACTTCATAAGCGCAGAGTGTGCCTGAGCGCTTAGTAGGAAGCCAACTCCGCGATGCCGGGGAGCGTGTTCACCTCGTAAACCAGAGTATAGCAGAACTTGTCCCGACGGCGTTCTGTGTTCTCCAAAGTTTGGCCAACGGACTTCACTCAGTCCCAGGATCTCAAGCTTCATGCGGCGTGCCTCATTGGCAAGTTGTGCCAATTTACCCTGCTGGGCTAGGGTTAAAACGTTCCATGTTCCTATTCGTGTCCGTTGTTTCGCGCTAAGAGTCGTCGCCGTAAAATCAGTCCGTATTCTTTCATTATCGGATTCTCGAACAAATTGATGTTTCGGGAACAGTAGGTTGTTGGCCCAAGGTTCCCTATCCACCGGGATGGGGCTGCCATCTTAGGTATAGCTTCCGGGGAATAGCATTTCATATTCAGCCGCTGGATGCCAGAACAGACGCTGTTGGAGCCGCACCTCCTTGGTGAACAGACGCTCGGTCAGTCGGGTCAAATTTGTTTAAAGTCCCACCCAACACCAGGACTAGGCTAGTGCGCTTTGAGCGGCACACGGTCGCTTTGATAGGGCCTGCTTGGGGACACATGCAGCTTTTTATAGAAGTTCAACAGAGCCCACTGTCGAACCCCACCACATCCTAGGCAGACCCCACAGTACGCACCCTCTCACTCTAGCTGATGTCAGAAGGACAACAGTGCCCAGGCTGCACTACCAGCTAAGTACGCAACCCTTAGCTGGCGGTCAATTGTCATCGTCATTATATCACTCGATATAATAGCTAGTACAAAGTTAATTGCCTACATGGATGAAAATCCGTCGTTGTAGCGTATCAGATTTTTATATGTGATGTAGGCATTTACCTTGAAAGTAGATTTTTTACAGAATAATTATATCAACGTTTGTTATAATGTTGATATGGAGGTATCAACCTCTGATTTAATTGTGTTACGGCCAGAGGGATTTTTTATAAAATTTTTGTTTTTTGAACAACTTACCAGTTGAATTTATAACATATTTTGTTACAATATTTTTTCTGAAATTAATAACTCCCTTAGTTATAGAGGTGCATTGCTTATCGAGTACCAGCTTGTTGAATATTCGTTGCGTAAGTTTTTTTTGCTGGCTTACAGGGCCTGACACCAAACCCCCTAGATTTACGGTGGACCGTAATGCCCAGTTTCACTTAGAGTCCCGCGCTGGCTCTCGGACGATGATCAGCCACCCCTAACATGCAGAACAGATGCTATCCAGCTTTTTATTATGGCAATAGATCAACTATGGTATCACTTTTGACGTTTGCTGTGTACAGATTTTATGGCGCTGATCTAGTAGCCTTCAGGTAGCCATAGATGCGTTAAAAACAATTTGCACTTGTCAAAAATTTGCAGGTGCCAAACAAGGTTTGTTGTATATCCTAATGCAATTCGCTAATTTTTTTTCTATTTCAGGATAACAAAGTTTTTCTTCTTAGTGACGAGCTCTATTAAGTGTATGATGAATTGGGAAAACCTCAATAAAACATAATGGATGAAAACTAATTGAGTAAACTTAAACAAACGAACAATACAGAATTCACCTATCTAGAATCACTTAATAGTAATGCCCTAGTATTCTTACTTTCATCCTTTCATTTCTGGATTCCCGAATGTTATTATATAAACCCAAATCTCAGAACCAAAAGAATTTTCTAGGATCGGTTTGCTTAAATATATTTCCTACGTTCGGTTATGGCGACTGGGAACCAATCGTTACCTATACCAAGGTCAAACTACATTATCAGGCTATCTAGCGTTCCACGTTTCACAACTAGGTCCAATCTTTATGCACAAGATTGAACTTGTTAGTCAAACATTGACACTACCCCCGAAAAAAGGATGAAATAATCGAAGAATCGTATATCTCATTATTTTAACGGCTCCCAGTCCCTATTTTGAATCGTTTCTAAATTCCAAACGAAGATTTCAATCAGCCACACAGTACCATCTCTGTTCATATCCATAACACAAGAGGAAAATGTTTTCTACTGATTAGAAAAACGGCAAACAACGGGTGAAAAAACTAGTTTAGAGAAACATCATATAAATAAAAGCTTCGGACGTCCTATGAAACAACAATTACAATCAAAAGCACAACCCGTTTTTCGATTTTTTTAAACATGAAAAAAACAACAAATATTAGTATTCAATGATTATGAATATTAGGATGCAACGTTTTTGTTGGCTCACTTAATAAGAGTATGGACATGTACAATATCGGTATTATAGTATTCAGTCATCAAAGAATGGCTGTTCGGAGATAAGCTTGATCCCAACTGGATACTTTAAACATTTGATCTTGTTGTGTGCTGTTATCGCCAATCATCGTGGCCGTCAACGGTTATCGATGGTCATCACTGAAGACATATGAGGGAGATCTAATTCCCTCGATTCGATGTTCTGCTAGACGATCGCTGGGTTCTCTATCGCACGACCAGATTGTATGCTTCGACTGACCACGACTCAATTTCAGACTGCCGCCAATGGCAGTAACTGTTGTAACTCTTGTTAACTAAGATACGAATGACTCTATGAGGGTGCTCCTATTTCTCGAGGTTACGAGGAGACGACAGCAAAAGGAAATTCCGTCGCTCAGCAGATCATATCACAACCGTGAAATTGTGGTCCTCCAGTTCTATGTCCAATGTTGGTGTACTGTGCAGTCTAAGGATGTTGAAGACCCCACACCGTCAATGGCGATGCGATGTAGTAGTACTTGCGATATTTGTAGTACTTGACTGATGGGCTAAGAAATTAAAGGTCTAATTTTGGTAATTCGAAACCAAAGACTAGCACAGAAAAAATCGATACGGAATAGGATTGCTTGAAAATTCAAAACACGTATAAAGTGAAGAAATGACATATGCAATGTTTTTAACAGATCCATGGCTACCTCAATCACTCCATAAAATCTGTACACAGCATATGTCAAAAATTAGAGAACACAGTTGATTTATAGCTAACGTAAAAAGCTGGATTGTGAGCCGCTCATAACATGGAGTACAGACGCTCAGTGAGATTTGCACCTCCGGAGAGGAGCAACACCGCCCCCCCCCCTTTCGTGTCAGCATACGTCCATAGTTCCCACCGGTTGTCCCAGTTGTCTCTGAGGTTGCTCGTATCTCGGCCAGCACCACGAGGAGGTAGGGATAGGAGTTGCTGAGTAAGAAGCTAAGGACCGCGAGATGGGGTCTATGTTATTCCTTCAGGTACTCAAAGTACCAATGGTACGCATTTGCCGTGCCGTGCCGTGGATTCTGAAAGAAGTTATGAACAAATTATTAAAATGACATGGAGATGACATTTTACAAGACTGGCGGCAATAGATGACAAATGTTAAAAAAATTAAAAGGCGTCCACCAACACTATTTTTAAAATTGTTTTATGATGATTTCTTCTTCTTCTTTGTTGGCATTACATCCCCACACTGGGACAGAGCCGCCTCGCAGCTTAGTGTTCATTAAGCACTTCCACAGTTATTAACTGCGAGGTTTCTAAGCCAAGTTACCATTTCTGCATTCGTATATCATGAGGCTAACACGATGGTACTTTTATGCCCAGGGAAGTCGAGACAATTTCCAATCCGAAAACTGCCTAGACCGGCACCGGGAATCGAACCCAGCCACCCTCAGCATGGTCTTGCTTTGTAGCCGCGCATCTTACCGCACGGCTAAGGAGGGCCCCATGATGATTTATATTGATAAATATCTTTGTGGCGGAATATTGAGCATCTTTCGATAAAATCCCATATAAAAATAATATTGTTTTGTATTGTTCTTTTTTATACGGTGATTAATAAAACGTAATATTCCTTATTTGTCGCAAGTTGCGTCGCATCACTGGTGCCTATACTAGCGCGGTTCGTTTTGGTGCTGGCCCGCCAATACGAATAGTACATATCTCGCTTAACTTTCCAAAAGGTCCTAAGTAACATTTTTTTCATGAATTAATTTGAATAGCGCAATCAACAGACCAATATGAAAGCTTTTGATTGCAGTACTCAAATTAATTCATGAAAAAAATGTTACTTAGGTCCTTTTGAAAAGTTAAGCGAGATATACGAAATCTTAATAATTTTTAACACTTGATTACAAATTAGTAGAGATGAACTTTGCTTACCTCGTTTGCATCGTTTTGCGTCGAGGACATCAAGGACGCCAAGACAATCCATCCAACATCGTGCGCTACATGAAACCTAGGTAGCACCTTAATTGATCAGTCGAATCATGAAAGATGATTTAGTCCAATAGTCATAGACGCTTCAAAATAAATAATAAACCTAGAGTTTTAGGACCCATTCACAAATTACATAATGCTTTGGGGTGGGAGGGTACCTGTCCGAAAGTTACGTTACGATACCTACAATTTTTTTAACCCTTCCATACAAAACACATTACGAGGGGTTGGGTGGGGGTTGAAAATGATCAATTTTAGCGTTATGTAATTTGTAAATGAACCCTTATCAAACACTACACTAAGATCGTTTTTGACACGGTTTGCCGAAGAAAAAATCATATGTTTTTTGAAAAGGTATGGAAATTGAAGTGAATTGAGAAATTGATCAAATCTCGCTTAACTTTTCAAAAAGACCTAAGTAACATTGTTGTCATGAATTGATTTGAATAGCGCAATCCACAGAACAACATGAAAGCTTTTGATTACAGTACTCCAATTAATTGATGAAAAAAATGTTACTTAGGTCCTTTTGAAAAGTTAAGCGAGAAATCTAACCGCGTAAAATGCGACCCTCTGAATACACCAGTATGTAAAAGAAAGGCACTTATCCCATAAATTATTCACAGAAAAAATAAATAAGAACAGTTTCCATTTATAAATATAACCATTTGAATTGTTAGGCTTGAATTTATTTCGATTTTCAAAATATTTCAATCGAAGCTTATTTCCAGGAATTGTTCAATCGGTGTAATTTATTTTCGTGAATTGAAGATAAGTACCCTAGTAACCATGAAGCTATATATGCATGTACACAAGAAAATACACACATTTTAAAGTGCCTAATTTCTAAATGATCTGAACTTTATCAAAACTCTTTGGAGCTCAATTTCTTAAAGGTATTCTTGTCATTTGCATTACACTTATTTTTTGATTACAATTTCATGTCATTTATCAATGTTATATGCATTATAAGAATTCGTTTGAAATTATAAACCTTACTGGTACACTACGACCACAATTACAGCTGATCAATATAAATATGAATCTCATATTAATTCTGGACAGATGTGATTACGGCTGCAATCCACTTTGCAATGGTTGTTTTCCTATTTTGGAATGTTCTATGCAGAAAGCTTTTTTCTTCTTTGTATACCAACATCACTATCGCCATTTTGCACAATAAACAAAACTTGTGTTTAATACTGCCACATCGGTATCCATTAGTAAATCAAATAATAAAGGACATTGTTCAAGACGCTGGGATTTTCCTCAGAGAATACCATCACTACCGCAAACACCGAAGTGGTCACATTGTCACAAAGTCTTTAGCAAACGCTCCTTTTATAGCATCCAAGCAAATGTATCGGATTTTGCGGTTCTCCGCTGGCATTCCGTTCACCGTTTGGTCCGCCTCTCGATTGCATCGTGTGTATCGAGAAACGGAAGCTGTTGGTGCTCCAAATCGTTCAAGTGTCTGAGGAAAAAGGCATCGTGTCTTAAACTTGATAGAAATTTAATATCACTTTCAATTTAATGAAATTGTGTTAATGGGTTCCACTGTTCGTTATGATCCCGACGACGAACGTTCGAGGGTATGTCATAATCGAGATTGGGTACCCGGGGAGGAAACTTCCCTCTAACTATAACTTAATACTTGCTGGCTGATAGTGATACTTTGCCAACGCCACATTCCAGTCTGGGTAAGCTTTCCTCGTTCGACAAATCCTCGTCGCTTGGGTAACGATTGGTTAGGCAAAAAAGGAAAACGTCTCAAGAAAACGAACCCATCGTCTTTATGCCATCGAATGATCGTCTCCCATTTCTCCGTCGTATAATGCTGGCTGCTCGTTGTCGTTGCTGCTTCTTGGGTCTGGTGCCCGTCCGTGGTCAACATAGGAAGATGGGGGAAATCCGAAAGGACATTGCAAGGCAAAATGATGATTATTATGAAGGGGGATATTTATCCAAAGTGCTCTGGAAAGGACATCGATGTGAAGTGAAGCTTGATGTGATCCCATTTATGGGGAAAACTGTCTCGAAAGGCTCCCACTGAGAACGGCACAGTGGTTACAAAATGTACTTATAAACTGATTACTCAGAGCCAAGTGATTATAATGGAAGGGTTGTGGGTTTCCGAGCTCGGACAAGGCAACTGTTGGTTGGCACCGAAACAACCGGCTGTATTTTAACCCCGATAGTCGAGAATGTGCATGTGGGGATGGAGATGGGGATTTTGGTTGGGTGCTTACAATTAAGTGAAATGTAGTGTAGTGCGAAGATATGGTAAGCCTCGAGATGAGTTTCCATCAAAGATTCATGTTACGAATTAAAAGGGGGATGATCCTAAGGGACATTTGATTCGTATTTTGTTTCTCAAAACTCAGAAATGTACATAGCTGTGAAACAGTTTGAAAAAAATATTTAATGAGAAAAGTTTGTCTTAAATTAGTTAGCCCTGTTGCATTAACAACACAGATTCCTCCACGAGTATTGGAATGGATATTGGTTACCAGATGGCATACACTTTTTGAGTTCACTTACTTTTGCTACATATAAGGAATCTTCATACTAATGATGGAGTTCATCACTACGCCCGGCATATATTTAATGATGCTGTAGTTAACCAAATATCTTGGCTACCTGTAGACTTCATGTGTTTATTTATTTATCATCATGAAACCACAAAGATGAGTCTACTAAACGAATTAAATCCGATCCGACCATTCTGCTGTTTGCAGCAAACGACGGCCTCTGTCTCACATTCGCGACTTCCAGCAAATATCCACGGAATCATCGACCTGTTCATAAAATCGAAACTTTAGCATCGCTTGGAATTAACGTGAAGAATTGACGACCCTGGGCATCGACAGAAGTCGTCTGCGAAAGTAACTATATAGTTATTCTCATCGTTTCCAGTTGGAATCAAACCCCACCAAGTCGAACCAAATCAAATCGAAACATGACAGTGCTGTTTATTCTCAAACCGAATTCGCGCGGGACAACGATAAAAATAAATTACAAGCGTTATTATTGGATCGCTTTAAACAATCTGCCCCATCAACGTGCAAAGCTGTTTCTATGGTCCTCCGGGGAATCTCGAATAACTCTGGCCCTGCAACCCATATTGATCCCATTCTGTTTTCGCAGCCGCTCCACCCACGGTGGCACTGACAAAACAAAACGTACGACAGATAAAAATTAAATCGAAATATAATAACACCAAACAGTAATCGCATGGAGCACGACGAATCAGATTATAATTTATTGAATTTATTCCGGGATTTGGCTTACGGGTGCGGTGCGCTTTGTGTAGTACGAATTGGACGATCCAAACGAATGTAGTACTGTGCAAAGGGTGAATTTTTGTGCAACCAATATGTCGAACGAAGGACCAGCTTCCGGGAGGTCATCAGCCTCGGATTGATCGATGGTTGCCGTCGTCTGACTAAAGTGTTTTTCTGTTTTTGAGCGGATTCCTCGTTCTCTTGTACTCTTTTAAAACGTTAGGTTTCCTAAGTGTAGATTTTTTGCACATTGAATGTTTTCGATTCCAACGAAACTGGAAACTGAAATGGATGTGCATCATACTAATTTTCTATGGTAGCGGTAATAAAAATGCTTTCAAGCGTTTTATTGCTTGCACTTTGCAACCGACAACATTTGTCTGGTCTGTCAGAACTGATGTCGATGATGTTAGAGCCATAAATGCATTTAGTATGAAATCAGTAAAACTATGTATTCATATGTAATTGACAATAAGTGTTCAGAGAAAACGGATGAGAATTGAATCATTTATTTGAAAAACTGCATAATATCCATTTTACACATTTACACATTGTGACTTTCAGCTCTACACCTCCGGCAAAACCGACTCCTATAAGGACATTTGCAGTCATATGACTTATGTTCGTAAACGAAGCACTTGAAGCGGGTCCGAGGTTGTTGGTTTGCGCTCACCAAGCATACCGACCCATCCACCTTCAGCTTGCCCTTATCCAGTATCTTCTTGGCGTCAGCCAGAGGTACCTGGAATAAGACAACCTGCGTTCCAGCATAACCGAATCACGGTATTCTGGATTTCAACGCCACACTAATCTGTCAGTGCAGCTACCAGTTCACCGGTTTGGTAATTTCTTCCAGGCTTCGGTATTGGAATACCTCCACTGGGCACCAGAACCGCATCACCCAGCTAAGCATATGCGGTATTTCGAAAAATTTCGTTTCAGGTGGTTCGAAACGAAATTCCGCGGAATTTCGCGAAATCTGATTTCTTGATTTCGTTTCGTTTCGTAAAATTGCAAAAATTTCGCTAGAAAAAACTAGCTTCTAACGAAATTTAACGGAATTCCGCGGAATTTCGAAACAAATTTAAACTTAAACTAGACTTTATATTATCAAAAAAATTTTGCTGCGCCGCTGAACAAAATCGTTATGTTGTTTTCAAAACTTTAGGCTATACAAATTTGACTATAAACGCTTACTACATAACCCCATTCTAAGTCGACAAATACGTATGTAGTTTTCTTCTGTAAAACGGCTTCGAAATTTCCTAGATTCAAATTTAAATTTGGTGATATTTTTTAGTATTTACGCAATATGAATGCGGAATCGGAGGTGCGCGATTGTTTTTTCATTTTAAGCTGTCTGATTTTCTGATTTTCTTGTCTCATTTTTTTTTTTAAATTCGGTTGGAGAAGTGATAAGTGTAGAAATAAATGAAGTGATAATGTGTAGAAATAACAATGATGTGTTTAGAAGAGTGGACCGACTTTTGTGAAGTGCAAACAATCGAATAACGACAAATGGCTGAAAATTGACCCTTTGGACTGGTGTTCCTGGTAACAGGTGGTTTTTTGTTTGTCTTGAAAGGGAATGGCAACCATATCACTGTGGTCAACGAGCAGTAAAGATGAATTTGGTGAGATCTTTCAATTATACCTGTGTTATCCAGTACCGTTCCGAGATTCAAACTGGCCATCTCCGGACTTCTATCGCTTAGATGCTTACCGGATACATTACATTCATAAGGTTCAAACAGAGTGGATTTAATTAAGAGTGGCGACATGTGCCGCATTTGACAGGTCTCCTGCTCGTTTGGAACACGATTTTGTATGGGAATGACAGATGAATTTTGTTCCAATTCTGACAGTGTCGCCACTCTTAATTACATCCACTCTGGTTCAAAATATCGAAAAAAAAAAATCTTAGATTAGTTTGTACATCACGCTCAAAACAGTTATTGCATACTAGGTCTACGGGAACGTACACTTATTACGTAATCACTGCTATTTTCATACACTCTATATATACATATATAAAAAAATAATTTGTATGACTGTGGGGGAAAAACCCAGGGAGAAAACCCTGAAAATTTGCTTACGTAATCAGTGTAGGGGAAGTAGGGGTAGCACGCCCATAGGGGTTAAAACGCGCCACCCCTGAATAAGGTTAAATATCCCCATTTTGATTATTTTCAATAGTCTATACGATAAAGCAATGAAAAATATTGCCATTGGATACATATATTTCATGATTTTTCTATAGTTATACATGAAAAACTTGAAAAAACGATTTTTGCGTGTTTTGATGCAATTCTAGCTCGGTGGAATTTAGTCTTTCTGTCGCTGTTATACATTGATAAATTAATAATTGAGCCATGAGCCATGCTGCTTACTCGTGTTCTTTATGTTCCACACGAAATCGTCGTCAAAAATGGTTTTAAAACGATTTTATGGGCCTTCAAACTTCTGAGGTCGGTGTGGGGCATTACGCCCATGCTCATTTCGTATGACCGAAACAGCTGAAACATTCGGTTAGTTGCCTTAATGTAGGCAATTAAAATGAAAATCAGTACGATAAGCACATGCGCGTTTTAACCCATCCACTGGCGCATCTCACCCCGCATGGTTTCAAAATCATTTTTTTTCGGGTGCTTTTTAGAAATCAAATTTCTGTGCAATAAAATGGACAATTAGATATCTGTTATCGGTAGTCAGTCGCAGATATGCTGTTCTTCAGTATGCGCTGATGAAAACTGGCTGAAATGGTGGTTTTCATTGATAAAAATGGCATTTTCCTTAACGTGGGCGTCCTACCCCCAGTTCCCCTACTACCCCTACCAACAATAATCTCGTAGTGCTTGTTGGTTTTAATTTTCATATATATTCTTAACAATCTTATATGTATAAAAAGAAATTGATGCCATCACACGGTTAAACTGTTGCTACTACCTAGCTACTGTAACGATCGTGCAACAGTACAATCAGATTTAAGACTTAGTTTTCTTCCAACTAATTAGTTGGTATCCACCTCATACTATTCTGAAAACTTTCAACGACAAACTTGAACCTTCTATTATCGTATATACTTCAATAAATATGACATCGCCCCGAGCTTAAATCAAATTAAAGTTATCCTTGGAACAAACTTGCCGTATAGAAGAAATAACAAGAAAAGAACTCTTTCTATTAAGGCTGGATAATTTTTGTTATATCTGTTTAATTATGGTAAAATGTTTGTACACATTACGAACATAATATTCAAAATAATCATTACATTACCGTACACCGACACTCGACATTTCAACAGCACAGCTATTTTATGTTATATGATTTTTTTTTTCTTCAAAATACTATATTATTGACTGTATTTATTGTTTATATCGTATCAATAGAATGCATTATATTCATAACATTAAATTCGTTGTATTGTGTATTCGGACTACGAGCATTGTTTTGTGACATGGTTTTCTTTTAAAATGTATACATCAATTCCACAGATAACTTTGTATATTGTTTGAAGTTTGATATCAAGTTATTCTATTTCAAGTGATATTATTCTGAGCCTGAATACTTTTTTTGGTCATTGTTCAGTTTTTACCTTTACTTATTATGTTGCCCAAATCAACTCATAGCATTACCATATATTTTTATAACTAACCATTTATAAGCGTTTGTTTGTTGCTTTAAAGACAAATGTACAGTATTCATAGGTCACGTACAGTCGTGATTTATTTAGTAGGCAGAACGGTCGGCCGGTCATCACATAATTTGTTCTGCTTTGTGCGGTTAGCAGAACGATCGCCTGATCATCGAAATGTTGTTCTGCTTTGTGCGAGTGAGTAAATTAATTTCAATGTGAAGATTCAGTTCGCGTCAGTAAGCAGAACGATCGGCCGGTCATCGAAAAAGTTGTTCTGCTTTGTGCGGTTAGCAGAGAGATCGGCTGGTCATCGACAATTTTGTTCTGCTTAGTGCGGTCGGTAATTAAAATAATTAGTGTTCGTTCGATTATGTTTTGAATTGATTAAACTACACGCTATACACGGCATACCGTTTACCAAAACGAACCCTGCCACAATACCTACCCCATATATCCAACATCACAGTGATTTCTCGTGGAAGTGCAGATGACTCGTCGGCTTCTATCAAAGCGAGTATCACGTCAACATTTTCCTACCCATTCCTTAATTGACCTGCATTCGGACACGTCCGGCGCTGGTATTGCTTATTTTTGGGTCACCAGTTTTTACACATTGAAGATGATGTTAGTCCCAAACTTCATCTGTTGGTTCTCTGTGTTATTACAGCTGACCTGGCAATAACGGAGTAGCAACCGTGGGCGGTCAATCATGCTCATGCTCATGCTCAATATGAATGCGGAATCGATCGTGGGACGGCACCTGGTCCGGGAGAACGCGAAGTGAGAAAAATCTACCTCGCATAGCAGACATTTGTTTAACCAGTGTGCAATCGATCGTGTTGATACTGATCACGCCAGCGTGTTGGAGAACGCGAAGTGATAAAACTAATGTCTGCATCGAAGAGCACAAAATTATTTAGTGCGGAATCGATAGTGTTGTAAAAGCTTATTAAACAAACCACATTGATCTTGCGTTAGATTGATTTGCAACGCAGTTTTCGTCTTCTTGTTTTCAAAATAACTTCGTTTACAATAAATGTTTAGTCGCTTACCAAGGGGCTTCACATGAATTACCTTCTCAACTAACCAACGATTCCTTTCCCGAAGCGCTCACGGATATGCAGAGCATTGTTTGGTCTCTTATAACAATGAGTGTTAAACTAGTTTTCCGCTCCTAATCCCAAATTAACAGTAAGGAGCATCGTTAGGCATTTGTCATGAATTGGAAACTCTGAAGCAAGTATACAATAAGAATAACTTTTTTAATTGATAATTAATAAATTAATAATTTAATTTCATTTCCCAAGAATATTATTTAATTGGTGAGCTGTGCATATTTGCTGTTTCTCGACCAATCATAATTAGCAACTACGATGTGTACAATAAGGAACATTGCAGATTTGTGGGCATTTCTAGATCTTCGCAAGGAATTTGCAAAAAAAATCCAGAACGGGTTGAAAGATCATAAAAATTGCTGAAAGCAGAAAGCTTTCAGCTCATACTGACCATAATAGCTGTTCTTATATGCCAAGGACACACAGACAATAGCTCAATTCGTCGAGTCGAGTCGATTGTATATAAGATTGTATAAATCTGAAATACATATCTTTATGCATTTTAGAAAAGTGCACAGGATTCTTCTAATGAGCAAAAGTATGTTATATATATGTGGACGAATAACAAGGAATAAGTTTTGGCTGTTACGCCCTTTTCAAATCTTTGTCTAGTAATATCAATTCTCTATCTGCGTATACGCCTGGCAGATGTGGATACATAATTGAGTATCCTACTAAATGAAAAAATAAATCTAAGCATTCATTTTCTAATTTTGACTTACTCAATACCACGCTGACAAGACAATCCCAAGTAACAATTTCCATGCTTCTTGGATTTATCTAATTCTTATTGCGGACTTATGACAGCAATCACGAAGCTGATTGCTCAGTTTTATTGGCGCTCTTATTGCTATCAATAAACCTCCCATAAATCTGCTGAAAAATGCTTCAAACGTCAAATGCCTATTGACCATATGAACAGATCTATGGTAGTGATGAAGAGCGTAATAAATCCAATTTTCAACGCTCGAATAAAGCTTCATTTTTTGGTCATAATGTGGTCAAATGAATTACCTCCATAAGAATGTTTGTATTGCGAAGAGTTTATGACGGTGTTTTAAAAAGCAAAATTTTTCTGATCAAATTCCATGATGGCCATATTGAAAACGGAAAAGCATTTCGAAGTCAGTGAAATATATCACTGAAATGTATGATGTAACGAAATTTTCACCGCTTATCATACTATTTTCGATAAATAATTTTATTAATTAATAGTTTGGGCAAAAATATTAATCGATTTAGTGGACATCCTAGATGTTGTGGTAATCAATATTTTCCATTTATTTCCTGAACTACGTTATATGGCCGACGCGTGGTGTTCAACCTTATTTTTTTCACAACATTTGACCATAAAATCGGAAGCGCACTTCTTTTCAATGGTACTGAATCGAAAAAACAACCTGAAATAAAATATTATTTTGTTGTCATCATCATAATTTTCATCAACAATCCATTTTGTTATCATTTTTCTGCAAAGATTTGTTTCTCTTTTTTTAATGCAACATTTTGACAGCTGCCGCAGCCAAATTCCCTTTTTTGCGGGTGGTTTAAAAAGGGTTTCTAAATGCTCTTATAATAGGTTTATAGTGGTTATCTGGAGAGGGCCACTTGGCAATATCTTACTCTTATAGTGGTCATCAGAAGGTTGCCGTGTATTACTCGGTTTTATTGTTAGATCTTATAAATTGATCTTGAAAACCATGCACCTTCAGCATAATTACATAATTCTTAAATGAACTAAGGTTTTAAACGAAATTTGAATCCGTATATGAAAAATCCCACAATTTCTATATTTTTATATACTTACTGATATAAAACTGATAAAAAATTGATCAGATTCGTGAGCACACGCTCTACGATGAATTCCTTTGAAAGCGGCACAAATGCTGGGGTATTGCCTTATCGCCGATTTATAACATGCGGCGATTTATCACAGGCTGCCTCCTCTGTTATTATAAATCTACTGGTCGCAAAACAGTTATTTGACTTCGAAAAAGTGAAATCAGAATTGCGTACATAATGTAAAACCAATTTAATAAAAATTCCGCGGAAAAAAAATTAAAATTTCGTTTCGTTTCGAAAAATTTCGAAATAAATGAACCTTGATTTCGTATCGTTTCGAAGTCTCGAAAGTAAATCTATATTTCGTTTCGTGTCGATCCGAATCAACATAGACATTTTAAATTTCGTTTCGTTTCGTTTCGTTAGGAAAAAGTGTGTTATCGCATACCCTTTACCCAGCACCTCTTCTGTCATCTTTTTTTACGCGGAACTCTTCCGCGCAGCATCCCGCTTTAAGACGATAATCATCTCGCCCTTCTGCGTTCTACAGATGCTGATGACATCATCCCCTAGGCCAGTGAGCTTTTAATAGCCCAACAAATCCTCCAGAACGTCAGCATAGCTCTTAACATTAGCCTTGATGATTATTGCTTCGCCTCTGTCCTTCCATTGGAAAGTGTGCCCTTTCCTCTATGGACACTCCCCTTCTTGGCCAATGGCGCCTGCGCCTCCTCTGCCGCTTTTCGCTCCTTCTTCGCCTTTATGGGGTTCACAACTGCCCTCCACTTCCCTCGTAGAAAGAGAAACTGGTTTTCGTCGTTCCTTAGGGTCGGCAACCTGCTCAACCTTCCTTCCTGGCCTTCACCGCTTGGCTCAATTCAAACTCTTTCTCCTAGGTAAGTTGGCAGATCTTTCGTTCCGCCTCCTTACTTGCCTGCAGCAAGGACTTCCACTCCATGTTGCATAGGGTCAGCACGGAGTTCCTAAGGCCCTTGCTGTGCTTCCCGCCGTTGTCCAGAAAGGACATTTTCTGGCCTCCGCTCTCCTTGTGAATGGCCATCACTTCATTTCTACCATGGTTAACGTATTATTATTATTTATTCAGACTAAGGCCGAAGTGGCCTGTGCGGTATATAAGAGTCTTCTCCATTCGGCTCGGTCCATGGCTACACGTCGCCAACAACGCAGTCTACGGAGGGTCCGCAAGTCATCTTCCACCTGATCGATCCACCTTGCCCGCTGCGCACCTCGCCTTCTTGTGCCCGTCGGATCGTTGTCGAGAACCATTTTCACCGGGTTACTGTCCGACATTCTGGCTACGTGCCCGGCCCATCGCAGTCGTCCGATTTTCGCGGTGTGAACGATGGATGGTTCTCCCAACAGCTGATGCAATTCGTGGTTCATTCGCCTCCTCCACGTACCGTCCGCCATCTGCACCCCACCATAGATGGTACGCAGCACTTTCCTCTCGAAAACTCCAAGCGCGCGTTGGTCCTCCACGAGCATCGTCCAGGTCTCGTGTCCGTAGAGGACTACCGGTCTAATTAGCGTTTTGTAGATTGTCAGTTTGGTACGGCGGCGAACTCTATTCGATCGGAGCGTCTTGCGGAGTCCAAAGTACGTACGATTTCCAGCCACTATGCGTCTCCGAATTTCTCTGCTGGTGTCATTTTCGGCAGTCACCAGTGAGCCCAAGTACACAAATTCTTCTACCACCTCGATTTCGTCACCACCGATGCAAACTCGCGGTGGGTGGCTCACATTGTCTTCTCTTGAACCTCTTCCTATCATGTACTTCGTCTTCGACGTGTTGATGACTAGTCCGATCCGCTTAGCTTCCCTCTTCAGTCTGATGTAGACTTCCTCCATCTTCTCAAAGTTACGTGCCATAATATCTATGTCGTCGGCGAAACCAAATAGCTGGACGGACTTATTGAAAATTGTACCACTCGTGTTAATCCCTGCTCTTCGTATAACACCTTCCAAAGCGATGTTGAATAGCAAACACGAAAGACCATCACCTTGCCGTAACCCTCTGCGGGTTTCGAAGGGACTCGAGAATGCCCCTGAAACTCGAACTACGCACATCACCCGATCCATCGTCGCTTTGATCAACCGTGTCAGTTTATCCGGAAAACCGTGTTCGTGCATTAGCTGCCATAGCTGGTCCCGATCGATTGTATCATATGCGGCTTTGAAGTCGATGAATAGATGATGTGTGGGCACGTTGTATTCGCGGCATTTCTGCAGTACTTGGCGAATGGCAAACACCTGGTCCGTGGTGGAGCGTTCGCCCATAAAACCCGCCTGGTACTGCCCCACGAACTCCCTTGCAGTTGGTGCTAGTCGACGGCATAAAATTTGGGAGAGTACCTTGTAGGCGGCGTTCAGCAATGTGATTGCGCGGTAGTTGCTACAATCCAGCTTATCGCCCTTTTTGTAGATGGGACACACGACACCTTCCATCCACTCCTGCGGCAAAATTTCCTCCTCCCAAATCTTGGTAATGACCCAGTGCAGCGCTCTAGCCAGTGCCTCACCACCGTGTTTAAATAGCTCTCCTGGTAGTTGGTCAACCCCAGGGGCTTTGTTGTTCTTGAGCCGGCCGATCTCCTCCTGGATTTCCTGGAGATTCGGAGCCGGTAGAATTATGTCCTGCGCGCGTTCTCCCAGGTCCATCACCATACCGCCATCTTCGTCTGCCACATCGCCATTCAGGTGTTCTTCGTAGTGCTGCCGCCACCTTTGGATCACCTCACGCTCGTTCGTAAGAAGGTTCCCGTTTATGTCCTTACACATATCGGGCTGTGGCACGTGGCCCTTACGTGAACGGTTTAACTTCTCATAGAACTTTCGTGTGTTATTAGCGCGGTACAGTTGCTCCGTTTCTTCACGGTCTCGATCTTCTTGCTGGCGCTTTTTCCTCCGGAAAATCGAGTTTTGTCTGTTCCGCGCCTGTTTATATCGTGCCTCGTTCGCCCTCGTGCGGTGTTGCAGCAATCTCGCCCATGCTGTATTCTTCTCTTCCACTAACTGCTCACATTCGCCGTCATACCAGCCGTTTCTCTGATCCGGGGGCACCGTGCCAAGTGCAGCGGTTGCGGTGCTACCAATGGCGGATCGAATATATCTCCAGCCATCTTCAAGAGATGCTGCGCCTAGCTGCTCTTCCGTTGGGAGTGCCACTTCCAGCTGCTGCGCGTAGTCTTGGGCTAGTCTACCGTCTTGTAGCCGCCCAATGTTAAGCCGCGGCGTCCGACTTCGACGCGTGTTGTACACCGTCGAGAGTTTTGAGCGCAGGCATACTGCAACGAGGTAGTGGTCGGATTCAATATTCGCACTGCGGTAAGTGCGGACGTTCGTGATGTCGGAGAAGAATTTACCGTCGATTAGAACGTGGTCGATTTGGTTTTCCGTTTCTTGGTTAGGTGATCTCCATGTGGCCTTGTGGATATTTTTGCGGGGAAAGAAGGTGCTTCGGACTACCATTCCGCGGGAGGCTGCGAAGTTTATGCATCGTTGGCCGTTGTCATTCGATACGGTGTGCAGACTATCCGGTCCGATGACCGGTCTATACATTTCCTCCTTCCTACCTGTGCGTTCATGTCACCGATGACGATTTTAACGTCCCGCAGTGGGCATCCATCGTATGTCTGCTCCAGCTGTGCGTAGAACGCTTCTTTCTCGTCGTCGGGTCTCCCTTCGTGTGGGCAGTGCACGTTGATGATGCTATAGTTGAAGAAACGGCCTTTAATCCTCAGCTTGCACATCCTTGCGTTGATTGGCTGCCACCCAATCACGCGTTGGCGCATCTTACCCAGCACTATGAAGCCGGTTCCCAGCTCGTTGGTGGTGCCACAGCTTTGGTAGAAGGTAGCCGCTCGATGCCCGCTTTTCCACACTTTCTGTCCGGTCCAGCAAATCTCCTGCAGCGCCACGACGTCGAAGTTGCGGGGATGTAATTCATCGTAGATCATCCTGTCGCAACCTGCGAAACCTAGCGACTTGCAATTCCATGTTCCAAGCTTCCAATCGTGATCCTGTATTCGTCGCCTAGGTCTTTGCCGATTATATCGAGTCGCATTATCTCTTATATTGTTCGTAATGATTGGTTTTCTAGGCGGCTTATTGGGCCTGCGCAAACCTCCTGTCTCGTCGGAGGGCCGTCGTGTCAGGGCTGTTTAGCGTCCCACCTAACACCAGGACTTGGGCTTGTGCGCTTTGAGCGGCACACGGTCGCTTTGGTGGAGCCTACTTGCGGATACATGCAGCTTTTTATAGAGGTTTAACAGGGCCCACTGTCAAATCCCACCACATCCTAGGCAAGCCCCACAACTCGCAGATGGCCTGGGGAGGGATCGTCAAGCCCTTGGACATAGTCCCTGCTGCCATGGTTAGTGTAGCTCCGTCCATATTGATCTCGATAGGCGGCTTCTCCGACCTGCCACGCTCTTCTGTATCTGGCGATCAGGTCACTTCGTCTGGCGAAGGGATCCACCCTTTCGTCAGATGCTTCTCCCTCTCCACTCAAATTTGGTTTAGTCGACATTTTGGTCCCACGAGTAGTGCGAGAAAAATGGTCCGCCACGCCAGAGCTCCGCAATAACGTGGAAAGGGAACGTTCCCAGGTACCCCACAGACTCAGCCCATGCATCCACTTGGCACGGCCTTTTGGTAGGCAGTTAATTGGTAATTTTACACGTTCAATCGCCGTGGGAATTGAGTAGGTTTATCTCGTTTAAAATAGAGCTGTGCGCCGATTGGAAGTTTACCGGCGGCGGCATGATAGATCATTTTGTGGAAGCGGGGCAGCGGCGTGAAATTCCTTCGGAAGTTTCTCAAAGCATTCCTCCGGAAGACCCTCCAGAAATTCATTTTTGACCGCGGCGGCGCACAGGTCTTGCTTAATATACTGGCATCTGAAAATATTTTCTTATAATTAATTTTCAAAGGTCATAATTTAAATAGATTTAATTGAAAAAGTGAGTTCCAACGCGTATTTATACAGTAAATTTAATTTATTTTGTGGTTCATTGACGATTGGCATCAGTGCGAATTTATTCTTCTTCACATTCCAAAAAGGCTGCGAAATTCGGTTGTTGGCACCCTCCTTAGTTCGGTTATGAGCACTCTCATTTTATTGACAAATAAATCAATATCGTTGTGGTTGCCCCCTAACTTATTTTAATAACGTTTTTATGTAGTTTTTATAATTATTTAGACATGATCAGGGCTGGTAGCGACGAATGCCGTTCAAAATAGTGACTTTAGTGACCAACGATGACAAAAAAGGGACCAAATGGTGACTTTCTATTGCAGAAAAAGTGACCAAATAGTGACTTTTGTATGATCTAATCTAATCTAATCTAATCGAACACAAACGCAGCCAGTACAAAGAAAGCATCCTGGAAAATCATTGAGTTAGATGACGCCCAATAATTTTTCTTGTCAATATTGAGGCTCACAGTATACCAGTGGTATGACATAAACTTCAAAACGGCCAGGCGCACTGCGTGTGCTTGCCATAGAGATGATTCTTAGAGATGTATCGTGTTCAAGTATTCACTTCAATATGATACATATCACGAATCTACAGGGGTTGAAGGATGCGTGGACATACCGTACCATACGCACCGCGTTCTTTTTAAGTTCTTATTTTGGTAGTTCTATATAAATATGTAGTGAAATTAATAACAATATGGTAAGAAGTTATATCAAATTTTATATATATTCGTAGAATATAACATCAACTAGGAGCCGGAGTTAACTCAGGATGTACATCTCTTGTAGAAGAAGCTGGAAATTATATAGATTTTTTTACTTATGAGTATCAGATAACAGGTTATGTGCCAGGACGTCGTCTGCATAAATGTTACATGGCAGGTTGTGAAGCTTTCATTTCTGGGATATTTTGTAGTGACTAGTGAGCTATGAAAATGTTAAATCATAAAAATATGAAGGTACATAATATTATAATATAAAAAAAGCATGAAATTATGAAATTTTATAATATGAAAATAAGAAACATAAAAATATAATGTAATAAAAGAATAAAAATTGCTATATGAAAATAAAAAATAGGAAAACATGAAATTAAAAAATGAAGACACAAAAATATGAGTACACAAAAACATAAAAGCATGAGAATATGAAAATATTGAAAACTTTATATTTTAAAGTTTTCAATACTACCACAATCGCACGCCTCCATGCTTCTATGCACTCATATTTTTGTATCTTGTAATTGATGTTAAAGCATAAAATTTTGAAAATATGACAATATGAAGATAATATAAAAATATTAAAACACAAAAATATATAACATGGAAATATGAAAGTATAAAAAAATAAATCATAAAAATATAAAAATACAAAAATATGAAAACGGAAACCTGAAAATATAGAAATATATAAATATGCAAATTAAATTATAACAACATGAAAGTATAAATATATAAGAAAGACAAAAAAATATGAAAGTTAAATATTAGGAATTATAACAATACTTATAACAATAAATTATAACAATATTTATAACATTATAACAATAAAAAGAAAATACACATATATGAAAATACAAAGGATTTAAATATGGAATTCGAAATTTAAAAATTCAAAAGTATAAAAATATGAACATATACAGGTATAAAAAATGTGAAAGCATGAAAATATAAAAATATAAAAGCATCATATAATGTAATATATGTATAAAAATAAGAAAAATATAAAAATATGGAAAATATGACAATATAAAAATATTATAATATGAAAATGTAATAACATGAAATTATATAAATATGAAAATACAAAAATATGATATATAATAGTTTAAAAATATTAAAATATTAAATATTAAATATAAAAGTGAAAAATTAGGACGGTATAAAATACGTAAATAAAAAAATATTAAATTTTAAAAATATGAAATTATAAAAATATGGAAATTTAAAAAAATAAAATGTAAAAATATGAAAAATAAATATAATGAAATATGAAAAATAAGTATAATGAAATATGGAAAATAAATATAATATGAATATATGAAAATACGAAAGCATGGCATTGCTACGGTATATTTCGTGGACTGGAAACTAGTGATACTCATGTTTCCTTTGAAATCTCTGTCCAGATTGCTATCAGAAATCAAGGTGGGTGTAGTCCTTAATTTCAATCTATGACAAAAATGACAAAAGCATTAGAATTACTATTCCTGGCCACGCTTATCTGTACCGTTACTAGGGAGAGAAGGAATAAGTACCACGGAGTTGGCTTCTTCTTCTTCTTATTGGCATTACATCCCCACACTGGGACAGAGCCGCCTCGCAGCTTAGTATTAAGCACTTCCACAGTTATTAACTGCGAGGTTTCTAAGCCAGGTTACCATTTTTGCATTCGTATATCATGAGGCTAACACGATGATACTTTTATGCCCAGGGAAGTCGAGACAATTACCGTCTTACCGTCTCGTCTTACCGCACGGCTAAGGAGGGCCCCTGCCACGGAGTTGGCTATTGGGAAGGTATTCGTTGGGTTAGGATGTGCCTGTAGCTGGCAATGTGACCCTGACCATGGTAGAACTTACCCCGTAACACACCACGAAGAGGTATCTACCCAGCATTACGGGTATGACCAAATAGTGACTTTTGTATGAAGTTTTAAACCATGGATAGACCTACAAGTTGCATAAGCATTGTTATGATATAATTCGTAGATTTCAAACTAGTGTTTTATTTTTGAAATCCTTATCTGGAATGATATCAGAAATTAAGAAAAGGCAAACACAACAAAAGCATGAATATTACTGCTACTGGCCACGCTTATCTTCACCGTGAGGAGGAAGAGGATGGAAGCAAGAGGCCAGCTAGCAATGTGACCATAGTATCATATTAAGGCATCATATTAAGTAACGCACTTAAGGTATCTACCCGGCGTCACAGGAGCATGTAGTGAATTACAAGTTGTTATACAAAATAATGTTGATAAAAAAATGTTTTTTAATATGAGCTCAGAGTTTTCTGTATAACAGCAAAAGAAAGATATAAAATGTTCTAATTGATTCCAAGACGGTGAACTGTATGGACTCACAAAGCTTATATATCTTTGGAAGAACCATCTGTTTTAAAAATTTGTTGAATAAACATTGTTTTTTTAGGTCTCACTGACCTATCGATAATGAAGGGGGTGGGAAATAAAAAATAAAGGCATAAATTGATAAAATCGAAAAACTAAAAAACTAACTCATCAGTTTTCTTAAAGATTTTTTATGAATGTTCAAAATTTTATTAGTTTGACGTAGAATTACGTCCTGGTAAGATGGGGGGTCATTTCAAAGTTTCAAATTTGGGACGGTCACGAAAAGAGGTCAGGAAGTACGAGCCAATAACTCAGTCGTTTTCCAACGGATTCCGGAGATCTTGGTATGAATCGATCAGCAAACTCTTTTAAAACCTATACAACTATTGTAAACAGTTTACATTTAAGTGCATTTAACTATTGAAAAATTCAATTTCGACCGCCAACTTTGAAATTGCACTTTAACAGTAACTTGCCTACATTTCGGCTAATAGCCTTCCGGTATAAAATGTTGATTAAATTTCGCATCCAGTGTCACACTATACGTAATTCTACGTTCAATTTACGATCGTATCTTTGATACAATCCTCTACTTTTTTCCGGTAAAATTTTCAAATAAAATTTAGCGAGGGATGGTGACAGAAGATATTAAAATTTTTACCCACCTAATGAAAAAATAAAAAAAAAATACAATTTTACCTGTAATGAAGCTATGGTTCAATAACAAGTTTAAATGAAGTTTTTAAGATTTTAAGATCGACGTGGCATTCTGAGGATATTTTTGAAAATCCAATGGAGCCTTGGTCTCTTATTAGAAATCCATAAATTCTAATTTTATTTTATTTCCTGTTTTATTTTAGACTAGCAGACCCGACGAACTTTGTTTCGCCTAAACTTGATTCATTCTCTGATTAGTTCTCGAGTAATGCAGAAATTCCTATTTCATTGGTATGGGTCCCCCTCTCCCAGAAGGGGGAGGGGTTTCGAAAACCACCACATGCAAGTTTAGTTTCCATTTGCTTGATTTGGAAGAGTGATAAAAGAAATTGGTGTTTCGTTTGTATGGGAGCCCCTCTATGGAAAGCGGGAGGGGTCTCAAGACATCTTAAGAGCTTTCCCCGGCCTCAAAAACCTCTGCATACAAATTTTCACGCCGATCAATTCAGTAGTATCCGAGGCTATAAGGGTCAAACAGACAAAAATTATTTTTATTTATATAGATATTTTAGAAATTCGACCAATTCATTCACCTCCACACTAGTTTTTGGGTATCTATTCTTAATTGTTGATATACAGAATCTTTTTTTTATAAAAATGTGATATGTTTAAAATAATTTCAATCAAAAGTTTTAAATTACACCACGATGTTTTTAAAGGCCATGTGTTCGCAAGCTTTTTTCATACACACATGTTCTTTACAAATCTTACCGGAGTTAGGAGCACTAAATTATAATAAAAATGAACACCTTCGTTAGCAAAAATGAGCAGCGTTGTTTAATTTTCTTTTTCTTTTTGAAGAAGTCATTTATCAAGCATTTTTTTTATCACGACTTCCGGCATATGATCCGCAAATCATTTTCGAAAAGCCTTCTAACATGACTTGCTCTACAATTTATTTTTCGAGACTTATCCCGAAGGGTCGCAAGGCGGATTTAACAATCATAATGTACCTACTTCCTAGTGAAACATTAAATATCATTGCCACATGTGATGAAACTGAGGCTGTTCACTATCTTTGTCACCGGAGAGTATAACCGATCAACAACAGACGTTATTCTAGTTTCAATACTCCTCAATTCAGTACTCTATACTCGAGGTCAACCATTCGCATTTTAACAGATTCAATTCGTGAAGAAAAAGATCATAGTCGACATGAATCGGAAATAACCTTACGATTTTCACACTTGGAACTTCTTTGGTGCATATTTCCCAAATTTTATATATTGCTGCCAGATTCACATTTGATTTGGTTGATAATATAAATGATTTTTATTTTGAACTTTTTTACAATAAACAATGCCAAAATAGTGACTTTAGTGACCATTTTCCGAAAAATAGTGACTTTAGTGACTTTTGGATGCAAATAGTGACTTTTTAGTGACTAGACTCAAAATAGTGACCAAGTCACTAAAAAGTGACTCGCTACCAGGCCTGGCGCATGTCTAGTTATTGTACACACACTTGCAATAAGTTACATTCGACGGGGAATCCTGTCCTGTTGTTTCCTGTTGAAAATTGATCTGATCGGATCAAAATTTATGGCAAAATATTTGTTTTTATAATGAACGAGAAAGGCACCATTACCGCTAGAGTGATTAATCAGGGTTTTTTTTACTGTGATCCATATAAATGAATGCAATAAACGTAAATCGATGAATAAAAACCCAGGGAAGAGTCGTTTGGCCGAAACCCATTCGGCCGACAGCCATTTGGCTGACTGCCACTGGGCTGAACAAACCATTAGGCCGAAATCCATCTGGCCGAAAGTTATTTGGCCGAAACGATCGTTCGTTTGGCCGAAAGAGTCGTTTGGCCGAATGGGTCATTTGGCCGAAAGGGTCATTTGGCCTAGAGGGTAATTAAGGCTAAATCTCTTCGCTCTGTATGCTGCATTCAGCATGTTTTTGGTATTGTCTTAATTGATGGAATGGCGCATAATTGATTGGACATTATCTAAGTGTCCGAAATTTAACGTGGACAGGCAATTTCTTTTATCACTTGAGAATTAATCGAGCAAATGTTAACAAAGCTTGCATGTGGTGGTTTTCGAAACCCCACAAAGATCACAAAATTATAGACCAAAAACAAATTTGTGCCCACAACCAAACACCCTCCCCTATCTGCTAGACAACTTGCTCTAGAAGCCCTCAATTTGCATCTCACTTCAAGGCAGCGGAAGTACTTGTTGGGAAATTTTATATTGCTTCCACCCCAATTTTTCAATTGGATTTTCCTCATTTTTTTCTTCATGGAAATTTTATTTTGCTGCCGTTACTGCGAGGAATCTAAAACAAGTGACTATTTTTTCATTCATGTATCATTAGATTTTCTTTATGAAATTCTCATGCTGACTGTTGGACATGAGGTCTGCATACAAATGGTCCAAGGAATAAACAAGTCAAAGGTCTATTATAAGTTTATATAATTTAAACAGGATAGGGTCTAGAAATCCAAACAAAGAAAAACTGTAAATTAGTTAAAGAACTCAGCTTCACATGGTTGACTGTACGTTTTTAGATGCTAGTCGTGATTGACCGGGAGAGAGTGCGTTATTTCTCTTATTTCGGACAGCAGAACGATCGCGCTATCTGCCGAAATATTGTGTTCTGCATTGCGCGGCCGGTAATAAAGGTAATCAGTTCAGGGCGTGTTTTTTCGTGTTTCAGATTCTCCAGTAAGCAGAGCGATCGGCCGGTCGTCGAAATTTAGTTTTGCTTTGTGCGGGTGAGTAAGTTAATCAGAAAGTAAAAATTTAGTTCGCATCCGTGTAGTGCGGTCGATAATTAAAATATTTAGCGTTTTTCGATTGTTTTTGTTTTAAATCAAACTACACGCTATACATACACGGCAGACCGTTTAACAAAATTAACCCTGCCACACTCCCTACCCCTTATATCCAACATCCCAGTGATTTCTCGCGGAAGTGCAGATGACTCGCCGGTTTCTATCAAAGCGAGTATCACGTCAACAATATCCTACCAATCCACACTGGGCCACGGGGCGGAGCTAGCCCGACAAAATACCTTGGAGCTTAGAGGATGCGTAATTTTGAGTTGGTGTCTTCGAGTTTTGAAAAATATGAAGCTCAGTGTCGAGCATTAGTTCAAATTTTCGCCGCATAGGTGGCGCTGCGATACAAACTTTTTTGTTTTACGTTTTAGAGCTTTGGTGTCTTCGGTTGTAGAACGTAAAAAAATAACTGTAGTCGCCGAAGACACCTAAGCTCTATGTCTTCAAATTGCTGAGATATAGTTAAAATTGTAAAATTTCATTGATTTTCATATTTCTCGCACTATTTTACCCAAAATTGTAAAAAAAACTAATCACACGCGACAGAACTAACTGATTTACACAACTGATTATGGTTATGGTCCATGCTTGAGTTGTTTTTACTGTAACTTGGTATAAAAGTATCATAGAGTTAGGGAAGTTATTGAATTCGAAATATTAAACTATCATATTAAGATAAAGGAACCGATCAGAGTAGTCCATATTTTTATCGAGTAACAAAACACACAGTACAAATCATCGGATAAAGATCGATTTCAATGAGTTAATGCAATCTAAACGCATAACCTCAGACAAACAGACATAACAGTCGTCAAATTTCCATAGTTCACTGATTTACTGGTCAATTCAAATAATCATTTGTTGGCCAATCGATCACACGTAACGCGCGTATCGGACTTGCTCGAGTTTGACGTTTGCTCACTATCGCCATCTGGTTCGTGATTTGCCCAACTAACTGAAATCAACAGATGTTGTTAGTGTTTGAACGACTATGAATTTGATGACTAAATGTTCAATGTGTTATGTCTGTTTGTCTGTGGCATAACATTATTGACATTTTTAGTCATATATATTTGTTTACGATAAATTCAGTCCTACTACTAGGATGTTCAATTGGGTTGTTTAGCAAAGAAAAATATGAGATTTTATATAGTATAACATAAAAAGCATGCTTAGCTAATCTCGAACAAATTTTTATTTTGTTTGTAAACCTTTTATTTACATGTTTATACAGCAAACAATAAGCCATTTCAATCGATAGAATGACACTAACATTCATAGAATGACAGTTGGCCCATAATGCATTCAAAATGCAAATTAAAAATAGTTCCGAGGCTCAAAAAATTCTGAAAAATTGGGGTTAGGCTCAGTTTTTTATGCAGATTCAGAATATGTAAAAACATTAATACCCCTAAACAACCCAATTATAGTTTATGTTGATAATCGATGCACAGTAACGTGTTCTGCAAATATTTGCCACAACATATCGATTAAGAATCGTAGTAGGCAAAGCGTATGCTGTTGATCTTAGTATACATATTTACTGAGGGTTATGCAGGTGAGATTTCAAAATCAAAACATTTTATCTTCATTAATTTTGGTTTTCTTGTTAAACATTATAGCGAATGTAAAAAACACATTTGCTTTTATCCGATAATCGATATGGCTCAAGGTAAGCTATTTAATCAGTTTATACATATCATACATTTATTAGTATATCAGTATCCAGTATCACCATCCGAACATTTTTTTTTCTTTGTTAGAGTGATTTTTAATATTTGATTAAGTTCATCACTACCATACGAACAATTGTCGAGAAAACAGTTTCCTCAAACGGCCAGATATTTTTTCCCAGAATCAGTGCAACTACTATTGAAGTGAGCAAATAAAAGCATTTTCATAATTTTTTGTATATTAGTAATTTTTATTATTTTTTCTTTCATATGTCACGTTGTCCAATAAAAGTTGAAGTCTGGGAAAAATAATAGAAGGCAACTGAAGTGTATTGTGTTTGCAAACTCGTTTTCTTGGTTAGCCATGAATTGTTTGCTTTGACCCACTAATGTTTCAATATTCAGGTTAATATTTCTCTTTCAACTTGATGAAATATCAAAAACTCTTGCATAAACCATGAGCACTATCAACTGTGACAGACTACTATGTTTTAATATGTTATTTTTTACATTTTTCGTAAATAGTCCAAGAAAATCGAAAAAAAGATGAAACTTTACAATTTTTACTATATCTCTGCAAATAGAAGGTATACAGCTTAGGTGTCTTCGGCAACTACAATTATTTTTCCACGTTCTACAACTTTGCCAAAGACACCAAAGCTCTAAGCCGTAAAACAAAAGTTTGTATTGCAGTGCCACCTATGCGGCGAAAATTTGAACTAATGCTCGACGCTGGGCTTCATATTTTTTCAAAACACGAAACTCTTCCGAAGACACCAACTCAAAATAACGCATCCCCTAAGCTCCAAGGTATTTTGTCGGGCTAGCTCCGCTCCGTGGCCCAATGTGCAATCCCTTAATTGACCTGCATTCGGACACGGCCGGCGCTGGTATTGCTTATTTTTGGGTCACCAGTTCTCACACATTGTTAGTCCCAAACTTCATCTATTGGTTCTCTGTGTAATTACAGCTGGCCTGGAAATAACAGAGTAGCAACCGTGGGCGGTCAATCATGCTCATGCTCATGCTAGTCGTGATTGACCGGGAGACAACAATAATGGTCCTTCGACCTTTGGGCATAGAATCCGCACGATATTGCAGTTATGATCTTAGGGAAGACGATAGGTCCACTGGAAATTAAAACACTCAGAGGTGGCAATTGTTATTGAGGTCGTCCCTTGTTTTGCAAAAAAAACGGAATTTTAAGTAGCTCAACCGAGTTTGCAGTCGCTGTCGTGCAAGTCAGTATTGTGCGTGTTTTAGTCGTCACGAATTGGTTAAGACACAGAATCAGTCTTCGGTGAAATACATTAGACACACATTGCGTTTTCATCTTCGTATCATTGCGAATATGGCGTCATTGAAAAGAAATAATTGATCGCTTGCCAAGGCGATTTCCAATAGATTTCCTTTTCAACTAACATACTGTTCCTTTCCAGTGCGCTCATGGAGATGCAGAGGATTCCTCGGTCTCTTGTAGAAATGAGTGTCGAACTAATTTTCCTCCCCTCATCCTAATTGACACAGAGGGCGTGGCCGTCATCGTTGTTGGTTTTGAATTCAAGAAACTCCGAAGCATGTACAGTGAGAATATTTTTTTTTGTTCCAGAAGACTATTGCTCTGCATATTTGTTGCTTCTCGGCCAATCACGACTATCAACTTCGATGTGTACAGTCAATCAAGCTGAGCTAAGTTGAGATAATTGGAATTTTGAGTAGCTCAACCTCCAAAAAAATCTCTGGAAGCAGAGATTATGTCACTATTTCATCATTTTTTATTATTGAATCTTTCATATTAAATGACACGACATATATTTGGAATTGCATCCTCGCCGACGCGAACTTTATTTAACAGCCTCGTAAGTGGCACACTGTGGTATCCTCGAACTAAAAAAGTACAAAATCGAACTCGAAAATTATAGCCTTCCAGTAGTATGATTCTCAACAGCCAGCGTTCTACAAACTTTATCGCCCTCTGCTGGTTGCTTTACAATTTTATAGCTTCCAAGCCACTATTCCATAGCCGTAGCAAGAGCAAGGGTTTATCAGAGCGATTTCAGAATTGCCAATATTCTATTCTACCTGAATCCGGTTTCCTTAACTGTTCATATTAATCTAGGACAGTCAATGGTTTATCAACCAATGCACTTACAACACTATCATAAAAAACAGCCTCAACTTTGTACCAGAGGTTCATAAAATTCCGGAACAACCCCCGCTATGGCAATGGATGCCGCGCGGTAACAACTCGGAAACTAGTGCACCGGGCTTGCTCATCAATATCCCAATGACACTTGATCACGATGGGGGTCACCTGACATCAATGTCGAGCTTGGTCCACGGGAACATCCACGGCCCAGGACAGATTGCGATTTAATAATACAGTATCAATCTTGTTTTCCGAAAGGTTGTAAACTCTAACAACCACCCCGCTGCAGCAGTTATAGTCACCCCCAATGATGACGGGGGCAATGGAAAATGTTGTGCCCCATGTGACACGGGCGGAACAGTTTCTTTTCTGGAACCAGCGCCAGCGGGCAACCCCCAACATATGCCGGAGGGAAAAAACGAGTGCACTCTGCACGCGGGCAGTGTATGCAATAACCATGTTTTAGAAATGAGCTGAATTTTCTCCCGGTGATAGAAACCTCTGGCAGCAGCATACATCCTCTGATGGTCGCCGTCGGATTCCCGAGTCACAGTCGAAGTAATTCCCAATGAATAATGAACTTTGTGTACGTGTGTTTACGTGCGCTGCAACCGAGATGCAACAGTTCCTGCCTTTTCCGTGTGGGAAAACAGCTGCACTTAGTGGGTTGATGGATGGCGCAGGATGGTTGCAGGACGTTAAGCCAAAACTGAAACAGCACAAGTCAGCTACTATACCGTCCCAGTGGGGTGTGCTGTCGGGTACTGAACTGGTGGCATGTAGTGTAAAGCAGTTGGTTCTCCGTGGGGATGTTTTGAGCTCGTCAAGCTTAATGGTCTCATTGTGTCAAAGGATTGATAACATTACTGTTTTGTATGTGTGATTTTAAAAAATATCTTGGGAATAAAACTCACTTTACGCTCGAAGGAGTTTTCTTAATGGTAGGCAAGCAATTCGAACGAAACAGATTCGTTAACAAGTTTAAGTACACCGCAAGTAAGAATTGCGATAAATGTCTTCTTTGTCTTTTATCCGTCATGACATGATGTAAGACATGATGCCGTACCCAGAGATTTCTGAACAAACCAAGAATTTGAAATCTCGATCTGTACATATGCACAACATGTTAAAAATGTAGTTCGAAAATGTGTTTTAATCGTCTTCGATAGGGAAAACTGGGAAAGCAAAACTTTATTTTTGGAGTTAATATTCAGCTTTTGAGTACACTTTGGCATACCGGAAAGAAAAAAATATCCGTTGCCCCAAAAATTACTGGTCTTATCGGAGCGAACAGTAAAAACCCTGCAATATTAGTTGCGTTCACTGGATGGTGTTGCAAAAATCGATCAGTGGCGTAAGAAAAACATTACACCGATTGCATCGTGACCATCGAAGTATTATGTGACAGAGGTAATTAATTTTAATCCAACTTGTTGGATAAAATCAGCGCGTAAATATTGCACCACAAGTAGCACCAGCACCGGTACTCAGTCAGACATATTTTAAATTTATTTACAATTGATATTGATTGCTAGGGCTTGTGCTGTTTGTGGACATTAAATACATATTTCACTGTTTTTTTTCTCTCTACTCGGCAGTAGATAGGATGGAAGTCGCTGATGATAGCACTAATGGACGCGCTTCGTGTTCGGTGTCGTATTTCGCGCACAAGTGCACTGATTGTGAATAATGATATCAAATGTGCGAATATTAATTTACAGATTTGTATCTCGGCGAGCAAACATCACGTGTAAATAGCGGCACTTGTTACGTGGGCGACTAAATGCAACTCATTAATTAATCAATTAATTATGGAGTAATTACCGATGATTCACAGCCAAATGAGTAGCTATTTTTCACCAACAATATTAGCACATAATTGTTATTTGATATGCCACCATTGTTGGGTGAGCAAACAACCACCTAGCATACGATATCTCGAACCAGTTCAAAGGTTTGAATGAAAAACTCTGAAATATTCATCCACTTCCAAGATGTCACCATATCGACAGCTGAGTGACGTAACGACGCTCCACTAAGTGACAGTCGAGAACAAGTGGGATTTGACGATTGACACACTGCACGTTTTAATTGATGACCGCAGCCTACCACAACAACAGCCAACATGCAAAGCAATCTTCCGCGCACGGGGTCAAAACATGGACTATTTTCTAAAATGTTAAAAATCACTACTCACTACTACGTCAAGTTGATTTTCAATGAAATACTTAACATAAACCAGCGGTTCTCAACCTGGGGTACATGTACCCCTGGAGGTACCTTTACTGGCCACAGGGGGTACCTCGAACGAAAGGTGATAATGGCGGATGTATCACAATAATTATTCAAAATTATTGATAAAGTTTTGACAATTGGGTAATTTTTTTTTATTTCAAAACGTTGTCTTGTACAGAATATGTATGGCGATCTGTAAATTGAAGCCAAGTGAATCCTGCCGTTCACAACCAGAACAGTGTATGAAGGGCTGCGGGACAAAAGACCAACAAAAATGAACAAATTTAAACATCTTCTACTTGATCGAAACAAAATAATGAATGATATGTTAGGAATATGCTTCTGAACTAAAATCTAGAGTCTGAAGGTTCTGAAGTCACCATTTGAAGTCATGAAGGCTTTTTATTCGAAAACGTCAGTTGCTCGTGCACCAACGAGGATTGTTAGCCTCCTTCTAAGCTTCTCAAAACCCTCCTTGTTAGCAGCTCGGAAGCCTCCTTTCAAGAGGCCCGGAAGCCTCCTTTCAAGAGGCCCGGAAGCCTCCTTTCAAGAGGCCCGGAAGCCTCCTTTCAAGAGGCCCGGAAGCCTCCTTTCAAGAGGCTCGGAAGCCTCCTTTCAAGAGGCTCGGAAGGCTCCTTTCAAGAGGCTCGGAAGCCTCCTTTCAAGAGGCTCAGGCCTCCTTTCAAGAGGCTCAGAAGCCTCCTTTCAAGAGGCTCAGAAGCCTCCTTTCAAGAGGCTCAGAGCCTCCTTTCAAGAGGCTCAGAGCCTCCTTTCAAGAGGCTCAGAAGCCTCCTTTCAAGAGGCTCAGGCCTCCTTTCAAGAGGCTCAGGAAGCCTCCTTTCAAGAGGCTCAGAAGCCTCCTTTCAAGAGGCTCAAGCCTCCTTTCAAGAGGCCTGGAAGCCTCCTTTGAAGAGGCGCAGGCCTCCTTTCAAGAGGCAGAAGCCTCCTTTCAAGAGGCGCGGAAGCCTCCTTTCAAGAGGCCCAGGCCTCCTTTCAAGAGGCCCAGGCCTCCTTTCAAGAGGCCCGGAAGCCTCCTTTCAAGAGGCCCAGAGCCTCCTTTCAAGAGGCCCAGAAGCCTCCTTTCAAGAGGCCCAGGAAGCCTCCTTTCAAGAGGCCAGGAAGCCTCCTTTCAAGAGGCCCGGAAGCCTCCTTTCAAGAGGCCCAGAAGCCTCCTTTCAAGAGGCCCGGAAGCCTCCTTTCAAGAGGCCAGAAGCCTCCTTTCAAGTGGCCCAGAAGCCTTATTTCAAGAGGCCCAGAAGCCTCCTTTCAAGAGGCTCAGAAGCCTCCTTTCAAGAAGCCCGAAAGCCTTCTTATAAGAGACCCGGAAGCCTCCTTTCAAGTGGCCCGGTAGCCTCCTTTCAAGAGGCCCAGGCCTCCTTTCAAGAGGCCCGGAAGCCTCCTTTCAAGAGGCCCGGAAGCCTCCTTTCAAGAGGCCCGGAAGCCTCCTTTCAAGAGGCCCGGAAGCCTCCTTTCAAGAGGCCCGGAAGCCTACTTTCAAGAGGCCCGGAAGCCTTCTTTCAAGAGGCCCGGAAGCCTCCTTTCAAAAGGCCCGGAAGTCTCTTTTCAAGAGGCCTGGAAGTCTCTTTTCTAGAGGCCCGAAAGTCTCCTTTCAAGAGGCCCGTAAGCCTCCTTTCAAGAAGCCCGGAAGCCTCCTTTCAAGAGGCCCAGAAGCTTCCTCTCGGAAGTCTCTTTTCAAGAGGCCTGGAAGTCTCTTTTCAAGAGGCCTGGAAGTCTCTTTTCTAGAGGCCCGAAAGTCTTCTTTCAAGAGGCCCGTAAGCCTCCTTTCAAGAGGCCCAGAAGCTTCCTCTCAAGAAGCTCGGAATCCTGCTTTTAAGGGGCTCGAAACTCTTCTTTTAAGGGGCTCGAAACTCTCCTTTCAAGAGGCCCGGAAGCCTCCTTTGAAGAGGCCTGGAAGCCTCCTTTCAAGAGGCGCGGAAGCCTCCTTTCAAGAGGCGCGGAAGCCTCCTTTCAAGAGGCGCGGAAGCCTCCTTTCAAGAGGCGCGGAAGCCTCCTTTCAAGAGGCGCGGAAGCCTCCTTTCAAGAGGCGCGAAGCCTCCTTTCAAGAGGCCCAGGCCTCCTTTCAAGAGGCCCAGGCCTCCTTTCAAGAGGCCCAGGCCTCCTTTCAAGAGGCCCGGAAGCCTCCTTTCAAGAGGCCCAGGCCTCCTTTCAAGAGGCCCAGGCCTCCTTTCAAGAGGCCCGGAAGCCTCCTTTCAAGAGGCCAGAAGCCTCCTTTCAAGAGGCCCAGAAGCCTCCTTTCAAGAGGCCCAGAAGCCTCCTTTCAAGAGGCCCAGAGCCTCCTTTCAAGAGGCCGGAAGCCTCCTTTCAAGAGGCCCAGAGCCTCCTTTCAAGAGGCCCAGGCCTCCTTTCAAGAGGCCCAGGCCTCCTTTCAAGAGCCCCGGAAGCCTCCTTTCAAGAGGCCCAGACGCCTCTTTTCAAGAGGCCCAGGCCTCCTTTCAAGAGGCCCGGAAGCCTCCTTTCAAGAGGCCCGGAAGCCTCCTTTCAAGAGGCCCGGAAGCCTCCTTTCAAGAGGCCCGGAAGCCTCCTTTCAAGAGGCCCGGAAGCCTCCTTTCAAGAGGCCCGGAAGCCTCCTTTCAAGAGGCCCGGAAGCCTCCTTTCAAAAAGCCCGGAAGCTTCCTTTCAAGAGGCTCCCTTCAAGAGGCCCGGAAGCCTCCTTTCAAGAAGCACGGAAACCTCCTTTCAAGAGGCTCCTTTCTAGAGGCCCGGAAGCCTCCTTTCAAGAGGCCCGGAAGCCTCCTTTCAAGAGGCCCGGAAGCCTCCTTTCAAGAGGCCCGGAAGCCTCCTTTCAAGAGGCCCGGAAGCCTCCTTTCTAGAGGCCCGGAAGCCTCCTTTCAAGAGGCCCGGAAGCCTCCTTTCAAGAGGCCCGGAAGCCTCCTTTCAAGAGGCCCGGAAGCCTCCTTTCAAAAGGCTCGAAAACCTCCTTTCAAGAGTCCCAAAAACCTCCTTTCAAGAGACCCGGAATTTTCCTTTCAAGAGGCCCGGAAGTCTCCTTTCAAGAGGCCCAGGCCTCCTTTCAAGAGGCCCGAAGCCTCCTTTCAAGAGGCCCAGAAGCCTCCTTTCAAGAGGCCGGAAGCCTCCTTTCAAGAGGCCCAGGCCTCCTTTCAAGAGGCCCAGAAGCCTCCTTTCAAGAGGCCAGGAAGCCTCCTTTCAAGAGGCCCGGAAGCCTCCTTTCAAGAGGCCCGGAAGCCTCCTTTCAAGAGGCCCGGAAGCCTCCTTTCAAGAGGCCCGGAAGCCTCCTTTCAAGAGGCCCGGAAGCCTCCTTTCAAGAGGCCCGGAAGCCTCCTTTCAAGAGGCCCGGAAGCCTCCTTTCAAGAGGCCCGGAAGCCTACTTTAAAAAGGCTCGAAGGACTCCTTTCAAGAAGCTCGGAATCCTGCTTTTAAGGGGCTTGGAAGCTTCCTTTCAAGTGGCTCGAAACTCTCCTTTCAAGAGGCCCGGAAGCCTCCTTTCAAGAGGCCCGGAAGCCTCCTTTCAAGAGGCCCGGAAGCCTCCTTTCAAGAGGCCCGGAAGCCTCCTTTCAAGAGGCCCGGAAGCCTCCTTTCAAGAGGCCCGGAAGCCTCCTTTCAAGAGGCCCGGAAGCCTCCTTTCAAGAGGCCCGGAAGCCTCCTTTCAAGAGGCCCGGAAGCCTCCTTTCAAGAGGCCCGGAAGCCTCCTTTCAAGAGGCCCGGAAGCCTCCTTTCAAGAGGCCCGAAAGCCTCCTTTCAAGAGGCCCGGAAGCCTCCTTTCAAGAGGCTCCTTTCAAGAGGAAGCCTCCTTTCAAGAGGCCAGAAGCCTCCTTTCAAGAGGCCAGAAGCCTCCTTTCAAGAGGCCCAGAAGCCTCCTTTCAAGAGGCCAGAAGCCTCCTTTCAAGAGGCCAGAAGCCTCCTTTCAAGAGGCCAGAAGCCTCCTTTCAAGAGGCCCAGAAGCCTCCTTTCAAGAGGCCAAGCCTCCTTTCAAGAGGCCCAGAAGCCTCCTTTCAAGAGGCCCAGGCCTCCTTTCAAGAGGCCCGGAAGCCTCCTTTTAATAGGCTCGGAAGCCTCCTTTCAAGAGGCCGCCTCCTTTCAAGAGGCCCGGAAGCCTCCTTTCAAGAGGCCCGGAAGCCTCCTTTCAAGAGGCCCGGAAGCCTCCTTTCAAGAGGCCCGGAAGCCTCCTTTCAAGAGGCCCGGAAGCCTCCTTTCAAGAGGCCCGAAAGCCTACTTTCAAGAGGCCCGGAAGCCTTCTTTCAAGAGGCCCGGAAGCCTCCTTTCAAAAGGCCCGGAAGTCTCTTTTCAAGAGGCCCGGAAGTCTCTTTTCAAGAGGCCTGGAAGTCTCTTTTCTAGAGGCCCGAAAGTCTCCTTTCAAGAAGCCCGGAAGCCTCCTTTCAAGAGGCCCAGAAGCTTCCTCTCGGAAGTCTCTTTTCAAGAGGCCTGGAAGTCTCTTTTCAAGAGGCCTGGAAGTCTCTTTTCTAGAGGCCCGGAAGCCTCCTTTCAAGAGGCCCGGAAGCCTCCTTTCAAGAGGCCCGGAAGCCTCCTTTCAAGAAGCTCAGAATCCTGCTTTAAGGGGCTCAAACTCTCCTTTCAAGAGGCCCGGAAGCCTCCTTTGAAGAGGCCTGGCAGCCTCCTTTCAAGAGGCGCAGGAAGCCTCCTTTCAAGAGGCATGGCAGCCTCCTTTCAAGAGGCGCGGAAGCCTCCTTTCAAGAGGCCCAGAGCCTCCTTTCAAGAGGCCCGGAAGCCTCCTTTCAAGAGGCCAGAGCCTCCTTTCAAGAGGCCAGGAAGCCTCCTTTCAAGAGGCCAGAAGCCTCCTTTCAAGAGGCCCGGAAGCCTCCTTTCAAGAGGCCTGGAAGCCTCCTTTCAAGAGGCCCTGAAGCCTCCTTTCAAGAGGCTCGAAAGCCTCTTTTCAAGAGGTCTGAAAGCCTCTTTTCAAGAGGCCCGGAAGCCTCTTTCAAAAGGCCTGGAAGCCTCTTTTCTAGAGGCCCGAAAGTATCCTTTCAAGAGGCCCGAAAGTCTCCTTTCAAGAGGCCCGGAAGCCTCCTTTCAAGAGGCCCGGAAGCCTCCTTTCAAGAGGCCCGGAAGCCTCTTTTCAAGAGGCCCGGAAGTCTCTTTTCAAGAGGCCTGGAAGTCTCTTTTCTAGAGGCCCGAAAGTCTCCTTTCAAGAGGCCCGTAAGCCTCCTTTCAAGAAGCCCGGAAGCCTCCTTTCAAGAGGCCCAGAAGCTTCCTCTCGGAAGTCTCTTTTCAAGAGGCCTGGAAGTCCTCCTTTCAAGAGGCCCGGAAGCCTCCTTTCAAGAGGCCCGGAAGCCTCCTTTCAAGAGGCCCGGAAGCCTCCTTTCAAGAGGCTCCTTTCAAGAGGCCCGGAAGCCTCCTTTCAAGAAACCCGGAAGCCTCCTTTCAAGAGGCCCGGAAGCCTCCTTTCAAGAGGCCCGAAAGCCTCCTTTCAAAAAGCCCTGAAGCCTCCTTTCAAGAGGCCCAGAAGCCTCTCTAGAAGCCCGGAAGGCTTCTTTCAAGAGGCCAGGCCTCCTTTCAAGAGGCCAGGAAGCCTCCTTTCAGAGGCCCGGAAGCCTCCTTTCAAGAGGCCCGAAGCCTCCTTTCAAGAGGCCAAGCCTCCTTTCAAGAGGCCCGGAAGCCTCCTTTCAAGAGGCGCAGGAAGCCTCCTTTCAAGAGGCGCAGGAAGCCTCCTTTCAAGAGGCGCAGGAAGCCTCCTTTCAAGAGGCGCAGGCCTCCTTTCAAGAGGCCTGAAGCCTCCTTTCAAGAGGCCCAGAGCCTCCTTTCAAGAGGCCTGAAGCCTCCTTTCAAGAGGCCCGAAGCCTCCTTTCAAGAGGCCCGGAAGCCTCCTTTCAAGAGGCCAGGAAGCCTCCTTTCAAGAGGCCCAGGCCTCCTTTCAAGAGGCCAGAGCCTCCTTTCAAGAGGCCAGGAAGCCTCCTTTCCAAGAGGCCCAGAGCCTCCTTTCAAGAGGCCCGAAGCCTCCTTTCAAGAGGCCAGGCCTCCTTTCAAGAGGCCCGGAAGCCTCCTTTCAAGAGGCCAGGCCTCCTTTCAAGAGGCCCAGGCTTCCTTTCAAGAGGCCCACAAGCCCCCTTTCAAGCGGCCCGGAAGCCTCCTTTCAAGAGGCCCGGAAGCCTCCTTTCAAGAGGCCCGGAAGCCTCCTTTCAAGAGGCCCGGAAGCCTCCTTTCAAGAGGCCCGGAAGCCTCCTTTCAAGAGGCCCGGAAGTCTCTTTTCAAGAGGCCTGGAAGTCTCTTTTCTAGAGGCCCGAAAGTCTCCTTTCAAGAAGCCCGGAAGCCTCCTTTCAAGAGGCCCAGAAGCTTCCTCTCGGAAGTCTCTTTTCAAGAGGCCTGGAAGTCTCTTTTCAAGAGGCCTGGAAGTCTCTTTTCAAGAGGCCCGTAAGCCTCCTTTCAAGAAGCCCGGAAGCCTCCTTTCAAGAGGCCCAGAAGCTTCCTCTCAAGAAGCTCGGAATCCTGCTTTTAAGGGGCTCGAAACTCTCCTTTCAAGAGGCCCGGAAGCCTCCTTTGAAGAGGCCTGGAAGCCTCCTTTCAAGAGGCCCGGAAGCCTCCTTTCAAGAGGCCCGGAAGCCTCTTTTCAAGAGGCCTGGAAGCCTCCTTTCAGAGGCCAGAAGCCTCCTTTCAAGAGGCCCAGGCCTCCTTTCAAGAGGCCAGAGCCTCCTTTCAAGAGGCCCAGGCCTCCTTTCAAGAGGCCAGAAGCCTCCTTTCAAGAGGCCCGAAGCCTCCTTTCAAGAGGCCCGAAAGCCTACTTTCAAGAGGCCCGGAAGCCTTCTTTCAAGAGGCCCCGAAGCCTCCTTTCAGAAGGCCCGGAAGGCTCTTTCAAGAGGCCGGAAGTCTCTTTCAAGAGGCCTGGAAGTCTCTTTCTAGAGGCCCGAAAGTCTTCTTTCAAGAGGCCCGTAAGCCTCCTTTCAAGAAGCCCGGAAGCCTCCTTTCAAGAGGCCCAGAAGCTTCCTCTCGGAAGTCTCTTTTCAAGAGGCCTGGAAGTCCTCCTTTCAAGAGGCCCGGAAGCCTCCTTTCAAGAGGCCCGGAAGCCTCCTTTCAAGAGGCCCGGAAGCCTCCTTTCAAGAGGCTCCTTTCTAGAGGCCCAGGCCTCCTTTCAAGAGGCCAGAAGCCTCCTTTCAAGAGGCCCGGAAGCCTCCTTTCAAGAGGCCCGGAAGCCTCCTTTCAAGAGGCCCGGAAGCCTCCTTTCAAGAGGCCCGGAAGCCTCCTTTCTAGAAGCCCGGAAGCCTCCTTTCAAGAGGCCCGGAAGGCTCCCTTCAAGAGGCCCGGAAGCCTCCTTTCAAGAAGCACGGAAACCTCCTTTCAAGAGGCTCCTTTCTAGAGGCCCGGAAGCCTCCTTTCAAGAGGCCAGGCCTCCTTTCAAGAGGCCCAGAGCCTCCTTTCAAGAGGCCGGAAGCCTCCTTTCAAGAGGCCCGGAAGCCTCCTTTCAAGAGGCCTGAAGCCTCCTTTCAAGAGGCCAGAAGCCTCCTTTCAAGAGGCCAGAAGCCTCCTTTCAAGAGGCCAAGCCTCCTTTCAAGAGGCCCAGGCCTCCTTTCAAGAGGCCAGAAGCCTCCTTTAATAGGCTCAGAAGCCTCCTTTCAAGAGGCTCGAAAGCCTCCTTCAAGAGGCCTGGAAGCTCCTTTCAAGAGGCCCTGAAGCCTCCCTTTCAAGAGGCCCGGAAGCCTCCTTTCAAGAGGCCCGGAAGCCTCCTTTCAAGAGGCCCGGAAGCCTCCTTTCTAGAGGCCCGGAAGCCTCCTTTCAAGAGGCCCGGAAGCCTCCTTTCAAGAGGCCCGAAAGCCTCCTTTCAAGAGGCCCGAAAGCCTACTTTCAAGAGGCCCGGAAGCCTTCTTTAAAAAGGCTCGAAGGACTCCTTTCAAGAAGCTCGGAATCCTGCTTTTAAGGGGCTTGGAAGCTTCCTGGCTCGAAACTCTCCTTTCAAGAGGCTCGGAAGCCTCCTTTAAAGAGGCCCGGAAGCCTCCTTTCAGAGGCCCAGAGCCTCCTTTCAAGAGGCCAGGCCTCCTTTCAAGAGGCCCGGAAGCCTCCTTTCAAGAGGCCAGGCCTCCTTTCAAGAGGCCCAAGCCTCCTTTCAAGAGGCCAGAAGCCTCCTTTCAAGAGGCCCGGAAGCCTCCTTTCAAGAGGGCAGGCCTCCTTTCAAGAGGCCCGGCAGCCTCCTTTCCAGAGGCCTGAAGCCTCCTTTCAAGAGGCCCAGCCTCCTTTCAAGAGACCGGAAGCCTCTTTTCAAGAGGCCCGGAAGCCTTCTTTCAAGAGGCCCGGAAGCCTCCTTTCAAGAGGCCCGGAAGCCTCCTTTCAAGAGGCCCGGAAGCCTCCTTTCAAGAGGCCTGGAAGCCTCCTTTCAAGAGGCCCGAAGCCTCCTTTCAAGAGGCCCAAGCCTCCTTTCAAGAGGCCCAGAAGCCTCCTTTCAAGAGGCCAGAAGCCTCCCTTTCAAGAGGGCCCAGGCCTCCTTTTAATAGGCCTCAGAGCCTCCTTTCAAGAGGCTTTCAAGAGGCCCGGAAGACTCCTTTCAAGAGGCCAGGCCTCCTTTCAAGAGGCCCAGGCCTCCTTTCAAGAGCCCTGAAGCCTCCTTTCAAGAGGCCCAGAAGCCTCCTTTCAAGAGGCCCAAGCCTCCTTTCAAGAGACCTGAAGCCTCCTTTCAAGAGGCCGGAAGCCTCCTTTCAAGAGGCCCAGAAGCCTCCTTTCAAGAGGCCAGGCCTCCTTTCAAGAGGCCCGAAGCCTCCTTTCAAGAGGCCCGGAAGCCTCCTTTCAGGGCTCAGGCCTCCTTTCAAGAGGCCCGGAAGCCTCCTTTCAAGAGGCCCAGAAGCCTCCTTTCAAGAGGCCCAGGCCTCCTTTCAAGAGGCCAGAGCCTCCTTTCCAAGAGGCCCAGGCCTCCTTTCAAGAGGCCCAGGCCTCCTTTCAAGAGGCCAGAAGCCTCCTTTCAAGAGGCCAGGCCTCCTTTCAAGAGGCCCGGAAGCCTCCTTTCAAGAGGCCCGGAAGCCTCCTTTCAAGAGGCCTGAAGCCTCCTTTCAAGAGGCCCAGGCCTCCTTTCAAGAGGCCCAGGCCTCCTTTCAAGAGGCCAGGAAGCCTACTTTCAAGAGGCCCAGGCCTCCTTTCATGAGGCCCGGAAGCCTCCTTTCAAGAGGCCCAGGCCTCCTTTCAAGAGGCCCGGAAGTCTCCTTTCAAGAGGCCCAGGCCTCCTTTCAAGAGGCCCAGAAGCCTCCTTTCAAAAAAGCCCGGAAGCCTCCTTTCAAGAGGCCAGAAGCCTCCTTTCAAGAGGCCCGGAAGCCTCCTTTCAAGAGGCCAGGCCTCCTTTCAAGAGGCCAGGCCTCCTTTCAAGAGGCCCAGGCCTCCTTTCAAGAGGCCCAGGAAGCCTCCTTTCAAGAGGCCCAGGAAGCCTCCTTTCAAGAGGCCCAGGCCTCCTTTCAAGAGGCCCGGAAGCCTCCTTTCAGAGGCCAGGCCTCCTTTCAAGAGGCCCAGGCCTCCTTTCAAGAGGCCAGGCCTCCTTTCAAGAGGCCCAGGCCTCCTTTCAAGAGGCCTGGAAGCCTCCTTTCAAGAGGGCCCAAGCCTCCTTTCAAGAGGCCCAGAGCCTCCTTTCAAGAGGCCAGGAAGCCTCCTTTCAAGAGGCCAGAGCCTCCTTTCTAGAGGCCAGCCTCCTTTCAAGAGGCCCAGGCCTCCTTTCAAGAGGCCCGAAAGCCTCCTTTCAAGAGGCCCGAAAGCCTACTTTCAAGAGGCCCGGAAGCCTTCTTTAAAAAGGCTCGAAGGACTCCTTTCAAGAAGCTCGGAATCCTGCTTTTAAGGGGCTTGGAAGCTTCCTGGCTCGAAACTCTCCTTTCAAGAGGCCCGGAAGCCTCCTTTAAAGAGGCCCGGAAGCCTCCTTTCAAGAGGCCCGGAAGCCTCCTTTCAAGAGGCCCGGAAGCCTCCTTTCAAGAGGCCCGGAAGCCTCCTTTCAAGAGGCCCGAAGCCTCCTTTCAAAAGGCTCTGAAGCCTCTCTTCAAGAGGCCCAGAAGCCTCCCTTCAAGAGGCCTGGAAGCCTCCTTTCAAGAGGCCAGGACGCCACCTCTCCAGAGGCCGGAAGCCTCCTTTCAAGAGGGCCCGGAAGCCTCCTTTCAAGAGGCCAGGCCTCCTTTCAAGGGCCAGGAAGCCTCCTTTCAAGGGCCCAGAGCCTCCTTTCAAGAGGCCAGAAGCCTCCTTTCAAGAGGCCCAGAGCCTCCTTTCAAGAGGCCCAGAAGCCTCCTTTCAGAGGCCAGGCCTCCTTTCAAGAGGCCAGGAAGCCTCCTTTCAAGAGGCCCGGAAGCCTCCTTTCAAGAGGCCAGGCCTCCTTTCAAGAGGCCCGGAAGCCTCCTTTCAAGAGGCCCAGAAGCCTCCTTTCAAGAGGCCCAGGCCTCCTTTCAAGAGGCCCAGGCCTCCTTTCAAGAGGCCGGAAGCCTCCTTTCAAGAGGCCCGGAAGCCTCCTTTCAAGAGGCCCGAAAGCCTACTTTCAAGAGGCCCGGAAGCCTTCTTTCAAGAGGCCCGGAAGCCTCCTTTCAAAAGGCCCGGAAGTCTCTTTTCAAGAGGCCCGGAAGTCTCTTTTCAAGAGGCCTGGAAGTCTCTTTTCTAGAGGCCCGAAAGTCTTCTTTCAAGAAGCCCGGAAGCCTCCTTTCAAGAGGCCCAGAAGCTTCCTCTCGGAAGTCTCTTTTCAAGAGGCCTGGAAATCTCCTTTCAAGAGGCCCGGAAGCCTCCTTTCAAGAGGCCCGGAAGCCTCCTTTCAAGAGGCCCGGAAGCCTGCTTTCGAGAGGCCCGGAAGCCTCCTTTCAAGAGGCCAGGCCTCCTTTCAAGAGGCAGAAGCCTCCTTTCAAGAGGCCAAGCCTCCTTTCAAGAGGCCAGAGCCTCCTTTCAAGAGGCCAGAAGCCTCCTTTCAAGAGGCCCAGAAGCCTCCTTTCAAGAGGCCAGAAGCCTCCTTTCAAGAGGCCAGGCCTCCTTTCAAGAGGCCAGAAGCCTCCTTTCAAGAGGCCCAGAGCCTCCTTTCAAGAGGCCCAGAAGCCTCCTTTCAAGAGGCCCGAAGCCTCCTTTCAAGAGGCCCGGAAGCCTCCTTTCATGAGGCCCGAAGCCTCCTCTCAAGAGGCCCAGGAAGCCTCCTTTCAAGAGGCCCGGAAGCCTCCTTTCAAGAGGCCCGGAAGCCTCCTTTCAAGAGGCCCAGGCCTCCTTTCAAGAGGCCAGAAGCCTCCTTTCAAGAGGCCCGGAAGCCTCCTTTCAAGAGGCCCAGGCCTCCTTTCAAGAGGCCCAGGCCTCCTTTCAAGAGGCCAGAGCCTCCTTTCAAGAGGCCCGAAGCCTCCTTTCAAGAGGCCAGGCCTCCTTTCAAGAGGCCCGGAAGCCTCCTTTCAAGAGGCCCAGGCCTCCTTTCAAGAGGCCGGAAGCCTCCTTTCAAGAGGCCAGAAGCCTCCTTTCAAGAGGCCGAAGCCTCCTTTCAAGAGGCCAGGCCTCCTTTCAAGAGGCCAGAGCCTCCTTTCAAGAGGCCAGAAGCCTCCTTTCAAGAGGCCCAGGCCTCCTTTCAAGAGGCCAAGCCTCCTTTCAAGAGGCCAGAAGCCTCCTTTCAAGAGGCCCAGAAGCCTTCTTTCAAGAGGCCAGGCCTCCTTTCAAGAGGCCGGAAGCCTCCTTTCAAGAGGCCAGAAGCCTCCCTTTCAAGAGGCCAGGAAGCCTCCCTTCAAGAGGCCCAGAAGCCTCCTTTCAAGAGGCCCAGGCCTCCTTTCAAGAGGCTCAGAGCCTCCTTTCAAGAGGCCCCGAAGCCTCCTTTTAATAGGCTCAGAAGCCTCCATTCAAGAGGCCCAGAAGCCTTCTTTCAAGAGGCCAGAGCCTCCTTTCAAGAGGCCAGGCTTCCTTTCAAGAGGCCCAGAAGCCTCCTTTCAAGAGGCCAGGCCTCCTTTCAAGAGGCCAGGCCTCCTTTCAAGAGGCCCAGAAGCCTCCTTTCAAGAGGCCCAGAAGCCACCTTTCAAGAGGCCCGAAAGCTCCCTTTCATGAGGCCAGGCCTCCTTTCAAGAGGGCCCAGGCGTCCTTTCAAGAGGCCCGGAAGCCTCCTTTCAAAAAGCCCGGAAGCTTCCTTTCAAGAGGCTCCTTCAAGAGGCCCAGGCCTCCTTTCAAGAAGCACAGGAAGCCTCCTTTCAAGAGGCCGGAAGCCTCCTTTCAAGAGGGCCCAGAAGCCTCCTTTCAAGAGGCCAGGCCTCCTTTCAAGAGGCCCAGGCCTCCTTTCAAGAGGCCCAAGCCTCCTTTCAAGAGGCCCAGAAGCCTCCTTTCAAGAGGCCCGGAAGCCCCCTTTCAAGAGGCCCAGGAAGCCTCCTTTCAAGAGGACCGGAAGCCTCCTTTCAAGAGGCCCGGAAGCCTCCTTTCAAGAGGCCCGGAAGCCTCCTTTCAAGAGGCCCGGAAGCCTCCTTTCAAGAGGCCCGGAAGCCTCCTTTCAAGAGACCCGGAAGCCTCCTTTCAAGAGGTCCGGAGGCATCCTTTCAAGAGGCTCGGAAGCCTTCTTTTAAGAGGCCCGAAAGCCTCCTTGAAAAGGCCCGGAAACCTACTTTCAAGAGGCTCGGAAGTCTCCTTTCAAGAGGCTCGGAAGCCTCCTTTCTAGAGGCCCGGAAGCCTCCTTTAAGAGGCCCGGAAACCTTCTTTCAAAAGGCTCGGAAGCCTCCTTTCAAGAGGCTCGGAAGCCTCCTTTCAAGAGGCCCAGAAGCATACTTTTAGGAGGCCTGGAAGCCTTCTTTCAAGAGGCCTGGAAGCCTCCTTTCTAAAGGCCCGGAAGCATCCTTTCAAGAAGCCCGAAAGCCCTCAATAGACATAAAAATGCTGTAGGGAGCTGTTAACTCCCTTCTACATTTCTCGGAAGCCTCTTTCCAAGCAGCACTTAAGTCTCCTTTTAAAACCGCCTCTTTTCAAGGTGTTCTTTTCCTACAAGTAAATGTATAAACTAAATTTATTTTGGGAAGTTTCACGGAATAATGAAAATTTGAGCCAACTTCATGGAGAGCCATATATTCCGTTAGTTTTAAAGTCTATTTTCCATATTTCTCATAAGTTACGTTTATTTCCATTCACAGAAAAAATACGGGGTACCTCAACTAATGCAAAAGCTCCAAATGGGAACCTAACAATAAAAAGGTTGAGAACCGCTGACATCAACAAATAACATTCTTGTCAAGCTACCGTGCAAGACAAACTCTTGTACCTCTGGGTCGTACTTCGGGTTATTTTTGCGTTGTTCTACCGGTGAAAGAGTCAGATAAAGGATTCCTAGCTTTGACTAAGAAGTGGAGCTTACAAGACTTAAAATGGCTTGTTTAGGGGCGGTAAAATGCTCGGCTTCAAAACAAGAATGCAGCATGGGATAGATTGCTGCAACACCGCACGAGGGCGAACGAGGTACGATATGAACGGGCGCGGAACAGACAAAACTTGATTTTCCGGAGGAAAAAGCGCCAGCAGGAAGATCGAGACCGTGAAGAGACGGAGCAACTGTACCGCGCCAGGAAATCCAGGAAGAGATTGGCCGGCTGAAGAACAACAAAGCCCCTGGAGTTGACCAACTACCAGGAGTGCTATTTGAACACGGTGGTGATGCACTGTCTAGAGCGCTGCACTGGGTCATTACCAAGATTTGGGAGGAGGAAGTTTTGCCGCAGGAGTGGATGGAAGGTGTCGTGTGTCCCATCTACAAAAAAGGGCGATAAGCTGGATTGTGGCAACTACCGTGGTGGCAATTCCGTCAAATTTAAGAATAGCTTACCAAGTAGTTCAGGTTTTTCGAAAAACGAAAAACAGTGAAGAATGTTAAAAGAAACATATTAAAAATATATCGTTAAGCAAATATGATTAATTTCATATAGCAGGAAAAAATAATAATATATAAATTTTAAATTTAGATTTTGGTGGACAAGAACGGCGATACGATTTTGACACCGTGTCTTACTCTGCCAGAAATTGCCATCGCTAGTCGCTACTACCTATGCGAGCCTATGCCACCGAACGTTCGAACCCAGGAACAAAAGTCGATCGCGAAATGCTGATTGATTGACTCAAATTGCTCCCAGTCCCAGCTGTTGACGCCGGCAGTCGGCTGACTGCAGCGCAACGTCCTTGTCCACGAATAAATAATAGCCCGTCGAAATTGGCCACACGCTTTTGGGCATCTCACGGCCAGATATAGAGCGCATGCTACAGGTCACAGATCAACACGAGTCCTCCTCCGGCGACTACTGCAGCGTGCAGCCCGCGTGGTAAACCAAATAAATTTTACAGGCCGCAAGGGCTGGTGTACCAATCAAATGGTTCGATCAAATTTCGGGGTTTTGGTCCGGTGGTGCTGTTCTAATTGCGATGATGGTTAATTGTTTATATTGTTTATTAGATTGAATGGGGCTCATCGGTGCAATAAAATTCACTAAACATCAGGCCACGAGGGTGTTGTCTTTTGTGGTACATCATTGTGTTTGAAAATTTAGGCTAATTAAATAGAGTTGAATCTCCAGTGCATCATAAGACTATTTTTGCTGGCATATAATTACCTCCATGCATAACGATTTTGTTCATATTTAACATCATACATGTTCAACTGCTTCTGAATTGAATTTAAGTTACTTTCTCTTTGTCCGCACTATCACATCACTTCGTCCTGCAGTTCGACTAAGTGACATCCCAGGAAAACACTTCCTCAAACAACATCTGCTTTCCTAATTATCATCATCATTATCTCGTTAGCGCCTGGTGTTTTGTTGCATTGCATTCTTTGCCGCGCGCTGTCCCGCCTTCAAGCCGAATACGAAACTATGTTAGTCAAAACTGGCGACCAGCAGCATCCGCTTTACTTTTGACGCTTGCCGGAACGGTCCACAAATGTTCCTTTTTCTATCCATCTTTCGCTGCTGCATGCGTCGCGACTGCCCCATCGAGGGTGACTGTCAAACTGAGGACGGAAACTCATTAACGATATTCACTTTTTGGAAGTTTATGGGTTCATTAGTTATGCGCCGTATGGAGAACGTGTAAAAAACGAATGTTTGTTTTCATAGTGTTTCAAATTTCGGGAAAGGAAACATATTTCGCTAGGTAATCGTATCAATATTTCAAATTAGGCCCAGCATAATACATCTAGCGTGAACTGTGTCTTTCTTATATAATTGACCTTTCCCTACGATATGAACCGGCCAAGGGCCGAGCATCTCGTTAATAAAGATAATAATAATAACAACCTCTCCCGTCAAACATTTGTATTCGCCCAATTGATTATTTAATTTATTTATGGTCAACTATTCCAAAGAACCCATATTTTTACGTGGTGTTTTTCAAATTTTCCCTAAAATTCGCCTAATTACAATCCAACATCAGATCAATTCTTCAGGCCGTTCACACGTGCAGCACTTTTTCAGTTTCTGTTTTTCATTTTTTTAAAAAGTTAGAGGTTTAAAAAATATGGGTACATTGGGACAGTTGACCTTAAATAAGACAAGAAATTCACTGAGACAATGAAACAAGATACAATTATTAGGGAATAAATGTCTCAGACAGGACAGTTACTATACAAACTCCACAAATAGTCAAACAGATCATCAATCAAAGTAGATTTTTGGGGGTTCAAACATTCATTCACACAAGCATTCTCATTGAACATGTCTAAATGTACCCACTTTCCATAATGCTTTCAATTCCTAACTATTTAAGTAATTTTAGGTCATAGTAAAGAAAGACGGATCCACGTCAATACCTTTAGCCAACACAAAAACTATCAAGTTTTCCAGAATTAATTTTTTTCTGCATGTTGTTGTCGTGAGCGGAAGAAACAATGAAAGCCAATCAACGAAAGCAACTCCTCGAAAACACCAACAAAAAGCAAACATAATTTTAACGGTCCGCTAATTAGCCCGGACGGTTAATAATGATTTATGATTCGAATAGGTACCATGGCTGAGCCGTATCCAGCCCAAGCCAATTTCCACTGCCTCCATCGTCTATTTTGTTCGTCATTTTTCCAATTTGTAGGCTGCGTTCTTATTCTCATTTTATAGAGACCCAAAATGTGAACCGAAATTAATCATTCCCCGAAATGGCTGACTGAAAGGAACGATTAATTCCCTGGCAATTTGACGTTGTACCAAATCAATTAATACACTGGGAATATTGACTACTTTACAGCGTGGTGCGCTAAACGGAGGATTTGATAGTAAGTTTATTTGAACTCAGTCATCGGCATCGATCGTAATCATTTTAGAAACAAATTTATTGTTGAGGGACTATGTCATACTTAGTGAAATCACAACTTTGTGAGATTTGTACATACTTAATTCGATTGTATGATAATCGACAAAAAACCCTTCACCAGAAAACCAATCGCCAGAATGACAATCGCCAGTAAATCCCTCGCCAGAAAGTGTCATTCCCTTGCCAGAAAATACCAATCCCCAGAAAACTCCACGCCAGAATGTACCATTTTCCAAAACTTTTAATTTCCGCTTATTCGTCATTTGGGTCAAAGTCATTTGGTCGAAAGAGTCTTTTGGCCGAAAGGGTCTTTTGAAGAAAGGGTCGTTTGACCAAAAGGGTCATTTGGCTGAAAGAGTCATTTGGCCGAAAGGGTTGTTTGGGCGAATAGGACATTTGGCAGAGAGGGTCATTTGGCCGAATAGTTCATTTGAAAAGTGAGAAATTAGGAATGAGAGGAGAGACGTCTCTCTTCTCACTCCTCATTTCTCACTTCTCGCTGTAAAAAGTGAGAAACGCAAAGTGAGTAGTGAGACGCCTCACTACTCACTTCGCGCTCCTCTTTTTTTACAGTGAGAAGTGAGAAATAAGGATTGAGAAGTGAAACGTCTCACTTCTCACTCTTCATTTATCAATGCTCACTGTAAAAAAAGAGAAACGCGAAGTGTGCAGTGAGACGTCTCTCTACTAACTTTGCGCTTCTCACTTTTTACAGCAAAGAAATGATAAATGAGGAGTGAAAAGTGAGACGTTTCACTTCTCATTTCTAATTTCTCACTTTTCAAATGAACTATTCGGCTAAATGACCTATTCGGCCAAATGACCCTTTCGGCTAAATGACCCTTTCGGCTAAATGATCTTTTCGGCCAAATGACCCTTTCGACCAAACGACCCTTTCGGCCTAATAACCCTTTCGGCCTAATGACCCTTACAGCCAAATAACCCTTTCGGCCAAATGACACATTCGGCCGAACGACCCTTTCGGCCTAATGGTCTTTGAATATCATAGCGAACTCGGTAACGGAAAACCATTGAAAAAGATGTGATTTTAAGAAAACAAGTATTCAAACGTCTGCTGGGGCAATCTTCTCAACTATACTGACCTCACAATCATTAGTCACACAATAAGTCATTTTCATTTGATCAAAATAATTATAATAACATGATACCAAATAGATTTACTCTTCCGGTTTTTCATATCACAGCTCTCTTATTCATGATTGTATAAGATTTCTTCAGAAACCATTTCGCCGATTTCAATTTCTCGGTTGAACATTTCACAAAATAATATTTGGCTGCATGTAATTTTCAGCGGTATGACATTCGGCAAAATTATTTTTGGTGAAAAGAACCGTTTTTCGAAATGCCGTTTGGCAAAATGATCCATTTTCTCAAGTAAGGATGGTTTAGAACAGCAATAGTTTTGAAAGATTTAGATGTCAATCCCAACCCTTCAATATCCTGGCAAGCGCTCTCCTTTAACAATGGAATCATCTCAACTCCTTGCCTCAATCCGAGCAGACGTTTTTTTAAGTAATCCATTGCCTCTTTTCCTTTTCCTCTTTTTACGCTCCCTCCTTTTACACTCCCTCTTTTACGCTCAAAATTCAAAATAACGCTCCCTCTTTTAACGCCCTATAGGAGCGTAAAAATAAGTTTCAAGCATTTATATGAGGTAAATTTGGATTAGTTTCAGAGGTTATTTTTAGATGATCTAAGTACTGCAGATGTTCTAGGAACAGAACTTCAGCTTACATGCGAAGTGGTATTACCTGTTGTCATGGGTTGTAGGTAGTCTACGAACTCCATATAGTCAAGGTCTGTTGATCAACCTTCGTAATGGAGGCAGTTATTGAAGAATAAACAAGTTGTGTGACCTCTTTTTGGTATATGTTTGAATTCCTAGTAGTTCTTGTTGTTGTCATTGGTTCCAGGTAGTCTACGAACTCCATAGAGTCAAGGTCTGTGGATCAACCTCCGTAATCGCGGCAGTTGAGCATGAGCATTATGACTGCACAATTCGTAGTTGCTACTCCGTGATTGACTAGAACTTGCGAACTTGCGAGAACACAATGAATGGGGCTAGGGATTAGCTATCCATTCTCAATGTACACGTTTCGGGAGCTCAAGTATTTAAAGTCACGTCTTTTTTTTTTTCTTTATTAAGGTGTTTTTTTTAATTCTAGATTAAGTTCAACACCGGTTTAAGTCACGTCGAGTATACCTCTGCATCTCCATGATTTTCTTGGGATAGGATATCGTTTTAGTTACAAAGGATGATTTATCTGGATTCACTTCGGTAAGGGATGCGATCTATGGGATGGGATGAAACACTAATTATTTACTTTTGCTGTCCCGCGACGAGAAAAAAAAAACACACTCGGTGGCATATGCAAACTGTGAAGAATCGCGTTTTGGGCGACCGAATCGACGTGCAGCACACAGTACTTATTTGTCCGATAACTACTGCAAGCTATAGGGACACGGCAGGTATTTTCGTCTGCTCGTCATAGTCTCGAAAACCAATAAAAGAGACGCTTTTTTGTAAAACTCATACGTACCAAATCGTAAGTTCAGGAGAAACGTTCTGCTATAGTGGAGTTCTAGCAAATGTACGTTGCTTTCGTTGGTTTTAGCCCCTACGACGATGGACGGAAATACCTGCCGTGTCCCTAGAAGATCGCACTTGTCTCAACCGAATACCAAAAAAAAAATTTTTTTTCTACAGCTCGGGACGAATAACACACGCACTGCACTCACTTTCCCGATGGCTACCCCTCCGTCATGGAGGCAGTTATTGAAGAATAAACAAATTGTGTGATCCCTTCGTGGTATATGTTTGTATTCCAAATAGTTCTTGTTGTTGTCGTGGGCTCCAGGTAGTCTACAAACTCCATAGAGTCAAGGTCTGTGAATCAACCTTCGTAATGGAGGCAATTTTTGAAGAATATACAAGTTGTGTGACCCCTTCTTGGTATATAATTGTATTTCATGTAGCTCTTGTGGTTGTCGTGAGTTGCTGGTAGTCTACGAACTCTTTGGATTCATGTCAATGGATCAACCTCCGTAAAGAAGACAGTTATTGGAGAATGCACAAATTGTGTGACCCCTTCTTAAAATATGTTTGAATTCGAAGTAGTTCTTTTAATTGTCATTGATACCAGGTAGTCTACAAATTCCATAGAGCAGGGCTGCCCAACGTACGGCCCGCGGGCCGGATGCGGCCCTTGGCTCCATTTTTTGTGGCCCGCGGCGTGTAAGAATAAATATTTAATAACCGGCCCGATAGCTTTTCTATCTGACTCGAGAAGCTCTTTCTTATTACTTATTAATACATAATGTAGGTTTTTCCTTATTAAAAGAATTAAATCTGGGCAAGCACGAAGTCGAATAATGCAGCACGGGCCAGTTTTGTTGTTAATTAGATTTTGGCAATACGGATGTAACCTTTCCAGGACGGAGAACTTGTTAGGGAATGCATATCGGCTGTTGTTGATATGGTGTGCTCTAAAGAAAAAGCCTCCTTCAGTAGTATTAGTTTGTCGTAAAGCACGGCGAAGAGTTAGAGTTCTCACAGAAGACTTGAAAACTGCGTTTCGTGAAAAAGCCACCTGCTTCTGAAACTACATGCTCACAATCAATGAAAATACTGAATGTAAAAAAACAATGGCTGGGTAGCTGTCTGCATAAGAGGAATTGATGATCATCTTCAAATTACAGTGGAATTATGTAGCAGCTTTGATCTCAATGAAAAAAAAAACAACTACCACAGGTATAGATCTGAGAAAAGCTGTTAAGACCTGTATGAAGGAACTTGAACTCTTCTTTGAAGACTAAAGGCCTAACAACTGATGGAGCTCCGGCAGTGACGAGAAAGAACACGGGCGTTGTGACACTTGAAAATCAAAGCAATTCTCGCGCTTAGAATCATAGAGGCGTTACTGCATTGCTCGCTTTCTCTTCGTCGATGCTTTCTTTCAATTAGTGAGGCGAGTGGCGGTAGATTTCCGATCTATGGGATCTATTATCTCTGTGCTAAAATAATAAATATTCGTGATGTAGCGACACTTGTTATTATGAAAATCAACATTACCTACGCGAGGGAATTTAACAACCATCAATTCCAAATTATGTTGACGAAAATGGAAGCAGAGTACTAATGCATGATCCCTTTATAGTAGATGCCACCAAACATCTCAATGACTTGTTCATAATGCTGCAAATCGGGGAAGACGTGAACTTTTATTATCCAACATGCAAACGATTGAAACAGAATTGAAACAATTGCTCACAATTGATTGTCGAAAACTGATACGTTTCTTTAACTCTGTAGAAAACAGTCGAAGCCTTTCAACAGAAATATTCAAGTCTGTTCGCTAAGTTTTGAGACAGTTCCTCACCACCGTTTAGTAGTGTGAATAATATATACACACTTAATTTACTTCACCATGATCCCAGCATATTTTGTTTATTTTCCGGAGGTAGATACCGCCGAATTTCAGCAAGTTGCTGAGATACGGTAAATATTTTGCTGAAAATCAGTAACAAACAAAATTTTCTGCCGAGATTCAGTTTTTAAATTTACTGAGCTACAGCGGTGCCCGATTTTGCCGAGCTCAAAAGGAAAAACTTAGTGTGTATGGAAGGTTTCAAATGAAGATGATTGACCTCCAATGCAGCAACGTGCTCAAATCTAAATTTCAGAAAGATACATCTTTCGTAAGATATTTTCTCTTCCCAGAAGTACATAGGGTAAGACGGTATAATATGCCCCCCTAAGGCAACTCCTTGATAACTTTTTACTTTTCAATGTAATTTATGCAAACTTTGTGTTATTTGGTAGTCCAGGAAGTCGCAAATGCATTGCCCGTGAGTAGTCATATACAAATATTTCAGTTAACACGTAATAAAACTTTTTTGAAAAGTCGTAAAAAAATGAATTTCAAAAAGTGCCTGGGCAATACGCTCCACCTCAACCAAAGACTTTTAATTGCCCTTCATTAGTATGTTATCATTCCCATAATAAAAAGGCTACAAATCCTTATGCGCTTGACATTAAAAAACCAACATAGGTCCATTCAAGCAGGTGTGAATTACATTTCAATATTTTCCATACAATTTGGAAGCAACTGCTGCAAGCTCGCTGCGCTTGTGTCCAGTTGGTAAGGGCATATCGTCCTGCCTACACTGGGGCGTTTAGGCCAGTGAAACATGTTTTCGAAAATCGTTACATTTTGAAGATGGAAGCAATTTTATATCATATTAACCACTGAGAAAAGTAATTTTGTTGCCCAACTGAGTGTTCCAGTGCAAGTTTTGCGGACAGTATGCCAGAGTCGCTCCAGAATGTTGAGCAAACAAACATGAAAAGTTACATCAAAACTGTAACTTTTTGCATTTTGCTATTATTTTCATTGTGTAATACAAAAATACTTCCACAATCACATAGTATGATGGGTTTACAAATACTTATAGGTACCAACTGTTTTTGACCCTTAATTAGTTATAGTTTTCTAGAAATCAAAGGGGGGGCGTTTTGGCCAAGTGGGGCGCATTTTACCGTCTTACCCTATCTGTGTGAACAACTCTCATCCATAATGGAACGTACACACGGTCAAGCAGTTTGACCAACTTTGACTCCACCTCTCGTTTATTCAAACATCCATCAAGTTTTACCAACACCGTCACGAACAATCAATTTATTCGACCAACAATATCACACACGAACGACCGAAGCGCCAACTTGAGCACCAACCATCAGAAAATATATGGGGGTTTGTGCAACTTCACTACAAATGCTCAAACATGTTCGGCGAACCTTGACTCCACCCCCGACAATTCAAACCAAAATCAAACCGTTTTAATTTTTTCCAACCGAGCCGCCAACTGTCAAATTGTTGTTCGAACAACTTCACACACGTTCAAACAAAGCAGCAATCGAAGCGTTTTCTTGGGGGTGGAGTCAATGTTCGTCGAACTGCTTGACTGGTGTGTACGTTGCATAATGAAAGCAGTCAAAATTAATTCCAAATTCGATCACCGATTCCGAAATCAATATGCTTCAAGTATTGGAAAGAAGCCATGTCCTGTTACGTAAAAGGGAAAAAATAAGCACACAAAAAAAAATTGTTCTACCGCAATTTAATCGTGTTTAGTTTTTCTTCAAAATCATTTTAGCCATCCTGTAAAACTAAATGCTATTCTTAAAGAAATGGATTTTACTTTAGATATTTTTAAAATGTATAAAAAATATGTACCAAATATTTTCTGGCCCGCCAGCAAGTGGCTATTCTTAAAATTGGCCCGTGGCTTGAAAAGGTTGGGCAGGCCTGCCATAGAGTCAAGGTCTGTGGATCAACCTCCGAAATTGAGGCAGTTATCGAAGAATAAACAAGTTGTGTAACCACTTTAAGGTACATATTTGTATTTCATGTAGCTCTCGTTGTTGTCGTGAGTTCCATGTAAATCGTAGTGCCAACGGAAATCATTTCGATCAGTTGCTTCAAAAAAAAAGAAAAAGATTTTATAACTCATTCAAAGTTTCTGTTAAGATTTTCTTCGGAAATTCGTCAAGAAATTCTATCAGGGTTCTTCCATGATTTATTTCGAAAATTCTTTTTGGAATTCTTCGAACATTCCTCCGGAAATTTCTTTAGCAACTCTTTCAGTAATTCCTTTAGAATTTCCATTGAAAATTTCCTTAAGAATTATCTGGACATCTCTTTATTTACAAATTCTTTGGGAATCATTAGGATTTGAGGATTCCTTCGAAAATTTAATTTAAAAATTCCTTTGGGAATTTTTTAGGATTTTTTTGGATGTGTTTAATTCTCAAATACCTTAGAACCAGCCAATTTTTTTTTAAGAAGTGCTTCTTCAGGCATTTCTACGAAGGTTGCTTCAAGAATGCTTTCGGAATGATCTGTCAAAATTGATGGGATATCAGTTTTGTTTTTCGAAAAAAATGTATATTTTGGAATTTCAGAAAAAAAAACAATTTGGTAGGTCACGCACCCCCTTGTACCCCGGGTTTAGCTCCGCCAGTGATACTTTATTATTGTTTTGAACGTGGAAAAATACTGAATCAGCAATAAATTTTATTAAATCAATCGAGGGACTATTGAATCGTTCATACGTATTGTTGAAGCAAAATGATTTATTGTCAATTAAATCAATAATGTGTTTGACTCAATGGGTAATATTATTGGCCTGCTGTCAACAATAATTGTTGTTAAGTTTTCAGCGCATGTATTCCTAAAATATCCCGAATACAAAACCTTATCGCTCCCTTGGATAAAGGAAATCTTTATCAATCAGTGGATCATATTCAAGGAATGAGTATTGAATGCAGAACGGTCGGGCGATCATAGAAGTGTTTGGCCCTGCTTGGTGCGGCTGGGAAATCGATTAATTACGTTCGATTGTGAATACGCTATTCATCATACTTATAAGTGTTCATATTAGTGTTTAAAAAGCTCTGACGGCAACAACAATCATAATTGTTATACAAACGATACCTACCCATTAACAAATGTTACTTCCTGTGATTTTTGTGGAGACGCAGAGGTGAGCACGGTTTTGAAAAAGCGAATATTCCATACATACATACATACATACATACATTTCATAACTAACTTTAAGGCTTTATAAACTGTAATCAATCAGATCATGACGATGATTTTATTCAAATCCGCACTAATACTAATGCAGTTTTGAATAAATTTCAATATTTTGGGGCTATTTAACAACTTACCTTCCTCCCGTTGCATATTCATATTTATTTTTCACTTATCTAAACTAACAATTACCGAGGAATTGATGAAAAAACGCTGAAAACTGTTTTTTTTTTCAAGTCGACATTCGTATGTTCAACGAACGCATACTAACTCCGAACGTTCGGATCAAACACACCAGTTGATTTTTCACTTGACTATTTTCCACTGTTTCCTTGATTTTATCACTCCTAAACACTATTCACTAACTGAGTCTCATATTTTTCTTTAATTCTCAACATCAAATAAATTCACTTTACGTCCAAAACCGAATGAAAACTGCTATAAAAAAATCGAAATGAGAGACAAATTTGTCGACCGTATTGTGAATGTGATAAAATGCGGTAGACTCAAATTCAGTAGCGCAATAAGTGAAATAGTGAGTTCAAAATCTACGCAATGCTTCATTAAATTCGAACAATGCAACGTATACGCCAGCCAACACGCAAACAAAGGTGTGTATACACAAGAAAATTGCCGTTGCCAGATTTATTTATTTAAAAAAAGCCATTGCTGTTTGTTGGAATGAACAAATAAACCATAAAGAAAATTAAACATGTTATGTAGGCTTTTGTTACATTCCAAGTGGTGTATAAAAAATTTTCAAACTATAAATACCCACATATTTGATACACCATGAACATGTATTATGATTCGTGAAGTCTGGCAACATTATGTATTAGCAGCCATATTTTTAACACTCCATTTCAACCCACCCCAGTTGCAAACAAAATTGATTTAACGCTGCTGTACTTTTCCGTACCAATTGCATCACTATTACAAACAAGCGATACAATCATTAATTTCCAAAATGGCGTGTCCTGTCCTCCATGACCAGCGCCGTTTTTGATTATTGTATCTGTTGGGTTACTACAACTTGCACTGTTAGAATGATTGACTAATCGGAGTCAGCCTTCCAGTAGATTCATTGTGCAATTTCACTTATTCTTATCAATGACGTGGTACAAACCATTGATCTGTACAGTCAGCAGTATGGATGGCAGCAAAGCGGACCATTTTCAAAGAATCTCGAAAGATGTGAAATAGGGAGCGGGACCATTTGGGCAGCACTCCCTATTCCCGTCCGCAACGTTAATAACTCGACCGCGTTCCAACCAAATGGCTTGATGTTTTGTACATCACTAGATATCGACAGAAACTAACGATGTACTAAAAAATTAAGTAATTCGGTTGAAACGCGATCGAGTAATAAACGATGCTGACGGGAATAGGAGGGTGCTGCCCAAATGGTTCTCTATCCTATAGTTCAAAATATAATATTGTGGGCTTTGTGGCCATGCGGTTAGCAACGTCAATCGTCTAGATGCATGTGCTAAGAAGTGTGGGTTAGATTCCCGCCCGGTAAGGAAGAAACTTTTCGTGATCGAGAAATTCTCCATTGATCCACTGTTTTATGCTAGTTGTTAAGTGTTCAGTCCATACGACCTCTGGTCGAAGAAGGTGTTCCCGTCTTTATAAAAGTTGCCAATTGTCACTGTTCACCGCAACCATTTCCCGATTCTACCAGCATTACATCTGTGAGGCTGTGACAAATATTTTATTTGATATTCAAACTAATTATTTAAAAAGAATCGAAAAAACATTTGAGCTGGCGCCTATGTTATAAAAGATACCTCTTTTAGCACCAATTTTACTCTATTTTTTTCAGTTGCCGAATATACGCCCTAAAACGCCTTAATGTATCAGCGCGTCTTCGGAAAAATAGCCGACCAACTAGCTATTAAAGCCTTCCACGTTAGATTTCGGACAGTTCGATAATGCTCAATTGATTTTTCACCATTTCATCAATTTAGACGTCAGCTTAAACAAGCTGAAAGCAGCACATAATGCGGAGAGATTTAGCTGTCATATAAATGGATTGTTTCTGTAGTGTGTAAAAATGTTTAAAAATCGCATCGGAAGATGGGTGTCTGAAATTCAACGTGGACAGGCTACATGTAAAAAAATAACCTTATATGTTATGGCAAAAAACCATTCGAAAATACTTATACTCTTCATTGTGCCACCTAATGAATGATCCCATATCAAAAAGCTAATAACATTTATAAGTTAATGAAAAGTATAAGTTTCCGAATGTATGTGACTAATACGGTGTATAAGTTTTTTCTTATACATGTCATTCAGCGCCTGCTTTGGCAAAAAAAGTATTAGAAATATTAATAATAAACAACATTAATTTTTTTTACGTGTATACTTTGCAACTACAGCACTGCACATGAGTGTTATGCGCTAGACGCTAATGTCCACTAGAACCACTCAACAATATACCACTAGAACAATTTGAATGATAAATTACCTTTTAACAAATATAAAGATTGACACGAGCAAAGCGTGAGAAGCAGGAAACTGTTATTTATAGACAAGCAAATGGTATTTTTAATTTATTAATATATTTACTCAAACCACTCTTTTGAAACAGATTTTTTTGTGTTGACTAAACTATTTTAACTAATAATCACACACCTTGAAATTAGAAAAAACAAAAGAGATTTGTCACTTTTAATAAATTTTCCCCATAATTGATTCCCTTGGTATTTGGTACTTACTCCTACAAACCAGCACTGTAGACGTCGGCATGAAACAAGCGGGAAATAGCTTCTGAGCCCGCAGCTAATCTATATGTTAATCACGATCGTGAAATTATTATAATTTTTGGGTCCCTTTTTACCAGCGCAACGCAGGGAACGTCTGCCCCCAAAGGCAAACGAAGTAGGAACAAACAAAAACAAAAGAAAACCACACGCGGTAAAGATTTCCGACCTAGAAAGGATCATTAAAACAGTGCACCGCACCGGACGGAATGTAGAACACAGAGCAGCACATTTGAACAGCCCGCTCGGTCGTTAGGTCCACACCCGCGTCTTCACATCACATGCTAGTTAAGTGCGCTTGTTAGCAACAAATGACTCCAGAAAAAATGCAGATCACAAAAGTGTCAGTTGGCTCTCGAAACCATTAATTTTAAAGGTCGGTCGACCTACCAAATAATGAATGATCTTCGTCCGATCAGCATCAGGTTCCAAGTAAACGGCCGAATGCTTGGTGTGTTTGTTTAAATGTTGGTTTTGCCAACAGGTTGCCAGCCCGGATCTCGAGGAGAAGGCACAGCACACAGCATAATGGGAAAGGTTGTTAGCCATCCTGATGGATCGATCGCTGGTCGTCGGGTCGGCTCCTGCCGACGGCACCGCATTGTCCCTTTGACGTCGGAAGAGGCTTAAGATTAGCAGCGCGGTGCCACTTTTGCAAAACCATCAGACTAATGGAAGTCGAAAATTTGATTGCTGATGCTGCTGACTGACTTTGGTTGCACTTATCAAACATCTGTCAATCCTTGCTGCGGTTTTTTTTTCGGTTGCCCTGGATAAGATTAGAGCGGTGACGGTAATTGCAGGGTTTGACAGGATGGACGTATTATAGCCTCTGGTGCGGTTATCCCGGCACGTTGCATCTGTTTTGTAAGCCAAGGTGAACGGAATATCGAATCAAATGCGCGGTACTAACATTAAGTAAAAGATAGTTCGAAAAAGTAGTTTTAACGTCTAATATTCTAACGGCAATAGAAACAACTAAAACAGAATACATCGTTCGAGCATCAATGAAGAAAACTACAAGAAAGTATAGTTCAATCTGATACCTATATGTTATATAAAAACGCAAAGGTGCAGCCCAATCGGGTTGTACGCAAAGGTGACGTAGGACTATGTAGCTATTCGATTTCGATGGTATTTACCATAATAGTTTGTGTCGTTTTATTAACATTGAGCAAACTGCTCGGAGGCCAACTGAATCAAGAAGTCGACTAGTTGTTCCCAGTTGGATGGACTTTGATTCTCTAACTGTGGAATTGACATGCCTCATCGGCCGCTAAAGTCACTCGACTGGCTTTCAGTCAGCGACATCACAATCCTAACTTTGCCACGTACGCTTACATCGCGGGCGAAAACCAAAAGTTGCTAATAAATATATTTGCATTTGGTTTCACGCCACTTCTGATTCTGCTTATTTCTCCTTTATTTTGGCCATTTTTTGAGGATGGTGTCCTCCAAAATGGTCTTTATACAAAAGAAGGTTCCGACAATCCGATATGAATTTTCTTCAAAGTGCAAAACTCAATCGTAACTAGGGAGATGATGCAATTAATTCGAACGGATGGAATCACTAACAGCAACCAAGCTACCACGCTAAACCCGATGCCGCCGAAACAATCCATTTTCGCAATTAACTCTTTCTTTCCATAAAATGCTGGTCCTGAGAAGAACCAATTTTCTTTTCCCAATGCGTCTTTCCAATAAATAACTGCATCCAAATGCTTGTCGGCACCTTGCGTTGAAATTGTCCGACCGCCACTTGATGATTTTTTTGCAAAGCCATAACGATTAATGAAGGGGCGGGGCTAATTGAATTTCTTCATTTGGTATAAGGAAGCCGCTTTTCGGTGCACTAGCCATTTTGATCGAGACTCCGCAGCAGACAACAAACCGTTCGGAGAATGACAAATTCTAAGAATCCTATGAAATTTTCTTGCAAGATTCTGAATTTGGTTATGATATGTTGTTTATCTAGGATGGGTATTGTTGCGAGGAATAACAATAGAAATTTGACTCAAAACGAAGTTACTTCATATTACAAAAAATTACCTCTTTAGCATCTGTCTGTCCGAGCGAAATTCATCGATGGGTGGTTGCTGTAGATAGTTTCCACTGAGGTGGCGTCTTCATTGATTTTATACAAAAGCAACCATTTTATACAAAAGAAAGTTGATCCGACTATCCGAAATAAACTTTCTTGAAAGTGCAAAACTCAATCGTAAATAGCGAATTTGATAGCGCGTCGGAGGGAGATGATGCAGTAAATTTTAATGGATGGAATCACTAACAGCAACCAAGCTACCACGGCAAACCCGATGCCACCGAAACAGTCCATTTTCGTAATTAACTCTTTCTTTTCATAAAATGTTGGTCCTGAGAAGAACCAATTTTTCTTCTCCCAATGCTCCTTACCAACTAACTGACACCACAATTTGTAACAAATTTTCAGCATCAGCACTGGCGGTGCGGGATCGCCACAGTTCCATTTTGAATGATGTGCAGCAACACATCGAGCACCACCACCAATGCGATGGATTTCCTTTGAAAATGTTATTAGCGCCTCCGTGATGCTGTGTCCGCTCCGCAGCGATCGCTTTGATGCATCTGCTCTGCGTGAAACCTTGTTCAAACTGAGGATTAGATCCAAACCCGCAAGGGATTGATTTTTGATGTCTGTGCTAGTGATGCATGTACGTGATTGGTTGGTTGACCTATTTCTAAACTTTTTCTCAATTATCGATAATAAATAGTTAAAAATCAGTACTTTCAAATAAATACAAAGAAGCATTGACTCATCCTTGATCGAATGGTACAAAAAAATTGAAAATCCATCGAGAAACGGCTTAGATATTAAAGTTTAAAGTCTATCATATTTTCGTGACGATCCCTGATTTTCGCAGTCGTAAAGTGTACCCCAATATAGAAAACACAGACGTAGTCCTACGTCAAAAGATTACCTTAGTCTTCAAACTTGGCTTAATGAATATTAGCATATGGTTCGTGATCCGAGCTTTTACTTGCTTCTTATTTTTGTGATTTTTTCAGCAATGAGCACGCATGGTAGCAAAAAGAAGCGGCGAGATTGGTGCCGTATTTCTTTGTTTTGCGTTTTGTTTTCCTTTTACTTCCACTAATTCCAAATTAGTGGAAGTAAAAGGTAGACAATTTTTATTAAACCGTGTGATTTACAGGTTTATGCTTCAAATAAATAGTGGGTTGTCTAGCTTAGAAAGTATTGTTTTTCTACATTTCAATGTATGAAGCACTTTTCTAATCTCCAACATATTTTTAATATAAATATGAACATTATTTCCCTTTTGAAATATAAAAACAATTATTTCGGAACAGTTTCACCTGCAGATATAGAATATATAATACCTCGATATACCAAAACAGTCCAATTATTCAAATGTATCTGTAAGTGCTCACTACTGAAGTTTTCAAAACACATTCCCCAATGATTCACAAAATACGCTACTAAGTATTATGTACGAATTAATTATTCCCATTTTACACTTCAATTCGCCATATTCAATATCATTATAATACTGTCACATTACTAACAAATATTTGTTGATTTTACTCGATTTGACATTTTTGGCTTCGCAACTGTGTACATACATAGACTGTGGTTTAGAATTGTCAAAAAGTACATTAAATAAATTCTTCTTCTACCAATCATATCAATTTAGAACTGTAGGACTGCACCGTAATACATAATAAAAGTTTTTTAAATCTTTACTTAAGAAAAAATCTTTGATCACGGATGTCTTCGAAAAATATGTCAAAATATCTTTGAACATCTCACTGCTGTTTGAGGTAAGAGGTAGAAAATAAGAAGGGAAAAATTAGGAATATGACCCAAGAGGTCTCACTAATTCCTTACGATTCTACGAAATTCTCACTTCGCACTGGAAGAAATGATATGACCCAAGTATCTCAAAATTAACTATTTTTTCATGCGGTGTGAAAATGGGATTTTAGGGGAACAAATCAATACTTCCAATACGAAACTGGGACCAGTCTGGGTGCTGGTATAGCGAATCCGCACCTGCGAGAGCGCAAAATGTTGGCTTTGGGGGGGTTGATAGTAACCAACAGTGCATCATTGAGACCAATGTGGGCGGCAGCAGTGCGAATCCGCACCTGTGGGAGCATTTTAAAGAGACTGTAAAGGTGTTCGGCCGTACGGCACACTATTTTTTGTACACACATACACGCTCACATGCACACATATAGCCTAAAGCGACTAATAGAAATTTTTGGATTTGGGCAAAGCTTCTTAGTTGACGACCAAGTGTGACTAAGAAGGACGGCAGGGCTGGATTAGTGAGAAGTGAGGAATGGGGAATAAGAAATGAGAAGAAAGGATTTAGAAGTGCAGGTATCAGGTATCAGAACGTCGGCTCCAGGGGCACGTTCACCTCAATTTGGGAGATTTGTACCATCGCCTTCACAGCCTTTTTCATCACACACCTGACGGAAAAGGAAGTGAACAAAAAGGAAAGGAATGTTGATGGGAGAATAAAGGGAATGTTTGGAAAAGGGCCCTTGAAGAGGGCATACAACGCATAAGCGTACAAGAGCTTATAGCTCCTTACCACAACGGGTTATGAACAACAAAATACTCTGAAGGTTCAGGTTTCTGAAGTCAATTTCACTAAGTAAGTGTTTACCAAATATTTGGAAGCGCAATTGTGCATAGACTGGGCAGTTACATATTAGATGATAAGAAGTTCCATAATCGGATTCACAACTATCACAAACAGATGATTCAACGCGTTGAATATTTGCCATGTGATAGTTCAGTCGGCAGTGACCTGTCAAAGCCTTGACTAAGACACTGCAATTTCAATTAGACAGATTAGCTAAATAGTTTGCTACTACCGGAGATGGCTCCCGGATGTACAATTTTGTTTGATGACATGAATCCAGACTACTCCAATGCCATTTGTGCTGAGTGACAGCCCAAGAGTTGATCAAAAGCTTCACCCAACATTTGGATATTGGAATAGCTGACTCAGGACCAATAAAGTCATGTGATGCTCCATTACGAGCGAACTCATCAGCCAATTCGTTTCCAGCTATGGAAGAATGGCCAGGTACCCATATAAGGTGTAAAGTATTTACTGAATTCAGTTCCTCAATTTGAGTTCGACATGCGATTACTAACTTCGACCTTGAGTTGGCCGAGGCGAGAGCTTAAATAGCTGCTTGGCTATCTGAACAGAAGTATATTACTTTGCCCATAATGCGTTGCTGCAGTGCAGATTGCACTCCACACATGATGACAAATATTTCCGCTTGAAAGACAGTGCAGTGTGTACCCAGTGAGTGTGACTGTTCCAATCTCAGCTCACGCGAATAGACGCCTGCACCTGCTCTACCTTCGAGGAGGGAGCCGTCAGTGTAACAAACAATGCTGTCCGACATACTTCTCTCCAAATAGCCAGATGTCCACTCATCCCGCGAGGGGAATTGTGTCGAAAATGTCCTATACGGAAAACTACTAACTTGTGTGAGATCACTTGGAGCAAGGAAAATTTTGTCCCAATTAACCATAAGCGGTAACAACGAAGTGTGTGTAGAACTGCGGTTTACAGGATTCTCTTCCATAAAACCGAGTACCCATAGTCGGTAAGCACAAGAAAATGCTTCTTGTTTGAGATGTATGTGTAGTGGGGCCACGTCGAAGAGAACTTCGAGAGCAGCAGTGGGAGTTGAAGAGAACGCACCAGTCATTGCCATTAGGCACATCCTTTGAAGATGGCCTAATTTAGACTGAATTGTCCTCACTTCCCCCTTTTGCCACCACACAAGACATCCATAAGCCAAAATTGGTCGTACAACTGTTGTGTAAATCCATTTGATATATTTGGGTTTAAGACCCCAAGTTTTACCAAAGGTTCGTCGGCATTGGCCGAAAGCCATACACGCCTTTTTGATTCTGAACTCAATGTTAGGAGTCCAGGAAAGCTTCGAATCCAAAATTAGACCCACATACTTTACTTGATCAGTTACATTGATGGTAGGTAGAAGAGGTAGAAAATAAGAAGGGAAAAATTAGGAATATGACCCAAGAGGTCTCACTAATTCCTTACGATTCTACGAAATTCTCACTTCGCACTGGAAGAAATGATTAGTGAGAAGTGAGGAATGGGGAATAAGAAATGAGAAGAAAGGATTTAGAAGTGCAAGTGTGATGTTAGAAAGTTAAAAGCGAGAAATGAGAAATGATTTTTCCAAAACGGAATGTGACACATTTTAATCATCATTTTCAGCACATTACAATCCCGCCATAGGGATAAAACAATATTAGAAGTAGTAAAAGTACACAATACTTTGAACACTATCTACTCTCTGTGATGTGTGCATCATTTATTTTATAATGTGTTTTTTTTTTATCCGGTCTGGACCCAATCGACAAAATGATTTTGTCAACCAAACAGCATTTTAGCTTTAATTAATTAATTTAATTAATTAATTAACAACAGTTCAGCTTGATCTGAAATGGCCGTTTTGGTTGAATGCATTTCTTGGTCAAGTAATTTGTCCGGCAAACGACATTTACGGCCATATAACCTGTTCGGCAAATCACTATTTCGGCCGAACGTCTTTTTCACAATATTTTCTTCTTTGTATACATGTACAGCTCGTGATTCATGCGTCTGCGCCACACACCATTTTCTAGTTTCCCTTCGAGTATTGGCCTCTTTTAACGTACATGCTTCATGTCCATGAAGAGTCACTGGTAGAATCAGAGTTTTGTATAGAGCAAATTTCGTTTCCGTCAGCATGCTGCAGGACCTAAGCTGGCTACGTAATCCGTAAAAGGCCCTATTCGCAGCAATAGTACGTCTTTTCACTTCACGTGAAACATCATTGTCACATGTCACAAGCGTTCCAAGGTTAACAAATTCTTCAACAACTTCACAAAACATCCCCATCAAGAGGTAATGCTTGAACCAACACTACTAGGTCTTGCTCTATCTCTACCTGCCACCATGTACTTAGTTTTGGTAGAGTTAATGGTTAGGCCTATCCTCGCCGTCTTCCTCTTTAGTGGGACAAAGGCCTCCACTACTGCTCTGCGATCGATTCCAATAAGTTCGATGTCATCCGCAAAGCCCAGGAGCATATGCGACTGTGTGAAGATAGTGCCGTTCCTCTGCACGCCAGATCTCCTAATAGCGCCTTCGAGTGCAATGTTGAACAATAAATTTGAAAGTGCATCACCCTGCTTCAATCCGTCTAAGGTCACAAACGAGGTTGATACTGCAATCCAAATACTTGATTTCTAGTCATCCAGCTTTTCACGTATCAGTCTAATCAGTTTCGTCGGAAAGCCATGTTCGGACATTATCTGCCACAACTAATTTCGTTTTACTGAATCGCACGTATAAATCAATGAACAGATGGTGAGTCTGCAAGTTGTACTCCCGGAATTTATCAAGGATCATCCGCAGGCTAAATATCTGATCCGTCGTTGATCGGCCCTGTTAACAGGATACGCGACATAATTTTGTACGCTGAGTTCAGGGTGATTCCTCTGTAATTGGCACACTCTAGTCTGTGCCCTTTCTTATTGATTGGGCATATGAGGCCATCCAACCAGCCGGCAGGCAGTTCTTCATCATCCCATATTATCTGGATAATTGATGCAGCTTGATTGATGCAGCTGCTCACTTCCGTGTTTGAGATGCTCGACCGGGATCTCGTCCTTCTCGGCAGCCTTACTGTTTTTCAGCTCGACCTGTACTCATTTTTTATTACTCGACAATATAAGTTCGACCAAACGGCATTCAGCCAAACGTCCCGAAATCGTATATATTGTGCATATAAACTGATTCTGACAACATCGAAAATGCGAGGTGAAAATGCTTTGGGAAATTAGTTCGACTTAGAGAACATCGAGTAAGGGAGATATCGACTTACGGAGGTAACGCAGTATTTAAAATTCAAGAGACTTTGAATTTCATCAAGTAAGAGAAAATATCGAGTTACAGCACATCGAGTTAGGGAGAGTTCATTGTACCTCCACTATTGGTACCGTTCCTCTATAATCATGATTATTACTTTCATCACCCTTCAGAAAACCAAGAATGTCTAAACATATGTAGAAAGCACTTTTGCAAACTACATCCTATTTAAAATATTATTTGGGTCTTCTTTATCGTCATCGGATAATAGTAAAAGAGTAGACATTTATATTACCTGATAAAATATTTTGAATGAAATTTATTCGTTTGACGATAATTCAAACTACGAACAAATCAGCCCAAATCCTATACACGGTTGCGTATGAGAAGCTAGAGGTAGATAGATATGGGTTACGCTGGAAACTAAACGGACAATTAGATAATTTGAACCGCTCTGATTAAAGCACAACTCATAATCTCCGGATTTCCGGATAAACTGATACGGTTGACCAACGCGACGATGGATCGGGTGATGTGCGTAGTTCGAGTTTCAGGGGCATTCTCGAGTTCCTTCGAAACGCGTAGAGGGTTACGGCAAGGTGATGGTCTTTCGTATCTGCTATTCAACACCGCTTTGGAGGGAGTAATACGAAGGGCAGGGATTGACACGAGTGGTACGATTTTCACGAAGTCCGTCCAGTTATTTGGTTGGTAGTTATTTGGTATCATGGCACGTAACTTTGAGAGGATGGAGAAAGCCTACATCAGACTGAAAAGCGAAGCTAAACGGATTGGACTAGTCATCAACACGTAGAAGACGAAGTACATGATAGGAAGAGGCTCAAGAGAGGTCAATGTAATCCACCCACCACGAGTTTCTATCGGTGGTGACGAAATCGAGGTGGTTGTAGAATTCGGGCTCACTGGTGACCGCCGATAAACCAGCAGAGAAATTCGAAGACGCATAGTGGCTAGAAATCGTACGTACTTTGGACTCCGCAAGACGCTCCGATCAAATAGAGTTCGCCGCCGTACCAAACTGACAGTCTACAAAACGCTTATTAGACCGGTAGTTCTCTACGGACACGAGACCTGGACGATGCTCGTGGAGGACCTACGCGCACTGGAAGTTTTCGAAAGGAAAGTATTGCGTACCATCTATGGTGGGGTGCAGATGGCGGACGGTACGTGGAGGAGGCGAATGAACCACGAGTTGCATCAGCTGTTGGGAGAACCATCCATCGTTCACACCGCGAAAATCAGAGGACTGCGGTGAGCCGGGCACGTAGCCAGAATGTCGGACAGCAATCCGGTGAAAATGGTTCTCGACAACGATCCGACGGGAACAAGAAGGCGAGGTGCACAGCGGGCAAGGTGGATCGATCAGGTGGAGGACGATTTGCGGACCCTCCACAGACTGCATGGTTGGCGAAGTGCAGCCATGGACCGAGCTGAATGGAGAAGACTTTTATGTGCAGCACAGGTCACTCCGGCCTTAGTCTGATAACGACGACGACAGTCACCTCAATGCCGTCGTAGATAGAATTCCGAAGGGTGATATCAAGATCTGTTTGGGCGACTTCAATGCGAAGATCGGATCCGACAACTCGAACCATGAGGGCATTATGGGACGCCATGGTCTCGGAGAAATGAGCGAAACGGAGAGCTATTCGCAGAATTTTGTGGTATTAAAGACATGATCGGGGGGTTTCCATGACGCCTTTACAGAAAATCAAATCGACCACATCTGCATCAGCCGAAAATGGAAACGGCGTCTTCTTGATGTACGGAATAAACGTAGTGCCGATATCGCGTCTGATAATCACCTCCTCATCGGCGAAATACGACTACGCATTGCGCGGATTCCTCGGCAGGAGGAGAGAGTTGGACGACGGTTCAACACACGCCACGTCAACGATACTCGGCTCTTGAGAAGGAAGTAAAACGCTCATGTCGACGGGACAAGCGAGTGTGGGCAGACTCTCTGGCCGACGAAGGAGAGAGAGCCGCAGCAATCGGGGACATTCACCTCCTCTACGAAATCTCACGATGCTTAAGGGAGGCGAGGATGAATGCAACGATGCCTGTGAAAGACGCGAATGGTCAGTTATTGACTGACCCAGCTGACCAGCTGAAACGCTGGTTCGAGCACTTCGAACAACTTTTTCAAGTGCCAGGCCATCACCACCTCGGCATGATCTGCCTAGGATCCGACGTATAACACACGTCAACACCGAAGCTCCATCACTGCTAGAGATTCAAACAGCCATCCAAAGCATGAAGTCGAATAAAGCCCCAGGGGTCGATCGCATATCAGCCGAGATGCTCAAAGCTGACCCCATGACATGCGCTCAACTACAGCATCGTTTATTTCGTAATATCTGGGACACGTCTCAATCACGAGAATATGTGGGGCGCCCTGAGACGCAAGGGAGTTCCTGAGAAAATCATCGGCCTCATCGAGGCACAGTACGAGGCCTTCTCGTGTAGAGTGCTGCACAATGGGGTCTTGTCCGACCCTATCCGGGTCGTAGCTGGTGTGAGGCAAGGATATATTCTATCACCGTTATTGTTCCTCATCGTAATCGACGAGATTCTGGTAGATGCGATTGACCGTGAACCAAACTGCCGGCTGTTATGGCAGCCTAAAATCATGGAGCTGTTGACGTTGTACTCCTCGCTCGACGGCGCTCTGATACGCAGAGTAAGCTCAACGACCTTGCCGAGCGCTCCTTTTCGGCAGGTTTAGTCATCAACGTCAACAAAACCAAATCCTTGGATGTAAACAAGGTGACCCCTTACAGTTTCACAGTAGCCGGGCAACCAGTGGAGAAAGTTGAAAACTTCCAATATCTTGGTAGCCAAATGGAATCTAGAAAGAAAGGGTTGCCTTTGCGAGTTGAGGAAATATCTGGAAAAACAGGCAGATAAGTGAACGCACCAAAATACGAGTCTTCAACTCTAACGTGAAATCTGTGCTGCTATACGCTAGCGAAACATGGTGTGTATCAGTGGAGAACACTCAACGGCTGCAGGTGTTCATTAACAGATGCCTGCGGTATATAATTCGGGCCTGGTGGCCTCACAACTGGATCTCAAACAACGAGCTCCATCGTCGTTGTCACCAGAGGCCGATAGCAACAGAAATTCGGGATCGGAAGTGGGGCTGGGTCGGCCACACTCTACGTAGGGGCAGAAACGAAATCTGTAAACAAGCATTAGACTGGAACCCAGCGGGACATCGCAGCAGAGGCAGCCCAGAGGCTGCTGGCGGTGAAGCCTCAATAAAGAAATAAAAGAAGTCGACCGAAATCTAACCTGGCAACAGGTTAAAGTGATAGCTGGGCATCGCTCAGGATGGAGATCTTTCAAGTCGGCCATTTGCACCACCGGAGGTGTACAGGATTCATAAGTGAGCAAGTAACAAGAAAAAGTTAAGAAATTCTCATCATTTTCAGAGCATTAGCATCGTGTTACGAGCAGTATTAGTAGTAAAATTCTTCTTTATTGTTTCATTTTCTGTTCTACAATTATTTTTTACATGTACAGTGCTCGGCCGGCTTGGCCCTCCAACTTCAATTTTAAATTTTTATGCTTACATTGTTATTTAAGTGTTTATATGATATACTGTTAATATGACGGCCTTTAGGAGGCGCTGGGGTTACGAGCAGAGATGTCCATCTCCTCAGTGTGGTGAAAAGAAATTTTAATACACTCACATGCACCGTTGCATTTGAACGGGAGCGCGCCTCTTATGTTTGAATTCACCACAGCTTTGGAGAAGTGTGTGATAAAAGAAGATCGAACAAAATGAACCGAGCGCACAATCAACAGCAGAAAAGTGCAGTGTGGAAAAAGGGCCCTAAAACGCACTGCAGTGAGCGCTGATAAATACGCAGCCGCGCGCACGGCCGTGTATACGCGCCGGTGGCATTTCTGTGTGAATATTACTGCTGAGCTAATAGAATTAACCGAGCAGTTCGTAGCGATTTTTTTAGGAAATAATATTGAATGTTCTTAAGTCTTTTGTTTTTCAGCTTAATCCATTTGCATGTAAAGCATTATGATTGCCCTAATGAATTATTTTCTCACACGGCACTTTTTGGTCATACGAAAAATCTAATTTTACTGAAAATTTACAAATTCTATAACTGCCGTATAATGCAAGGCAAGTGGGTTGGACAAGACGCTTGAATTGAACTCGAATTGAACACCTCCATTCAACTCACTTGAACGAAAAGCATCGTGGAATAAAAACCGAGTTTAAACAAATGTATTCATGATCCCCTTCGATGCAGGGTACTGCAGAGAGCATGCACGCTATGTTGACTGGACAATTAGTGGACATCAAACCTTAGAGGAGTGTACTAAAGCGCAAAGGCCTGCCGAGAATATTAATCATTTTCCCTCATACATATTAAGAATTTTGAAATTATAATGAATAGCAAAATTCACGTAAATTTCACCAAGTTTTCTCGAATTTAGCTAATAAATATGGGGTAAATTGGTTCGGTGTTTCATTTTGGGTAAATTATTTTAATTTTGGAACACTTTAAAAAAAAAAATCAATGTCCATGTTAAATTATGTATGCAACAAACTTCACTGCATTTGAATAACAATCCTTCTGTAACTTATGATATTGAATTTGGAAACTAAAAACTCGCTTGAGAAATCACATCAAGTCACCCAATAAAAAAGCCAAAAATGGCAATGTAGGGTATCAGCCGGTATTCCTAACATGGTATTGCGCTACATATTTAAGTTCCAATGCAAGTAGCTGTAACATAAATTCTCGAGTGGGCACAACGAAGGAGTACAGAGTACAGAGGAGTATTGGCAAAAAAATGTTGCTATGTTGAGTTTTTTAGCCGGTGCCGGGAATAGCACCCGCAACCCCATATTTTTTATCAAATCTCTTCGAAGCCTACGGAAATTCCATATATGTACAGTGGTCTCGAATACCTACAGGGTGGAATTGTGTTTGATAATCACAACATAGGATTCATTATTTCTAGTGATATTTTTAAAGGCATTTTTAAGGTAAGGTTCCATTTACGCATTTGGGGGCCGTACACAAATTACGTAAGCATTTTTCTGGGTTTTTCAACCCCCTCCCCCAAGTAAGATTTTTCCCAAACAAATTTTTTTTTTATTTATATGGAACGTAAGAAAATGGCTAAGTGGTAGCCATATGATCACCAATCCCGACCATTTAAGTACCGACCGCGTTTTTATTCCAAAAACAAATGGGTGAAATTAAATTTAAAACCCTGATAAATCCACCTAGGGGTAATGGTGCCTTTCTCGTATATTATAATAATAGTATTTCGGCCATAACTTTTGAACCCATAGTCTGTATTTGGATTGAATAAACAGACCCCATTCGATTTTGGCAACACGTTCGGAAAATTTATGTTGCCAAAATCGAATGATTTCTTCACTTTTTGTGACGCTACACACATTGTGACCCTTCTTAACGCTAATTTAGAAATCTTAACGTTTAAACATTAAAAAATCACGCTTTTTTCTAAAATTGTTTTTGTCGGTTTCGGGGTCTAATCAATTTGTTTTACGAAAATTTCGACATTTAGGCGATTATCTTAAAAAAACTTAAGCGTTTTTCGCCTTTTTTACGTCGGTTTTTGGGTCTAACCACTTTGTTTTAAGACGGGTACGATATTTACGTGGTTTATAAGCAATATCAAAATTTAAAATTGTTGCCAAAATCGAATGGGGTCTATATTGGTTTTTCGGGGCTTCCTTAGCCGTGCACTGAGATGCGCGGGTACAAAGCAAGACCATGCTCAGGTGGCTGGGTTTGATTTCCGGTCCGGTCTAGGAAATTTTTGGGTATCAGGCATAAAAGTATCATCGTGTTAGCCTCATGCAAACGAATGTAAAAATTGTAATTTGGTAATCCCAGTGGCAGTAAGGGGTCGTACACTAATTACATAAACATTTTTTCTGGGTTGTTCGAACCCCTCCTCCCTTTATATAAGATTTTTCCCACTTAAATAATTTTTCGTTTATACGGAGCGTAAGAAAATGACAGATACCCCTCCTTTAAGTGCTTATGTAATAAGTGTACGGCCCTAATGCCAATAAGAAGAAGATGATATTGGCATTTCGCTACTTCTTGGTATACGACAAAGCAAAACAGTTGCTCAGTCTAGGCTAGATAAGTTATAATTCGTCATAAATACTATACTTCATGATATTCATGATAGGCCAGAGCTTACTAATTTTCTAGGGTTCAGGGTCTCCAGTAGCATTGCGAGCAAAGGCGTAGGATTGGCAATCCGGAGATGGCGAGTTCGATTCTCGGTCCGGTCTAGGATGTTTTCAGGTTGGACACCCTGGGCATAGTGTATACTTATACTTATCACACAAGATACATACTCGTGCAATGGCGGGCATAGAAAGTTTTCAATTAATAACTGAAGAAATGCTAATAAAATACTAATTTGAAAAGTAGGCCAAGTTCCAGTTGGAATGTAGAGCCATTGAAGAAGAAGAAGAAGAAGAAGAAGAAGGGTCCAGATAATCTCTCAGGTAATAAAAATTACGCACACTTTGAATGTAATAATACTTTTTGTTGACCGCACGAAACAATACACAATTCGAAGAAAAATTAGATGGTATTAAAAATTTGTAGGAATTGCTGTAACCCGAGAAATTTTATTGAAGCCGATACTGAATAAAAGGTGTGTGCCTTTGGGAGATGGCGTAAACCAGGAATATATATATAGCGAAACTTTAATCTAAAGTAGCCTCGATTCTCGGTCCGTTCTAGGATGTTTTCGGGTGGGAAACATTTGCGACTCCCTGGGCCTAGTGTATGCATTGAACATGCCATAAGAGGATAAATATAGTAAAGTTAACGTTGTCCACTGTATTCGCATGATGATGGAGAGTGTTTTTATTTTTATAATGCATTGGTTCAATTAACTTGTAATCTCTGATGAATTGAATAATATCTACATTTAATTTTTTGGGGTATCCAGTTAGCTTTGCGAGAAAAGGCGTAGGATTGCCAATCTTGAAATGACAAGGCCGATTCTCGGTCCGGCCTAGGATGTTTTTAGAAGACATGACAACAATATGTCTTTATTAAAGAAACTTGCAGCCTTTAGGCCTTGGCTGACTCGTCACTGGATAGCGTGAAACATTATCGGCTCCTTGGGCACAGTGTTTCCATTGTACTTGCCACACAATATTCATGCAGTTGGCGGGCAAAGAAAAGCATTTAATTAATAACTGTGGAAAAGCTAATAAAACACTAAGTTGAAAAGCATACCAAGTTCTGGTTGAAATGTAGAATCATTGAAGAAGAATAAGATAAGTAACAGCTACATTTATTTGATGGAAACGATAGTTTGACTAAATGTATCCATTTTAACATTATTCTTCTATTCATCCAGCGTCTGACCATCTATGGAGTAAAGCTTTTTTTTAATTAATCTTTATTAAGGTGTTTTTTTAATCTACAGATTAAGTTCAACACCGATGGAGTAAAGTTTAAATATTCATTATAATGAAATTAACACTCGAGCACGCGTGATGTTGTATTTTGTACAACATTTATGAAAAAATCATCGTTCGTGGTAATTTTACAACTGAGCGACGAGCCTGCATGAGCGTTTCAGGATCGCGAACGTCTTAACGGTTAAAATAAATCATTCGATCTCTAGGTACCACATCGCACCAATTTACTGCTGCGATCCTGAAAGAGCGCACACTGGCGTGTACACGGCAGTGAATACGCAGCCGAGCGCGTGCGAGCGTTTTTCTAAGCACAAGTTTGGTACACATGCACTGTAGCATGCAGGCACCTACACTCACCGGCGTTCGGTAAACTCACCAGCGAAAGAAAGAGTGGGTCGCATAAAGTGTGGTGAGTATTGTTTGTAAGCTCAATTTTTTGCATTTCTCATGCGCTACAGTGCAAACACTGTGGTGAAATGCCATCTCTGGTTACGAGGATATAACGACATACAACCAAAGCATCCAACACAATGTACGCAACACTTTGAACTATGATCTACGCTCTGTGATTTTTCTATCATTTGTTGTGCAACGTGTTTGTTTTTATCTGGTCTGTATCTAACCAGCCAAATTATTTTGTAGATCAAATGGCATGTTCAGCCAAATGAACTGTTCGTTCAAATGGCATTTTCGACCGGATGAGTCCCTTGTGTAGATAGTTGAAGTCAAGCTTCTTTCAAGTGTAAATAAATTTAACATTCCAGCGAGTTTTTCCCCATAATAGTTTGAACGCTCCGCATTCATTTGCAAATCCTCACCAAAATATCAGTTAGGCATATCTGTTCAAACGGCAATAAAAGTAAATCAAATTTAATGTGTTTATGTACATCAAATAATAACCATTTGTTTTCGGAATATCATTTCATTGCAGCTATGTTTTATTGTTTATCGCAAAACAAAGTCCCATTAAGCTAGAGTGCAAAGAAGTGGTCATTTTTCTCTGATTGCAGCTCTACTGCATGTACAGGGTGGTAACGTGATTATTGGAATTGTTTATTAGGTTTCAACCCATATCGTTTTTTTTTTCAAAATTATCTTATTAGGCACAGGGATGCAATGCGTTATGCATTTTCATAAATACCACTGCACTCCAGACCAATTTCCAATTGTTTTTGGTTCACACTGAAACTAACAAAATGTTTTATTTGTTGAAAATATTTCAACTTTTTCCATAAAATTTACTAACTTTTTGTAAACATAAACACTGCGGACCTCAAGATAAATCGAACAGAGAGGATATTCTGCGAATTTGTTAATCCTATCATGAGTTGGCCGGGCACAAAGTAGCGGTAGCTGAAATCACTTCAACGTTGCCACCCTGTAAAAGTTCTCAGCTTCTTGTTCCCGCTTAGCAGCAACAGCATCGACCACACTGTTGGCTTCCTGGATCCGTCTTATTTGAAATCTGTTGTCTGCCAAAAATGGAACGAAGAAGATAGTGCATGCTGCCGGCTGCAATCAGTGTAGCAACAACTACAACAAACGGGAGAGTCAGTCAGTGCATTTTGTAAGATGTGAAAATTCTTGGAACACGTCCAACTAACCTCCACCACCGCCTGCAGCGGGCGCCCATCGCCTCCATCCATACGGCAGAGCAATTGCATGACTTGCGCTGCTTTTTGGCAAACACAGCAATGCAATTTCTCACTCGCTGCTGTCTGCCAGTGGCAATTTCCTTCGCATTTTCACCCAACGAACGACAAGCTGGAATGCTTCGCTTTTTTCCCTGGCTCCTGACACGCTCCATGTTAACAATTGATTTCCAGTTACAGCTTCCGCTGGCACACACAAAAAAGTACATATATGGTAATCGGATTTGGTTCCTGGCAGCGAAGCGATGGAACTTTACCCGAGTAGAAGGCTGCTTCTAACGGTCAAATTAGGTTTGGCTTTATTTTTGGATAAAACACATGGGAAACTAAAGAATATCATTCTAGGGTGTAAAGGTATTTATATATTCGTTCCTTTCCAAGAGCCAGTGGCAAATATAATAACCTGTAAATAATTCAAGCTGAAAGATCACAGTCACGGAATATTTTTTTTTAAGTCTTTGAATCACTCGGAATCTAGACATACATAAAGTAAAAAAACTCGGAATCTAGGTTACTGTTAAAATTGATGACCTTCAAGCTCAGATGATTGTACAAGAAATTGAGGGATTGCGTTTTGGCTTGCCACTGAAATATTGTATGCTTTTTGCCAACAAAACAAATCATAACGCACGGTGTTTTTTTTAAGATAGAAGGGACTGACTTCAACAAATCCCTTATATTAGAGGTTTTCCAAGATATCTCATATCGTTAATTGGGAGTGACAATGTCGTTATCGTCCATGGGACATGGGACAATTATGCGTATAACGGCAGTTTAACACTTCTGCTTATGGCATATTTCTAGCCCCATAAATTAGAGAAGCGAAATCACTAACTATGAATATATTATCCGCAATTTGGTATTCCTAAAGAATTTCCTCTTTCTCGGGTACCGAGTTCCAATTCGCATCCCATCTAAGTATTTTATAGTGTCTCGATTTGTGGTTAATTTACGTGATTGTTGTTTTTGTTTGGCATGTTTTGGCTCCAGCAGCGGTGTTGAATAAGGAAGCGGAAATGGCTTAGTCCAGCGATAAATGCAACAAGTTCCAGTCAAAGTTGATTGGGGTGGAAATTGCCTGGAAAATGTTCACATATTCCGTGTGTGAGCTGGCGCTTGCTATTCGCACGGAATGGTGTCGTCGACATTTATGATTTTATTACCGCTATTCGCTACCCGACGACAAATCACATAAACAGCAGTTGAGTATAATTATAAGCTGGTAAAGGAGAACGAATCGTACCTTCGTGACAGCTTGTCATAAGCAGCGTTTAATCCTGGTTGGCAAAGCTGTAAATTAGCGAACAATTGGGGAGCCGGTGAACGGTCGTACAAAAATTGCATATGCTTTTATCTATCCTGGGCAATTATACATTGACAATAAGAAATAATTATAGTTTGATATCAATGTATGAGTGATTAACAAAGTTTAACCATTTTCATGAAAGAAATTCTCACTGTTTTGCATTTACAAATCGACGGAAGACGGAAGAACGAATACAGCAACTATGTTTATTCAATCCACTTTGGCTGCTGTTTTATTGTTTGCTCCGCAATGACTGCAAAACTTTATCCATTTGGAGATGATAAAAAAGCAGGTAATACACCCGAAGAAAGCGGGGATTAAACCGCTGTGGTCGCTAAATTTAATTTCCAACTTTGTGTACTGCTTCTCTAGGGAAAATATGGGCAGCAGAAGTAAGCGTAAATTGAAAATAAAGAAATTAAGCAACGCTTGAAGCTGGGGTGTACTGCCAGACAGTCCTGCTTGTTTCTTTTTTGGAAATATAATTTAAATTGGAGGCTCTACGTCTCAAAGGGAGTACCACCAAGCCTAATCCCCTATTCTCTTTCACGGGATATATAAATCATTTAAATTTCAGCATTAAATATATTATTAGATGAATCGATCAGAATTACGCAAAGTACAAACGATCTAACTATTGTTTCATTTTCGTGTTTCATAAAATACCACAATACTTCAAACTATAGGACAAAACTATAACCAATCCAAACTATAGGACAAAAAAACATCGAGAGTTTGCAACGACTTATGAACGACATAGTTTTATATTGCTTTGAATCATCTGGAATCCTAATGTGTGATCTGAGTATGTGCCAGGAAATCACCCGTTACGCGCCACTGCACTCGGCGGAGGTACGCCTTGCTCGGGTCACTGTTGAACTCTGAAAACCATTAGGCGGTTATTTATGAAATTATGTTGTATTGAATAAATAAATAAAAAAATAAGTAAATAAATAAATAAATATATTTCCATACCATAAATTGCATAACTTAACAAAGTGAATGTATTAATAATACTTCCTTTCCATGATGACCGTAAGGACGATGCCGCCGCCGCTATTGAAGTTCAGAAATTTGAACATTGACAATAGTAGCTATGTCCCAAGCTCCATTCAATAGGCTCCCTGTGCAATTCTAAAGCCATTTTCACCAGAGTATTGCTCTGCATTCTGGCTACGTACCGATATTCCCGGTGTTGAAGGCCAATTTCTCGTCGAATTTCAGAACGCACAGTGCGAACAGTTAATGTTTTCCCTTGCAGTTGTTGCTATTAGGGGTATGCGATAACACATTTTTTCCTGACGAAACGAAACGAAACGAAATTAGAAATGCAACTGTTCGATCGGAACGAAACGAAACGAAATTCAAATTTTCTTCCGAATCTTCGAAATGAAACGAAATCCGGGTCCATTTGATCCGAAATTTTTCGAAACGAAACGAAATTTAATTTTTTCCGCGAAATTTTTATTAAATAGTTTTTTTAGCATTATATACATAATGCAAAAAAAACGAATAAAAAAAATCCGCGTAGAAAATAATTTTGTTTAATATTTTTAGAATCACGAGATTCAAATATTTTGCAATTGTTTTGGTGTATGAATGCGTCATTTTATCCACGGATCAATCCACTTTATAATTACGCTTGCTTTCTGGGCCGCAACATAATTATTTCATTAAATTGAAAATTTTAAAAACATGACTGGAACACTGCTGGGCAAACGAGCGAGTCTGTTATATTTTGCTCCAGATTCAAACTAGAATAGTGGTCGAAAATTTGGAATGAAACTGAATCACTACTGATTTCACTCTTAGGGCAAAATCAGCAATGCTCATTTTGAATATGAATCTGAAACATTTATTTACCCAGCAGCTGTTCTAGATTCATTTTTTATACCAGTCAACTGTCAAAAACTTAAAACTGGCATAACGCTTAGTTCTATTTTCTGCAGATTTGAACCACGAAATAAATCACGAGTTTCAAATAGTTTGGTGTATTTATTTATTATTTATTTATTATAGTATACATCAACAGGCTTGTTACTGCCCCAATGATATTTGATTTAAACACAAAAACACTATTAACATCTTAAATAAAGTCTTCAGGTAAATTTTCGACCAAATTCATGAAGATTTATTGAATCTGTAAAACTTTCTAAAATGGTCTTTTCAACAGATCTTACCAGTTGATTGCAATACAAAGCTCGACTTTTTCAAATTTTTTACTAAGGTATGTTAAAAATATTATTTTTTTAATTTAAAGTATTTTTTTCGTTGTGAGTTTTTTTTTCATCCATCACTTTTTTATGGAGTTAGCCTTGGAAGATAAACGAAAATCGTGACCGCTAGATGAAAACCTTTTTTTGTTTCATGACTTTTTCACAAATTCTTTGGTGCGGGGGATGGGCTGACCTGAGTGTAAAATAATCGAAAAATTTTGGTGAAGTTCATTTTCTTCATTTGTCAGTTCACTTCCAACACATTCATAGTCGGCTCTGGACAGTCAATATTCAGTTGAATATTAGTCATTGAATATTTATGCACATTTTACAAATTGATAAATTATCTGAAATCTGAACACGTTTCAAATGAGTAAAGTGATTTATCACACAGGACTGAATCCGATTTTCATTCGCTTGGCATTTGCAACGGTAAACATCAACATAAACAATGCTATTTATGTTTTTTTTTTGCCCATAGTAAACACACTCAGTGACAGTCGAATGAATGAGTTCGTGGAGTAGTCGTCTGACTATGTCATTCTATGTTTTGAATATTCATGCGATGTTTGTCAAAATTCGGACCGAAATTGCTTCATGAAGATGAATATTTTAAGCTCTGACGCTGACTCTAGCAACACTTTCACAGTGGCTAACCGTCCCGGATTATGTGGAACTGTTTACTTGCCTCGCATTTCCTGGTGCCCCGGAAACGTTCCGAATTCCATGATGAATCTGTAAAGCCGTTATTTCTGCAGCTTAGCAAAATAAAGAACAAATTTCCGTAAAAAAATACGGTTATTTGCTGATTTTAGCAATAAAATGAAAGCTATAGTCCTATAGGGCATGATATAACAATTCAATTGAGACTGCCTTGTTACTTTTCAGCCGGTAGCTCTGAAGAGGTAATCGCCAGTGTAACCTAATTAATTTGACACAGAATCCTCCAAATACAGGTCGGACTCGATTATCCGGAGTATCGATTTTATTTTCACTCCGGATAATCAAATTCTCCGGATAATCGAACCACCATAAAAAAATTAAATCTGCAATTCAAAAACCTATGTTTTATTTTTCTTGCAGTGGTGTAGTCAAAAATTATTTAGAAAAAAAACCCTGAATAATTTACCTGCGGCATCGGTGACTTTCTGATGTATTATGGAAAAATAGTATTTTTGCCATAACTTTTGAGTCCATAGTCCGATCCAGCCAACTTTCAATATGAAATGGTAAGACGATTTCCATTTGAATGCAACTTGTTGGTTGAGAATACGTGCAAAAAAATGGCTGGACTATTTACGCGCTTTTTGTACAAAAAATAGTATTTTGGCCATTACTCATTTTATGCCAACAACTCGAACGCAGACCTTTATTGCTAAATATTAATTGTTCAAAGCAGCAGCACGTCCAAACTAACAACAAACTGCCCTACGGAAAACGCACCGCACCGTAATCGGTAAGATTTTGAAACAATTGAAAAATCTGGATCTGAAGGATCTAGAAAATGTGAGAAAATTATAGATTTCCATAATGTACGGAATCAAAAATATCTGAAGGTAGAAGTTTAGGTCATGACTATGATCTCAATCGGAAAGAATCAGTTCCAGAATCCGAAATAAATGAGATATCAGATAATGTCTCAAATCTGGAGCATTCTTAAATCTGCAAATATCTAACAATCTACTAAATCAGGAAAACTTCTGAAACGTCACCATCTCCATTACATTGTTTTCAAATAATGATTGTTTAAACTGAATACTATCGAAAGACAATAGGAAACGGACAAGACTCAGTAGGCCACTGAGGATGATTTCGCTGATGGAAGAGATGCCACAACTATAAGAGCACAAATCGGACGAGCGCCTCGTAATACATTACATCTTGCATACCCAAATCAGTTAATTTATATTAAAATATTGCATACCAAAACGATGAGATCAACAAATTATTTTACTTAACTGAACAATATTATTCAAATAAATAAATTGAAAGCTAAATGCGTTTCTGTTAAAGATACAGAATTGTATTACGTAATAAGATTTAGTGAAAGAGTTTATATGTATAAAATATTGAGTAGAATTTAAATGGCTTTATTCAGCGGCGCAGCCGGAATTTTTATTCTATGGAAATTGGAATTATTAAAAATTAATTTCGAAATTCCGCGAAATTTCGTTTAATTTCGTTAAAAGAACGATTTTTCAGTCGAAATTTTTGAAATTTAACGATACGAAACGAAATCAGAAAAACAGATTTCGCCATACTCAAATTCCGCGGAATTCCGCGGAATTTCGTTTCGAATGCCCTAAAACGAAATTTTTCGAAATACCGCATATGCTTAGTTGCTATACGTACATGGTTCATTCGCCTCATCTATATGCTGTCTTCCATCTGCACTCTACTACTGATGGTTCACCGAACTTTCCTTTCAAAGATTCCACGAGTATTGTCTCCGTCTCCGTAGAGGGCTAACACTCTGTTGATTCCTCTGCTGGAATCAATTTCGAAGATAGCTAGTATATCAAAGTACACGAACACAATGATCATCTTAGTTTCAGGGCAACAAGAAATGGTTTTTGAGATATGACATTGGTTTGAGGAGTGAATAAGCAAATCTCCTGCATCGACAAGACACGCTAGCATTGCAGAACTCTTCTGTGTATCCTCTCGCAACTCCTCAAAAGCATTCATTCTTTAGTCAAACAGAATCATCGGCATCATGTACCCCCAAAGAAAATGCTACATTTATTTCTCTCGCTTTTTTTCCTCATTACTCAATTACAATACACATTGTTTTAATGATAGTGATCGACATCATTTTATGTGCAACATTACGGGTACGATACGATACAATCATTCCATCTGCTCAAATTAATACTACAGTTCCTACGAAAAAATGGAATCTCCTTTGTCCGAAAATCTCTTGCTTCGGTCCTATTGAAACACTGATCACCATCGATGTTAAGTCGTGGTGTAGCTACGATGCCTTCTTTTAAGTATCTTTTTATCATATTACATCGTCTTCATAACGTGGTAAAGCATCAATGTCGTCGGCGAAACCAAGTAGCAGAACTGAAATACATACTTATAGTGTCAATAGGTGTCAATCCATGCCAAAGCGATGCTAAGTAGCAGGCACGAAATCACTTCGCCGTAACTTTTTGCAGTTCGAACTAGATCGAAAGCATCTTTGTAACTTGAACTACCCTTAATACTTGATCAAACTTCTTAGTCTAATGAATAATTATTCTTAGTTTATCTGAAAATTAATAATCATGCTGCCATAACACAAAAGAAATCAGTTTTGTACAAACGATCTAACTATTGTTTTATTTTCGTGTTTCATCAAATACCCCAATACTGCAAACTATAGGACAAAACTATAACCAATCCAAACTATAGGACAAAAAAACATCGAGAGTTTGCAACGACTTATGAACGACATAGTTTTATATTGCTTTGAATCATCTGGAATCCTAATGTGTGATCTGAGTCTGTGCCAGGAAATCACCCGTTACGCGTCACTGCACTCGGCGGAGGTACGCCTTGCTCGGGTCACTGTTGAACTCTGAAAACCATTAGGCGGTTATTTATGTAATTATGTTGTATTGAACAAATAAATAAATAAATAAATAAATAAATAAAATTAAAAAATAAGTAACCACCACCAAGTATGATCTTCGTTTCGTATTTTAAATGACATAAGAACATAATTTTATCTTGTTCGATGACCAAAGTAATGCTGATAATCTGTTAGTGGTCTCTTCGTTCCTAAGCACAGTTGGAGATTAAGGTCACTCCTGACGGAATCCAAGATTAAAAGTGCTCGCGTTTTTGGGGGCACACCACTCGATACGGAAGCAACGCACAACTATCATTTTTATTATTTCACGCATGCGGCGACGCAGCAAAGCTAAATCAACAAAAATGACAGTTGTGCGCCGCCTCTGAATCAAGTGGTGTGCCCACGAAAACGCGAGCACTTTTAAACTTGGATTCCGTCAGGAGTGACCTTAAGTTCAAAATTGTCTCATACCTTTTTGGCACAGTGTGCTACAGACTCGTTGATTCGTTTCCTACTACCATCTATCATGGAACCATCAAGTAGCTCATTCATTTTATATACACTTATCTGAAACGCATAACAAATTCAAACACAACACAAATTAAAACTTAGGTTTTATACATACTGCAATAAAACAAAGTAATACTCCCAATTTTGTCTTATTCTTCTTATTCCTGCGAACCAGTAGAAGCATAAGCACTAGAACGCTAGCGACGCTGTAGTAATAAAAAGCATTTTTTTTTCAAATTATGTTTTAATAAGCGGAATTAAGCAGCTATGTATGGGAGTTTTCCCTCACACGCCCACGCTATGGTATGCACGCATTCGCATTCGCAAATTATTTAAACACCATCACGGTTCTGCACTCTGCAGTCTTTAAAATACGCAAGCATTCCCATTTCAATTTCTTCTGACGGTCCTCCAAGCCCAACATACAATTACGATCCTCAAAACTGACAAAAAAAATTACTCTTGGTTTGCGGTCAATATATTGTTTACTTGGTGGTCCTCCAAACACGCCATTGCGGTGCTCAAAATAAGTAAAATCTTTTCAACTTTACTTAGCGGTCCTCAAAACATGCAAATCATCACAACTTTACTTGGCGGTCCTCCAAACAAGTCATAGTGGACCCGAAAACATGCAAAATATTGTAATTGTTACTTGGCGGTTTTTCAAACTCGCAAATCATTTCAATTTTACATGACGGTCACCTGAACACGCTATTGTGCTCCTCAAAACACGCAAAATCATTTCATCTTTACTTGATGGTCCTCGAAACACGTAAATCATTACAATTTTACTTAGCGGTCCTCCAAACACGTTATTGCGTACCTCAAAGCTCGCAAAATCATTTCAGCTTTTCTTGGTGGTCTTCCAAACACGACATTGCAATCCCCAAAACAAGCAAATCATTTCAATTTTACTTGACGGTCCTCCAAACACATCATTGCGGTCCTCAAAACATGCAAAATCATTTCACCTTTTCTTGGCAGTCCTCCAAACACGCCATTGCGGTCCTCAAAACACGTAAAATCATTTCATCTTTACTTGGCGGTCCTCTAAACACGCCATTGCGGTCCTCAAAACACGCAAATCATTACATTTTTACTTGGAAAGCCTCCAAACACACCATTGCGGTCATCAAAACACGCAAAATCATTTCACCTTTTTTGGCGGTCCTCCAAACACGCCATTGCGGTTCTCAAAACATCTTTATTTGTCCGTTCTCTAAACACGCCATTGCAGTCCTCAAACACGTAAAATCATTTCATTTTTACTTGGCGGTCCTCTAAACACGCCATTGCGGTCCTCAAAACCCCAAATAATCGGTGTACTTCGTTTCGATTTACGTATTGCTGAGCGCTGATGTGTTACTATCAACTCCCCAAAGCTAACATGTTGTGCATCCGCGAGTACGCTTCGCACTGCCGGCGCCCCATGAACGCAGTTGAGCGCTAATAGTTACTATCAACTCCCCAAAGCTAAAATGTTGTGCATCCGCGAGTACTGACTTGCCGGCGCCCCATGAGTCAGCATTGAGCGCTGATAGTTACTATCAACTCCCCAAAGCTCGCATGTGCATCCGCGAGTGCACTTCACTGCGCCATGAATCGCAGTTGAGCGCTAATAGTTACTATAACTCCCCAAAGCTAACATGTTGTGCATCCGAGTACGGCTTCGCACTGCCGGCGCCCCCATGAGTCGCAGTTGAGCGCTGAAGTTTATCAACTCCCCGCACATGTTGTGCATCCGCGAGTACGCTTCACACTGCCGCGCCCCATGAGTCGCAGTTGAGCGCTGATAGTTACTCCTCCCCAAAGCTGACATGTTGTGCATCCGCGAGTACGGCTTCGCCTGCCGGCGCCCCATGAGTCGCAGTTGAGCGCTGATAGTTACTATCAACTCCCCAAAGCTGACATGTTGTGCATCCGCGAGTACGGCTTCACACTGCCGGCGCCCCCATGAGTCGCAGCATTGAGCTGATGATTACTATCAACTCCCCCAAAGCTGACATGTTGTGCATCCGCGGATTACGCTTCGCACTGCCGGCGCCCCCATGAGTCGCAGTTGAGCGCTGATAGTTACTATCAACTCCCCAAAGCTGACATGTTGTGCATCCGCGAGACGGCTTCACACTGCCGGCGCCCCATGAGTCGCAGTTGAGCGCTGATAGTTACTATCAACTCCCCAAAGCTAACATTTTGGCATCCGCGAGTACTTCCGCTGCCGGCGCCCCATGAATCGCAGTTGAGCGCTGTGTTACTATCAACTCCCCCGCTAACATGTTGTGCATCCGCGAGTACGGCTTCGCACTGCCGCGCCCATGAGTCGCAGTTGAGCGCTGATAGTTACTAATCTCCCCCAAAGCTGACTATGTTGTGCATCCGCGAGTACGCTTCGCACCGGCGCCCCATGAGTCCAGTTAGCGCGTTATTCTATCAACTCCCCAAAGCTAACATGTTGCATCCGCGAGTACGGCTTGCACTGCCGGCGCCGTATGGGTCTTGATTCTGCGATATTATTGTTCACCTAAAATCGCATTCCAGCATCCCTGAAAACATATTTTATTTTGGGATACTTGGTCATTACAGCCCTGCCTCCTGTTTGTCACGCTTAGTCGACACCAAGAAGCTTTCCCTAAAGCAAAAATTTATTTTGGTCTATTTTAGCTCATTAAAACTCAGATTCGCCTATATGGGTCTCAGTATGATAGTTACTATCAACTGTGTGTACAAAAATGATAAACCAATCGGTTTCATTTTGTCATCCAACGCTCTGCCGGCGCCCCCATGAGTCGCAGTTGAGCGCTGATAGTTACTATCAACTCCCCAAAGCTATGTTGTGCATCCGCGAGTACGGCTTCGCACTGCCGGCGCCCCCATGAGTCGCAGTTGAGCGCTGATAGTTACTATCAACTCCCCAAAGCTAACATGTGTGCATCCGCGAGTACGCTTCGACTGCCGCGCCCCATGAATCGCAGTTGAGCGCTAATGTTTATCAACTCCAAAGCTAACATTTGTGCATCCGCGAGTACGCTTCGCTGCCGGCGCCCCCATGAGTCGCAGTTGAGCGCTGATAGGTTACTATCAACTCCCCAAGCTGACATGTTGTGCCCGCGAGTACGGCTTCACACTGCCGCGCCCCCATGAGTCGCAGTTGAGCGCTGATAGTTACTATCAACTCCCCAGCTAACATGTTGTGCATCCGCAGTACGGCTTCGCACCGGCGCCCCCAGTCGCAGTTGAGCGCTGATAGTTACTATCAACTCCCCCAAACTAAAATGTTGTGCTTTCCGAGTACGGCTTCGCCTGCCGGCGCCCGTATGGGTCTTGATTCTGCATTGAAAGTATTCTATTGTTCACCTAAAATCGCATTCCAGCATCCCCTGAAAACATATTTTATTTTGGGATACTTGGGTCATTTGTGACAATGTCGTTATCGCCCCGTAATGTCTATACTGCTGTCATATGTTTATTTGTCCCATGTTTGCTGGGTTTCCAATGTACATGGGACAATTACGCGTATAACGGCAGTATACCACTTCTGCATATGGCGTATTGCCAGCCACATAAATTTGAGAAACGAAATCATCAACTATGAATATTTTATTCGAAATTCGGTATTCCTAAAGTATTTCCTTTTCTCGGTACCGAGTTCCAATTCACATCCATCTAAGTATTTTATAGTTCTCGATTTGTGGTTAATTTACGGATTGTTGTTGTTTTGTTTGGCATGTTTTGGCTCCAGCAGCGGTGTTGAATAAGGAAGCGGAAATGGCTTAGTCCAGCGATAAATGCAACAAGTTCCAGTCAAAGTTGATTGGGTGGAAATTGCCTGGAAAATGTTCATATTCCGTGTGTGAGCTGGCGCTTGCTATTCGCGGAATGGTGTCGTCGACATTTATGATTTTATTACCGCTATTCGCTACCCGACGACAAATCACAAACAGCAGTTGAGTATAATTATAAGCTGGTAAAGGAGAACAGATCATCCTTCGTGACACTTGTCATAAGCAGCGTTTAATCCTGGTTGGCAAAGCTGAAATTAGCGAACAATTGGGGAGCCGTTGAACGGTCGTACAAAAATGGCATATGCTTTTCTCTATACTGGGCAATTATACATTGACAATAAGAAATAATTATAGTTTGATATCAATGTATGAGTCATGAATGATTAACAATGTTTTGCCATTTTCATGAAAGAAAGTCTCACTGTTTTGCATTTACAAATCGACGGAAGACGGAAGAACGAATACAGAAACTCTCTTCTTCTTCTTCTTCTTATTGGCATTACATCCCCACACTGGGACAGAGCCGCCTCGCAGCTTAGTGTTCTTTACACTTCCACAGTTAAACTGCGAGTTTCTAAGCCTTACCATTTCTGCATTCGTATATCGAGGCTAACACGATGATACTTTTATGCCACGGAAGTCGAGACAATTTACAATCCGAGTACCTGATGGCACCGAATCGAACACCACCTCAGCATGGTCTTGCTTTTGCAGCGCGTCTTACCGCACGGCTAAGGAGGGTCCCTACAGCAACTATGTTTATTCAATCCACTTTGGCAGCTGTCTTATTGTTTGCTCCGCAATGACTGCAAAACTTTATCCATTTGGAGATGATAAAATAGCAGGTAATACACCCGAAGAAAGCGGGATTAAACCGCTGTGGTCGCTAAATTTAATTTCCAACTTTGTACTGCTTCTCTAGGGAAAATATGGGCGCAAGCCAGTAAGCGTAAATTGAAAATAAAGAAATTAAGCAACGCTTGAGCTGGGTGTATTGCCAGACAGTTCTGCGCGTTTCTTTTTGGAAATATAATTTAAATTGGAGGCTCTACGTCTCACAAAGGGAGAACCACCTATCCTAATCCACTATTCTCTTTCACGGGATATATAAATCATTTAAATGTTAACATTAAATATATTATTAGATAAATCGATCAGAATTACGCAAAGTACAATTGATCTAACTATTGTTTAATTTTCGTGTTTCAACAAATACCTACACCAATATTGGTCTAGAAATCCAAACTATAGGACAAAAGAGCATCAAGAATTTGCAACGACTTATGAACGACATAGTTT